>NC_134041.1:38591844-38922244 GCF_965140245.1 Athene noctua
TCAAAAGTCATCCTGATCACTTGACATGAAACATTCATTTGTATGTCAGAGTCAGACATCACCTTAATAGCCTTCATGCATATGCTACCTATGCAGGTTGTTTAAGATACATTACCCACAGGCAACTCTGGATTACTGCATCTGGACAGACACAGTAGCAACTGAAAAGACATTAAAAGACGGAACTACTCTCCCTGATTCTATACGAAGTGGAGGAAAAAATTCCACACGAGACTAAGTAAAACTGAGTTAAATCAGAACTAAAACACGTTTTCCTCAACAGTCCCAGAAAAGGGACCGAACACACAAAAACTATTTACCTGGTTTCAGAGAAACAGTAGAGTCTGGAGAAAGACTCAAAGACATACTGCACATTCTTAGAGAAGTAATATACCTGCAAAATTTGTCAGGTTAGAGTGTGAGCATTCACCATTAACTCCTGAGCTTAGTATTTCCACAGTTCTGATATTGACTTCCATACAGTTTTAACCACTCAAAACATTTTATTTACCTTCCAAAACCTCACCTTATTAACTAGATTCTAATATTCACAATTCATTTATAGCAAAACCCACTTAACCTTTGTTAAAACAAATAAAGTTTTACTTTATGGCAGCACAGGTAGTGACTGGAAAGGACTTTCCTAGATGGGATCCAGTCACATACATAAACTGACTTTTGCAATACACATTCCTAAGAAGTTGACAGTCTTGTTTCCTCATGCCCTGGTTCACCTTTAGTTACTGACCTTTTCAACCCATCCACCTCCACAGACAGCATTTAGGAATCTTACTATTATGAGACATAGTAAAGAAACTTGTTTAAACACCACCCTCCTTACATGCTTTTCTAAGCTTGCAGATGACAGAATACAAGAGAAGGAATGAATGCTTGCTCTTCTCAACTTCATTTCAGTCTCTAGTTCCAAATGGCAATTTATATTTCAGCATTCAATAGTCATACGCTTGTCAAAGTCAGTAAATCTGATGGATCTGGGGAAGAGAGGGAATAAAGGGGACCTTAGAGAAACAACAGAACCCCACTGATCTGCTCAGAGCCCAAGACTCCATTTGCATCAGTGTAAACCCATATTATAGCAATACACTGTCTGCCAGTGCAAACGTGTTCTCCAGAGGCAGGCACACCAAGGCCTCCATCACTGCTCTGCATCCTCCCCACAAAAATCAGGATCCTGGCAAAAGACAGGAGTGGTAACTGTAAAATGCACATACTAATAGTAAGAAACATTGTTTTTACTGCTGCTGCCACTACAAAAGAGGAGGCAGTAGGTGGCATTTAGCTAGCATATCATTAAATCCCATACAAACAGGGTTGTAATAGACAAAAAAAGCTTAAAATATGATCTGTGGCAGAAAGGCAAGCATACCATTTCAGAACCTAAAATACAAACACAGTCTGAAGGCTTACTTTTTATCAGGTTGCCCTCCCTGGCATTGGGACATATATCCAACTGTTCAAGTCCCAACTTCAGTGAAACTACTCAGAGGATTAAGAGTATCAAAAGTATCCTTACTGATAAGCACCATTCCCCACCTACCACCTCATTTTGACCACCAGCTTGTATGACATTTCTCCCCACTTCCCCATACAACTGGCAAGATGCCCCAGTCAATGCCAATCACAGTATCTTCAGAGAATGAAAAAAGGAAATGCCTTTTTTTTGTTTGTTTTAATGCTCTGAAGTGACAGGCGGCCTAGTACTACCAGTACCAGCTCCCCGTTCCAAGAAGTTGTCCTGTAACAGTCATCTTCTGAAACACCTGCCTATATTAAGAGCAGATTTGACTTACTCCCTTTGCTTATCCTTATCAGAAGTCTTTTGATTCTTCTTGACAGACCACTGAACACCATATGGAACAGTATAATCATTATTGATGTGGGAGCGACATTCTGACATAATACATCTTAAGTGTAGGTGTGTCTCACTTTTTCCCCAAACACTATAGAGACCAAGCAATTCACTCAAGGCCACACAGCCACCTTCCCTCTTTATATTAAAAGCAGTCTCAGTATTAGATAGGTTTTCTAACATAGGTAGCCATCTATTACCAGTCTAGATCGCTATATCAGTATTTCATTTAATTTACATCACAGGCTACATAACTATGGTTAGGAATACTACAAAACACTTGGAAGACTGAAGTAGTATGTGGGCAGCATAGACTAGTAGCTTTCTCTACTGTGTTTCAGACAAAGCAAGTCACATAATGTCAGCTGACAGTTATCACCCACTCATGACAGCAGGAATTTCTAAAAATTAAAGAGTACTGATGCTTTGCCAGAATATATAATTTTGTCTTGGTGTTTACAGTTTTAGTGAGGGAAAAAATTTAGTCGTTCAATAAGAGGCTACTGCCATTTCCAAAGCATTTCTACACCCATGGATTCCACTCTTACCTTCAAAGCGCTACAGCAGTGATATTCATAGATTTTTAATGCTCACAAAACAGAAGCTGTGATATATTAAATAACCTAATTTGGATATGCAGGGAAATCCTCACAGCTGAGATGTTAAATCTAGAACAACTGGAACACTAATGCACATCTCTAAATCTAGGTCCACAAATTCTTTTGACCCTTAGGGAGCATTAATTTTACAAGGCAAGACTTAAGTCTCACTTAAGGCTCAGCCAGTATTGCCACCATATGTAGTCCTGATCCCCTTCGCTGTCCCCTCCTAAAATCCACAACCATTAATCACCCTACTCAGGGGAGCAAACAATCACACAGCAAATCATGCAGCAAATCTTGAGATCAATGCTGTGATCTTGTACCATGAACTAAGAATAAAACAATTTTAAGACTTCCAATGTACCTCCCCAGAGCTCATAAAAACGCCAGTGTGGGTACAGGCTGGAGAACAAGGATGGGAGGCCAAAAGCAGTGCTGGCTTCTAAGTGCTCATGGAAATGCAGCACCCCTGCAGTGCCAGCCAACACCAGCACCACAGGCTATACCACACTTGATGCTAACACAGAAGTGATGAATCTGGGGGAACGGGGGCAGAACTGAAGCAAGAGAAAACAAAGAAAAAAAATTCATTTTGTAAGCTATTGGCTGCTCTCCCCATCATTCATCAATACAAAGCATCAAGTCTATATGAAGCTGGTGAAGCAAATCAACAAAGTCAAAAGAAGAACACACTGAGGAGCCAGAATAATTTCTGAAATACAGCAAGAGATGCACTTTGGCCTATCGTTTGTTTTGATATGGGCACTTGATACCATTATTCCATCAGCACCAAATCTATATCAAGAAGCTTTAGTTTGTTCATTCAAGACATAGTGCCATTAAAAATAACTGTCATATTCTTTGGAGGTGCTCAATCAATATGGATTTTTTTGTGAAGTTGACAGACTTATTCCTGACCAGGGATAGTTCAGGGATTTTCTTAGGACCTTCTGAAAACGGAGCAATTAAGATGGACCTACAGACTGCTCTTTCCACAGCCTAGAGAGAAGCTGACCACCAAGGGAGTCAACATTCAGTACAATATCTGGGTGCTGGGCATCAAATCCTCATGTGTAAGGACTGAGCTGGTGCAACACAAAAGTAAGAACTGTCAGGATTTGGAGCTATTACAGGCTAATCTGTTCCTTAAAACAGTCAGTAGCCCTGCTGATGATTGTTGTAAGAAAACATGTATGATATTTGTTATTCAAATCTCAAGTTATGGTTAAATATATTATTCAGTAAATTAACTATAAAAAGAGACTGCGTTGTCAGACTGTGTTGTAACTGTCAGACAGTCTTATGATTCTCTTATGTATAAAATTCCTAAATGTTTTGCACTTTCCATGTAACCTAAGGTTTAAAAGAAATAAGAAATAAGGCATTATGTATATAGTTTTTATGGTTAAAATCAGTTGTTAAAAGGGAGCTAAAATGGCCGCCACGTTCAGGCCAAATGGTGTTATGTCTAGACATGTCTGGACCATGGATACATGCACACCTGTGCTGAGTCATCTCCTCCTCCCCCACGGCGGAAAGCCTGCGAACATTCCCTGGCAACAAAAGCCCGGGAAAGAAAAGCCCGCGAAAAGTTGTTTACGACTTTGCAAACCCCTCAGGGAGCACCCCCACCCTCATGAATATTCATGAAGGCTGCACTTTAAAAGGACTCCGTTTCAGGATGTAAGGTGTGTGTCTTGGTGGAGCAGAGACTCGCTGGCACACCCAGCACTGTTTTGCTCACTTTCGCTTGCTAATAAATTTTATTGACCACTAAAACAAATTTGAAGGTGGTTATTTCACTCTAAATTGCGACTAATCCATAACAATTGTCATCTTTATTCTTGTAATTCTGTCTTCAAGGAACTCCAAATGGGGCCTCGAAGAAAATACAAGCTTCTCAAGGAACACAAGTATAGTGTATTTACTTCCGCTGCAGTCCAGAAGAACAGAGAAATATTTGCTCATTCTTAGAGGAAACCTGAGGATTATTCAACAGTCAGATATTTAACCTGAAAGACTCATGATGCAAGACAGATATCGCTAACGAATTATCACTATTTTGCTAGAAAAATAATGGCAGATAACAGGTCTCAGAACTCAATGACTAATGACTAAAGCCAGACAGATTTCTTAAAATACCATCTTTGAGTACTTTTTTTGTAGTATGCTGAAGACTCAAAGTATCTGAAGGATATTTCAAGCACAAGTTTCTCCAACACAAACTACAAAACAATCCCTCAGAGCAGATCCAATTCTGTACATAAACAGAAGAGTTTCAGGTTTAAGTGACTGGATTTTATTCACCGAAGCACAAACTGCACCTTAGAAAAACTTTTAAGGAACATACACCAGTATTCTCAAACCCAAACCAATGAAGCAGCAATTCAGAAGAGCTCCACTCCAGCTCTACAGACAACTCACACTTAAGTTATGCATGTGCTTTTTGGCCAAGCCACTACTTTTATGTGGGTAAGCTGTATCTGAAAAACCATGTAAAAGTACTCTGAAATTAGACTAACATTCAGAATGTTAATGTTAAATTTTGAAACATAATCTACATGGGCATGAAGAAGCACCATCTTTTAACCTCTCCTTGTCAAGCCCACTTGACTAACATCAATACTTTGGCATAAAAGCAACTGTAATTCAGATAGTTATTCAAGCTATCAATCATGTGATATTTTCAGCTTCATTTGATTTCTTAAAATAAGAAATACATTAAAGGAAGACTTGAAAAAGGGGGGGAGAATTAGAGACTGCTCCCACAGCAATTAAAAAGCAGTGACAAAGGACAATAGCAGTTCTAACAATTTCACTTTTTTACCATTCTTCACACTGAAGCTACCAAAAGACATAGTTGGCTGGCCTTGCTTTCACATGTTAAAGTCTTCATTCCTACTCAACTATAAAAGCTACTAATAATGCTAAAAAAAAAAATCTACACAACAAAAGCAGCTCCAAAAATTCCATCTTTTCATTACACACTGGTCATCATGAAAGCCAATGACACTGTAGAATGCAAGTATTGACCATGTAAATTCAAGCTGCAAATATTTTTGGTTATTGACACTGAAAAGAGGTACAACTCTACTCAGCTATCCACTAGATTTTACTAGGTTTATGCTACTTCTGCTCCACTGACCTCAGGTTCACTGAAGTAATAAGTGAACAGAAGAGACTTTCCACTGCAATGTACAGCAGTACTTGACAAAGGCACCAACTAAAAGGCACAGATACCTTACCGAATTCAAGGGAAATCTGCTCAAAGTAGCTCGCTGCAAATAAACTGTATACTCCATATTCCCCATTAAAGCAAGAGATAGCACAGAAAACAGAAAGAAAAGGAAATGTTGCAAGTAAACTGAGTCTAAAAGCCAGCAACTTTTCAAACATCATCAGAAGAGTGAAAGACAGAAAAGAGAAGCATCTTTTTGTAAGCTGTCAGGCTCTTTATAAGAATCACAGGCAACAGGAGTAGTACAGAGTATAGGGCCTTCACTGACATTATCTTCAAAAGCACTAACCCATGCTCATAGAAGTTAAAACTCATTCGGATTACACCAGGATAAGTAAAACCAGCACTACACAATGTCAATACAGTTCAATATATGGCTCATTAACAGCTCTTGAGAAAGTTAGGAATAATCTTCCATGTGTATGAAAATTTTCTTTAACAAAGCTATTGACCAGTTTGGCCTGAATAGGAGCTTGCCTTTGTTGTAACTTATTTAGTATATGCAACAAGCCACAAGCTATGTTTACCAAAACTGACCTTACTGAAAAGAGTCTTTACTTTTGCCTTCTGCAAAGTAAAAGGAATTGTGAAATGCATAGAATTGTGTCAGTCATTCTGACCAAGAGTTTATTCACTCCAGGGAGCAAAGCCTGTTAGAACAAGTAGCCAGAATAATCTTAGCTGATCAAAACTTCTCAGCTGCTTTTTACTACCTCTCATGAGAGCAGATACATACCTGCTCCTTGTAACAACAGTAGCAAGACAAAACCGAAGGCCTCAAATTAAAGCAAGCATGTAATTTGACTTTTTTTTTTTTTTCCCCTTACAACAGAAGGTTTTGGAACACTTACAAAGTAAGTATTTTATCTGAGGAACCAGAACTTCCAGTCTGGGGAATAATTTTATTTCTATTTAATGATCCAGCAGTAGCAGAACCTATTCCATACACATTGTTTACTTCCTCTCATACCTTCATACAGGCCAAAATGCTTCAAGAACAAAATGGGTCCTCCATTTGCTATGCCACTTTATATCACAAAAATAAGTCACAACTTGGAGGAGACAAGACAGGAAGCGACCAACTTTCACTGCTGACAAATCCACTCTTTTTTCAGAGAACATCTTAAAACTTTTACACATATTGTAGCTTTCTTCCTTTTACAGGAACACACTTGTTCAAGTCTCCAGTTACATTTCAGCCAAAAAGTATATCCCTTCATTTTCTTTTTTCCATTAGAGAGAAAACCAGGAGACTGATTATAGTAATATAAACCAAAGAAGTTACATGCATATAATTTGGTTTGGGTTTTTTTGTTGTTTTTTTGGTTTTTTTTTTCTTAAAAACACTCTTTGCTTTGGGTATAACATACCGTCTGTCCACATTATATTTCTTAGCCTTTACACTGAATGTTCCTATGTATGTATTTATATAATATATACATATATATTACATATAACAGATACTTATTTTTAACAATTTAAAGCAGATCAAGGTATCCAAGCTAAAAGAATTCCAGCATTGACATCTGATCTCCGGTAATGAGCATGCTAAGAAATGAATGCACGTTACACTGGCTACATTCACCACTTGTTCTAGTTAAACAATGCTGTCCCCATGTCATAGAGACATAACGTGGAGCTGAATCCATAGAAACCAGTTTTTTCTCCCCTTCCACTCCAAGTAACAGGACCCATGCTTTCAAACACCAGAGGAATGCTCATTCCAAATGAGGCACCCTCCCAGCAACAGGGGGAGCTACTTATTGAAGGGATGGAATGTTAATCATGTTGGGTTTGGGGAGTATGCTTTCAGAGCTTTCCTTCTTTTACTGCTATCTACCTCATACAACAACTGCATTCACAAACACACCCAGGAGAACCTTATTTTACGCGCTAAGCAGGACGATCACCAGCTCACAGGCCACAAAAGAAAATAGCTCTTTGTGGCCACACAGGCAGTGCCAACAACCATGAACTTATTTTCCCTACCACCTGACTTACTGGGAAAGAAATACAATTGCGTGACTTTCAAAAACCAACTAGCAGGTAAACCTCTAACACAACAGCAGAAAATGTTAGAGATATGACAAAATGGCATTCACCAAACACCTCACAATCCCAACCGCTACCAGCTCTTCAGCAGACTAAACATCTCAGCTCAAAACCACAGAAATAAGCTTATGCTTCAGGAGACATATCATGTAGGTTTGCAGAGCACCCTGCACGTGCTACCACAACATAAGGAAAAAGAATTAAAAAGACAGAGACCAAAGCTGCTCCAGGTCAAGTCCATTCTTGAACAGCTCCAGCCCTTCCTCCAAGAGCTAGTGCTCAGGCGGGTCATGAGAAAACCTCGACTCAGTCTTGCTGGAAGACTCTGCATCCACCCCAGGGGAAGGAGGAAAAACAGGCTTTCCACTTCTCAGGATTATGCCAAGAACAACATGGTGCCATCAAGAGATGGGGGCAGCAAAAGCCGTGAAGTGACACCATCACAGCTCCTTCCAGTGCAGACATCAGTCTCTGCCACAGCTAACAGCAAATGCACCAGCAGAATTAGAAGGTGCAAAGATTAGACATAAACACTTCCTATTCTGTGCCTTTAATAAAAGGAAAAATACAAATACTCCAGAGAAAAAAAATAAATGTGACAACACAGGAAACTGCCATCTTAACAGGCTGACAGCAGTACTGGTTACACACGCAGCACAGCTTAAAAAAAAAAGCTGAACACCACCTTCCCTTTCCTCTTCTCTGAGCTGGACAAGGTTTTTCAGTTGCACTCCCTTCTGCTTTGCAGAAGTAGACCACTGCTGTGATCACTTCAGCAAAATACCTTTTGCAACCTCAGCGCGCTGTATGCTTTGCAAAGAAAGTCACCTGGTTGTCTTCTAAGAGTCATCTCACTAATTGCCTACCCATTAGTTTCAAGTCAGACAACTTTTTAGATAAACCTTCCTCCTTCAGAGGTTTGCCATGCAGACAAACTGAACTAATAGGGCAGAGTAAAAAGCTTCACTGTTTTATACCTTTTATTATATACAGCTATACCACTGCATTCATATTCCACACAACATTAAGTACTTCCCTGAGCACCATTTAAAATCAAATTGTTGAGGGGAAAGAAATGTGCAGTCAGAAAACTGCTGTTGCATAGAGACCAAAGTCCAACATCGCAGGTGTCTTCCTTCAGATGCAAGTTACTTGAGGCTATTACATTTGTTTTCCAGGAGTTTCTAGATGTCAGTGTACATGTTTCAGCACTGATTTTATACCCCAAAGCAAGAGTAGACAGCTCTTGCCAAGCAGAACAAATCACACTCTTTTTGAAATATTAAAATTCACAGCATTCAGCTGCCTCTTAATACGGTGCTTCATTCTGCTTCCTGTAGCAGCAACCACAGCAACTGGAAGCTGCCTTGTTACCTCCAAGACCATCTATCATTTAAAGAAAACACCTTTCCAGAGAGACTCAAGCATCAATTATTTAGTCTTTGATAGGAAACAAAAACCTTTAAAACAGGAAAGAAGATTTCTGGAAAGGGCTGTTGGGCCACATGAACAGATTTGACTTTGTACATGAGCAACCTGTCTGAAACAGAATGAAAAAGAAAAATAAAACAACCCATAAAAAAGCCAAAAGCTCATATGTACACACAAGCTCAGCAAGTGCCTGAGCCTATGAGTGCTAAAGGAAGAGCCACAGCTACAGGAGGCTTCAGCACAGATCTTCACATGGAAGACCTTTATCAATTTGTTATAAATGCCTGCTCCCTAGACTAGGAGTGTAAAACAGAGAGAAGCTCCTTTGTAAGACCAGGACAACATTAAGCAACATTTACTGCAAAGACCACGAGGAAGCAAAGCCCCATGTTTATTATACCCTTGCTTTTCACTTTCAGGTTCAGATTAACGATGAAGACAGCCCTAAGATTTTCAACTTTTGAACGACTTCTAAAGACACAGAAACAGCTCTCAGAAAAAACACATGTAAACATGCACTCTGGATAAGAATGTAAATTCATTCACTTACACATATAAAGTATGAGCTTTACTACAAGGAAAGGGATAAAACAATGTTGCTTTGCTCCCAAAAAGGAAGAGAGACAGGAAACACTGAAGCAAAACAAGTACTGGTCCCCTCTTCCAAACAGGGGCTGAGGGCACACTTTGAACCAGAAAGGAAAATAAACTTACTTTCTAAATCCTGCTGAGAGCCCTGGGCTTGGGTACAGTTCCTCTCGTGGTCAGCATTTTTTATTTTAATTTGCTAAAGTTTTCTGCATAAGCAATAACAGAATTCAAGCGTGAATAATCAAGCAGAATGATACTTCTCTTTCAGTGGGCTTCAGTTCCAAGATTTATGTCATATTGGTAAAGAAGGTCAGCAGAAGCCTCGCTATTCAAGTCAGTGGTTTCAACTGCAAACACTGCAATCCCTTATCATTTCAATAGTTAAGGAGAACCATTTTCTGCAGGTTAAATCCTTTACTGTAATCCTCACCTATAATGTGCCTAAAATAGAAGAATTTACCCAACAAATCATTTTTCTGACCATAACTGAAAACAGTTTTGTTCGGTCATCCAGAATAAAAAGCTGTTTTACAATGCAAAAAACTCAAGTACAAGACACTCAGCTATATTTAAGTAATTAAATTGTTTCTGTTTTCAAAATAGTCATCTGAACCTAGACACTTCAGGATTTCCACCCCCCTTTTTTTTTAATTTGCTAGATTAAAATCAGATTTCAGTCTTCTTGGGGGGGACCCAAACTATTAAAGTTTAAAACCCACACATATCTAACCTTAATGAGCTTTACTCTGATCATGTCCAACATTGTTCTTAAACTTACCTTTATCAGATGCTTTTGGATGAGTATGAGCCAAAGGCTCAAGAAGAATCCTGTTCCTGCCCAAGCTGCACTAGTGGATGGAAGGATGCATCAGTACTCTTACACAAGCTACCAATGCTACAGATCTAGAAAAACCATAAATTTTAGGACTGTGCAATACTAGTAAAGATGACACATGACTGTTCTTCAGACATACAATCAGAAGCCACCTGGAAAAGGACCCCTTTCTTAATTTCCCCTTATCAATAGCCTGAAACATTTACTCTGAAGTAAAAATTCTTGTTTTGGGGGTTTGATTTACTTTATGTGAGTCACTTCAAATTATATTAACACAAGAACCATAGAATGTTCATGGATTTTGTGAATTGCAGCCTGTTAGCCTTGGAAATGCAACACAGATGACAAAGTATAAAAGTCCATTCTACCAGTAACAGGAAGTTTTGACCCAGGAAGCCACAGTGCAAAGCAGCATGGCACAAAAAGATCACAACCAAAGACACTCTTAATTCACATGTGAGGCATAAATGTCTCCCTTGCCTGGTGTTTGAAACCCACATATTTTACCATACCCCACACCCTAGTGGATTTTTTTTTGTTGTTTTTGTAAAAGCAGAAAGCGACAAAGGGAGGATCTGTAGAACAGTTTTGACAATAGGTCTGTGAACTCAGCTTCCCCACACCTCAATGAGATTTCTAATCTAACACAGTGATATTAGAACAAGAGTTTAATTTATTCATGTTTAGCAGTGCTCAAACTGTACCACACCTAATACACAATGGCGAACTTCACAGAATCACAGAATCACCTAGGTTGGAAAGGACCCTGGAGATCATCTAGTCCAACCATTCGCCTAGCACAGTTCCCACCTACAGCATATCCTTAAGCTCTAAATCAACCCTACTCTTGAACACCTCCAGGGATGGGGACTCCACCACCTCCCTGGGCAGTTGATTCCAATGCCTAACAACCTGTTCTGGAAAGAAATGCTTCCTAATATCCAGTCTGAACTTTCCCTGGCACAACTGGAGGCCATTCCCTCTTGCCCTGTTGCTTTCTACTAGGCTAAAGAGGCTCAAACCCAGCTCTCTGCAGCTTCCCTTCAGGTAGTTGTCAAGGGTGATAAGGTCTCCCCTCAGCCTCCTCTTCTCCAGACTAAACAATCCCAGTTCCCTCAGCTGCTCCTCATAGGACACGTGTTCCAGACCCTTCACCAGCTTTGTTGCCCTTCTCTGGACACGTTCAAGTAACTCTATGTCCTTTTTGTAGTGAGAGGCCCAAAATTGAACACAGTCATCAAGGTGCAGCCTCAGCAGCGCCAAGTACAAGGGGAAGATCCCTTCCCTGTCCCTGCTGGTCACGCTAATCCTGATACAAGCCAGGATGCCATTGGCCTTCTTGGCCACCTGGGCACACTGCTGGCTCCTGTTCAGCCGCCTGTCAATCAGCACCCCCAGGTCCCTCTCTGACTGGCAGCTCTCCAGCCACTCCTCCCCAAGCCTGTAGCGCTGCTGGGGGTTGTTGTGGCCCAAGGGCAGCCCCCAGCATTTGGCCTTATTGAAACTCCTCCAGTTGGCCTCAGCCCATGGCTCCAGCCTGTCCAGGTCTCTCTGCAGAGCCTCCCTACCCTCGAGCAGATCAACACTCCCACCCAACTTGGTGTCGTCTGCAAACTGACTGAGGGTGCACTCGATCCCCTCGTCTAGATCATCAATAAAGATGTGAAACAGGAATGGCCCCAACACCAAGCCCTGGGGGACACGACCCGTGACCGGCCGCCAGCTGGATTTAACTTGATAGAAGACTGAGAATTGTAGGAGTTTGTCAGGAGAAAAATCCCCCCTGCCCCTTTTTTTTCCCCCAAACATCAATTTACAGGTAATGGACACACACCACAGCTTCATAAACTAAATAACTACACTCTTAAGAAAATCAGAGGTCAACCTCAAGACAAAACAATCTATAAGGGATCAAAAAGCATATTCCTCAGTTATTCATTAGAAATTAGGCTACAATTTAAACTTCATCCAGATTATCTACACATCTGCATCTGGACAATGACCAAATTCATAACACACCATGTCAATAATTTTCTTGCTACATTTAAGAGCGAAAAGTTACATCTTCAATACCAAAGAAAGCACCCCAATTCGATAGCATTTTAGAGCTCAGGCCAAGGGCTTTTTATGGTTCTTTCATTAAGTATTACAAGGCCTAAAGCTAGCAAAAAGTAGTCTAGAACATACCCCATTTCAGTCCTGTCAGGTATGTTACCTATATGAAGGCTCTTCCACAGACACTGCTCCTAACAAAAGATAATTTTATTTTCTGTCACACCTCCCCCCTCTCCACCCGCACAAGGGGGCAGGGAGGAGAGGAAACAGGCTTTACACAGGAAAACAGCACAAGAATAATTATTCTACAGTGCACTAAATGACAGGCAAAACGTATGCCCAGAAACAAGAATAAGACTCAATTAAGACTCGAGGTTTCTTCTAATATGGTCTTCTTATCTGGGGACTAGAGATAACACTTTGACACAATGAAAGCTAAGTGGATCAACTTACACTAAACAAATATCACACAGCACACACTGGACAGAGAAGAGCAACTTTCAGAGATTTTGATTTAGTTCTCAATCTCACCTTTAGCAAGTCCATCTATGAGCAAGATCAACAAAAATAAAGCAAAACACCAACTGCATAACTTGCACATTGTTTCCCAACACATTGCATTTCCAAACTTCTGAGAAGCTATTTCTAAAAACTTCTGTTTCAGTGGGACTACAATTTTGAACATGAAAATCTAAGGACAGGCAACATCACTGTTCTTCCCATTCCACCAAGAACAGAGCTAAAAGAACATACATCACACCCTGTAAGTACCTTCTTCCAGTATCATTTACTAGAAGATAAAGAACACCACCAACACAGATGTCCTGGGTTTGTTTTAAAAAAAAAACACAAACACAAACAACAAACAACACCAAAACACAAAAGCTACAAAGCAGTTTCCTCCACAGCTCATTCCTATTATACACCAATGACTAGATTTAAATTCCCACCTGACCTCTTCTCTCCCCCCACAATTCCTCTATCAAGCAGACAGTGGTAGCATCTCAGCCATCCACACCCAAGTATTTAGTTTCACACATTTATTATAAGCATGAAGTGGCTCAGGAAGTCGCAAGAGGATATGAGTACTGATGACAACCGACTCACCGATGGAGACAGCCAGAAAAGAGACCATGACCCCGCACTTAGCATTTACGAACAAGATACCCCGTACTTTCATTCTCTAGTAGCTGGTTTCCTTCCATTTTATCCAGAGCTCTAGGTCACAAGCTTTATGTCCCTATTAAAAAAAGAAAAAAAAAAAGGCAGCCTGGAAAAATCCTATCCTGCCAATTATCTCAAAATACCTTTCCCTCCACCACCACCTTTGAAGACCTACTGCAGAAGGAAAAACCAAGACAAGTAACTTATCTTATTTTTACAGCATGTTTTTTTTATTGAGGAAGGCTCAAAATGAAACCACTAAGTCTACGTTGAGTACGTGAGGTAAAGTCAGATGTGTGCTTAATGATGTTATGCAGATACTCAGAGTGTAAAACCGTGGCTTGTTCTACACCAAAAAAAAAAAAGGCACCAGAATTTAAGTTAAGCAAGTATAGTAGCATGCATCCTCCCTAATACCAAACCTTCTCCAGCTTAGCTTAAACTCTCTCCCTAGAAATGCACAAGAGCCATTCCCTTCCTTAAAAAAAACCCACGTAGGTTTACGAAAAGAAAAAAACACTTCCCCCACATTAACCGTGTCTAACGCATTTTACTTGAACTCTCCTCATAGGGTCTGTATGCGGCAGCTTCTCGGCAGCGCTCTGTAAGCTGTCACAGACCAGAAATAAAACATACACCTGAAACTACAAACAGGTAGAAGGCAAACGACCAAACTGGATCCAGGGATGTGTTAGTGATCCAAACGCCCATCCTAGTACCCCACAGAAGCTGAAACAGGCTTTCTTTAAACAGGGAAGCTGGAAGAGTGTTCAGAGAGGTCCCTCGCTAACACATCTTACAAGTAATTAATTTTTTTTAGAAAAAAAGTTACAGGCCTCAATCCTCACACACACGGAGCAGTTGCTTCTGCTAACAGCAATGCCTGGGTTGCGGGCAGGAGCTGGCAGCAGCCGGAGCAACGGCAGAGTAAAGAGCAGGCAAACACCACCCCACGCCTGCAGCACCCCGACAAGCCTTTTTAAAAAAAAATTTCTCCCTTGTAACACCTCACTCAACGAAACAACTTAGCATGAACTCCCAGAGGAAGCCTCGCCCGGCCTCTCCGGCTTCCTTTAATGGACCAGGACAATGGCAGAGGCTCGCCATAGCCCCTCGTTTCGGGAAACTTGGAAAGCCGGAGGGCTGCTGCCCGCCCAGAATGAAGGCAGCCGGACAGCGCTGGCTCCGCGCCCGGTTCAATGGCTGCCAGGTTCCAGAGCATGTTGCAGGGTAGAGCCGTGCTCTGGGACTAGGAGCAGTGTCAAAGTGCCAGTGCTTAAACACGGGGAGGGGCGCGGGGGGGGGGGGGAAGCGAAGGAGGCGCATTCCGTACGGCGGGGACTAGGCGCGGCCCCCAGGGCAGGCGGCTGAGGTGGATGCCCGGGCTAGCACCGGGGCGGGCAGGGACTCACCGGGACAGCAGCCTTCTCGCTAAGTTTCGCCAAGTTGGGCGGAGGGCGAGGCGGCCGTAGCGTAATTAGGATCCCTCCGCTGCCTCGGCTAGTCCATGGACGCGACGCAGCAGGACTCCCAGAACCTCCCCGCGTCAGCGCAACCGGCCACCCGCCCTGCCTCTCCACCGAGCAGCCCCACCGCTGCCGCACTCCAGCCGGCGCCGAGCCAGCGCGGAAATGCGCGCCCGCCCCTCAGGCCACGCCCGCCCCACACGCAGCCGTGCTTCACACAAAGACACCCCGCGGAGGCCCCGAGCGCCAACGGCCCCCATCCCGCCCAGCCCCGGGAACGGCCGTCCCTCACCTTCTCACCGCCTCTGCCCCGCGGACCACCCCCCGCAGCCCCCTTCGGCCGCTCGGACAGAGGAAGCCCGTGGCCGCGCAGAACGGCCGTCAGCTTTTTTATTTAGACGACTTCTGGTCGAGATGGCCGCGTGCCCCGCCCTGCGGAAGAGGCTCAGCCCGCCGGCCCCGCGCCCCGCTCCGGGCCGGGCCGAGAGAGCTGAGGTGTGGCCCGCGAGGCCGGCCTGTCCCCTCAACGGTGTGTCAGGGGCTTCCGGAGAGAGAAGCAGCACGCCAGGGACAGCACTTTCAGTGTAATATCGAAGGCACAATCGAGCTTTACCTGGAGAGCCAGAAGGCGAAGGGAAAAAATTAAAACTAATCTGACGAGTATTTTGGGTCCTCAGGCGTCATAGGGCTTTAAAATCTCTCTTTCGAGGCCCTGGGAAGACAGGAGGAAGGGGGAGGAGGTGCCGAGTTGTGGATTTTAAAGCCATGTGGTGAGCAAGTGATAGCTCACACTGAAATAGTCACCGCCTGGCAGGTGGGGAAATACCCTTCCCTGTCTAGCTTTGCTCCTAACTTGCATCCCTTCTTTTCCATACCTTATAATCTGTCGTCACAGGTAAAACACTTCTGTCACCTTCATTCTCCTCCTCGTATAAAGAGCAAAACTATTTTCTTCAGTGCCTCGCTACAAAAATGTATTTGTGTGCAGGAAGGCAAGGCTAAGAAGGTAGTTCAACACCAGAGGCATTATTACAGGCCACCTTGTATTCTCTACACTTCCTTCACCTGCCCTAGGGCTTGGACTTCTGGGACTTCCTTATCCCCCCTAGCTCAGGCACAGCGCTGCTCACAAAGACATCCCACCAAGCAGCCGGCTAAAGGCTGTAAGGAACCACTGAACAACAGCGTGAGCTTAGTACTTCTCTTGCGTAATGATTCTCCAGGCTGACAACCAAAACTTCTCTACAATCAATAAGGCTTTGTGCTGGGTATGTGTCTGTGGTGGGATTTTTGGTAGCAGGGGAGGGGTCTACAGCAATGGCCCCTGTGAAAAGCTTCTCAAAGCTCCCCCAGCTCCAGGTCAAACCCACACCTGGCCAACGCCAATTAGTGACAGTGGCTGTTCCTCTGCAATAACACATTTAAGAAGGGGAACCTGGGAGGAGAAGCTGGAGTTATGAGGATGATTCTGAGAGAGTCACCTTTGCAAACACAAGGTTAGTGGCAGAAAGCAGGGCAGAGGGGGCAGTGTGCCAGAGCAGAGACCCCCTGCAGCCCATGGAGGTCCATGGTGGAGCAGGTGCTGACATGCAGCCCGTGGAGGACCTATGCCAGAGCAGGTGGCCATGCCTGAAGAAGGCCAGGACTCTGAGGGAAGCCCCCGCTGTTGTAGTTTGGTGCTGGGAGGACTGCAACATGCGGAAGGGACACATGCTGGAGTAGCTCAGGAAGAGCTGCATCCCATGGGAGGGATCCATGCTGGAGTGGTTTGGCAAGAGCTGCAGCCTGTGGGAAGGACTCACACTGGAGAAAGTTTGTGGAGAACTGACTCCCGTGAGAGGGACCTCACACTGGAGCAGAGGAAGAGCATGAGGAGTCCTCCCTCTGAAGAGGAAAGAGCAGTAGTGACAACATCTGAGGGACTGATGGTGACCCCAGCCCCTGCACCACTGAGGTGGAGGAGGTAGAGAAAATCAGGAACAAAGCTGAGCACGGGAAGAAGGGAGGAGGGAGGTGAAGGTGTTTTTAAGATGTGGTTATACATCACTGTCCTACTTTAACTGTTGTTGTTAGCGTTTGAATTAAATTGATTTTCTTTTTTCTTCCCCTAATGAGTCTGTCTTTTGCCTGTGACCATAATGGGTGAATCATCCTTCTCTGTCCTTATCTCAACTCCTCCAGCCTTTTGTTGTATTTTCTCCTTCCCATTCCTGAGGGGGAAGGGGTGAGCAAGTGGCTGGTTGGTGCTCAGTTTACCTCTGGACTCAAACCACTACAGTCATAAATGCACAGTTCCCTTACACACACCCATCTGAAGTCAGAGAAAGCAGATAGAGATACCAGTGCATCACCCACCCACTGGTTGCGTTATCAAGATTCCTTCTCATCCCCTACTTGTAGTTGTTCAAAGAAATAGTAGACCAAAAAGAAAGAAAAAAAAAAAAGGGGGGGGTGGGTTGCAGGCCTCCTGAGATTGCTTGAGGCTTCTTAAGAAACAAAGTAAAATTAAATTGACTGGTAAAGCTGAAAGAAGATGCTTGAAGAAGTTACCTAAATTTTAGGGAGGATCTAAGTGAGGAAGGGGAGCTAAGAAAGGTAATTGGTTTATCAGGTGGTAAAAAGAACTAGAAGAGAACCTTTGTCCATCTCAGAAGTACTTAAGTCATCTTACAGAGCACTGAGTCACATCTCCACAAAGTCCAGAGCCAAGGCAGAAAGGTTCAGTGTGCTCCTTCTGTAAGAGATGGGAACATGGAGGGTACAATAGTAACTGCTAAGACTCAGCAGGGAAAATGGGAAATGTCAGGGAAATACAGCAGCTTTAGGATGTAAGGACTGTAGAACTAGGAAGGGCATTCATCACTAAAATAAGGTTTTCTTGCAATTTAAAATATTCTTGTAAAATGGCTAGTGTTAGCAGTTCACAGAGTAGTTGAATCGACTGTGTTCACTGTTAGCATGGAGATAGTTTGAACAAACTCTTTATGTTCCATTTTATTTGCCTTTGACATTATCTCTGTTCTCTGTGCTTCACTGTGTTGCCAAGAAAATTAGGGTAAAAATCTCATCCATCACCGGCTCCACTAAATCAACTTCACAGAAGTCTGTGGGATAAAGGAAGCCACGTACACACTGGCAGTATCTAATATTACTAAAACATAAGACATTAGTAAGGATGACAGTGAGTCTGTTAATAATGTATTCCCTCTACACTCATTTAAAAATATCTATATACCACAGACTGTATCATTCAATACTGTTGGAGAACGGCTTGCAGAGAGCAAGGCCATGGGTCTCTGCAGAAGCTGATTGCAGCCATCTGAGGTAAACAAAGGAAAAAACCCAGGGTACAGTTATGCCAAACAACAGACTGTTATGTTAACAAAGAGAGAAACTGAGGTACACAATGGCCTTGATGGTAAAAACAACCTTGGGAAAGGAGGCAGGCCAGAAGAGGGAAGATGTTGTGACATGTCTGAGATGCCACAGAGGGCTGGGACATTATAATGTAGCTTTTTACATGTATCCAATAGATTTGTGAGTAGTATGCATGATTATTGTAGAGTGATTATATAAGGGGTGATTTCTTTCAATAAAGTTGAAGCTTGCTCTGTCATTCACATTGAATTGGCTGCTTGCTTCCTCCGCCCGCCGCAAGTGGCGCACCGAACAGGGTTACCCGAACCCTGCTTTTCCACCGAACGGAACCCGGGAAGCTGCGGGACGGACTCGGAGTAGGAAGGCAACGCTGCCACCTCCTCAGCGCAAGCTGCAGGTGTTCACTCCGAGAAGGGCTACTCCGGAAAGGCTGCAATAGGGGACTTACCCAGGAAAGGCCAAGGAATTAAGGAAAGGCCGCAATAGGGGACTTACCCAGGAAAGGCCAAGGAATTAAGGAATTAAGGAACCTGGTCGTTGGCTACCTGATCGGATGTTAAAGAAGGTCATTAAGCTACACGGTCCAGCATTTTAAGGAATTTTCGCCCGGGCAGGAATATTTTGAACGAGAGGTAGTCCTTAAACTTTTTGTTTTTTAGAAAAGTGGGGAGTAAGTCCAATAAAAAACTTAGCCACGCTGATTGGTCTGGGCAAGGCTAAGGGACACTTTAAAGAGCCAAATTTATTGTTTGAAGAAGCAGAATGGTGTGATAATCTTTTAGACCCTGATGCTGTAAATCCTGAAAAAGAATCTGGACTGTCTGGTCTGTATCCTCCTTTAATTGGGGATGATCCATAGATAAAACTGAGGCGAAAAAAAACGTGAGGCGAAAAAACTTTGGTGTAAGGGAATATGGACATGGCAAGAAAAATTCTTACTCCTGTAAGCTATGAGCTGAGTCATCAGCCACGTTGGGAAGAACGGCATTTTTCTGTTATTAAAGATTTAAGTATTAATAAGAACGGGCTGCAAAAACTCAGACTACAACAGCTGTACTGGAGGCGATGGCTCAGGGATATCGATTGGCCCCATAAAAATTGGCTAACACTTTTAAGAAAAAAACGGCATTCACGCCGGCACAGTACTCTACCTGGAAAACCGAGCATGTACATCTCTGTGATCAGCGTTCGGAGCTAGCGGCGGCGGCCCGGGGCCTCCCCGACCCCCCCCGCGGAGCGGCCGCCTGCGCCCGACCCCCCCCGCGGAGCGGCCGCCTGCGGCTGAGCCCGGCACTGCGCTCTCGGCACCCCCCCCCCGCCCTCGCCAAAAGCGGCAGGGTTATGCAGCACAGGCTTTAGATGTTCTTAATGGAATCTTCGTATTTGTAATATTTGTCACTTTATGTTGTGAGTGATGAGTGTCAGGAGCTCCTTTCTGTGTGTGTGTGTGTGAGCCGCGGCCCGCTGCAGCCGCGGAGTTCTCCGGCCAGGAACTACAGGGTCCTAGTGCTCGCCCGCTGGGGCATCGGTGCTGCGGTTTGTTTGGGCTCAGTGTTCTAACTGTTACAGGTAAAATACCTCCTCTAACGGGAGGCAGTAATTCTGTGTTGATTGTTGTTTTGAATTTAGGTGCATACTCTGCGGGGAGAGTGCACCTCTGTACCATCTGCCTAATGAAAATATTGTTAAAAGGTCATCTGGAACCTTACACGGGTTGTTTGTTTTACCAGGGGTTGTAGATGCTGATTATGAAGAGAAAAATCAAAATTATGGTCTGTACCCCTGTGTTCAGTAACAAAAAAGTAAAAAATTGTTCAGCTTGTTAAAGAAGCTGCAATTACTCAGGATTTGGATCAGCAGGTACCCCTTAAATATTTTTGGACTAAAACAGTAACACAAGGTTAACTTCTGGTAAAATGTACTCTTGTTAAAGCTAAAAAATCTGTCGAGCTGACAGGCATTTTAGATACTGCTGCAGATGTGACCATAATATCTGTGAGCAGATTGGCTGTTAGCCCTGGTACCTCAAATGCTTTTCAGGGTTGGTGTCATGCTGTAACAATTTAAAGCAAGGATCTCATTCATGTAAGAGGCCCAGAAAATTGGGTAGCAAATATTCATCCATTTATATTGGAAAACCCCTATTGCATTTTGGGGTCATAACTGTATGACTCAATGAGGAACTCAAATTGGATCAAATTTGTCTTAATCACCACTGTAGCACAACCCACCCTGAAACCCACCCTGACACTAACCTTGTGAACCAAATCACCTGTGTGTATTGTCCTGCAACAACTTAAAACTGTTATTAAGACTTTAAAAGATTTACAGACACTGTTAGGAACCATAAATTAGATACAGCTGTTGTGGGCCTAACTCATGATGATCTGCATAGCTTATTTGATATTTTATTAAAAGATCCTTCACTGACATTACCCAAAGTACTTACAGAGAAAGCAAAACAAGATCTTCACCATATAGCTAATAAGCATCGCAAGTATACTTCATTCCCCCACAGGACAAACCATCGTAGAAAGAGCGCACCAGACCTTGAAAGTGCTTTTGCAAAAACAAAAGGGGGGAGAGAGCTTGGCTCCAGGTCAACCATTTGCTCTGCTGTAAAACGCATGCATTTCTTCCACCAGAATGTCAGAGCAACACAAAAACAGTTTTCTTTATCAAGGCATCCAGCTAAAAACATCACTGCAACTTGCCCTGAATACCAGAAAGACTCCATCTCTTCAAACCTTTTAAACATCTCCCCTGTGTTACAGGTGTCACCAATATTGTGTCGTCTTTCATCACAGATACCAGATCAACAAGAAGTCCAGAGCAAAGCTCAAGTGTTAACAAAAACCTGGAAAGGGGGAACTGGGAAGGACCATTTCCTTTAATAACCTGGGGAAGAGGTTATGCTTGTGTCTCCACAGGTCTCAGTCTCCAGTGGTCACCAACAAGGTGTGTGCAACCACACCTGAGGGTGAGAGGCAGCCAGCACTCAGGATCCAGCTGTGGGTGCTGTGAGTGCCCCTGTGCAGACAGTTTGCGGTCTCTTCGACTGATCTTTTAAGTAGAATGTCTGAGTAATGTTTGCTACTGCAACAGGACAAACTACACTACAGTTGCCAATTCTTTTGGGAGAAAATGCTAACAGTAATTGTAACTCCTTAATGAAATATATAGGCTTACTAGTCACTTGTGCAAAATGTAGTTTAGACAAAATATAGTTATTAATAAGGATAAGATGCTGTAGGAATGTATGTATTCCACTTTCTTTGTTTAGTAATATTAAGAATTAAGAGCTCAAGTATTTAACCTTATTTAGAAACTCCCTTGGTTTTCCCCTTGGAGTACTGGCCAGGCTCCAGGTGGAACCCAACAGGAGGATGAAATCAGATGTTTCCGCTCAGAGAAAGTTGCCAGTTATTTTGGCCTGTTACTTTAAAGGCTGGACCTGCTTGCAGCGACTTTGGATGCCTCACCTACGGATGGACGCATCATGTAGGGTTTCCAGTTTGTGAGGAAGGGCACTCTAAATTCTTGCTGCATCCAGGATTCCCTAGCAATTGCGGATCTGAATGTTAGTACTGTATTTTCCTTACTGTTTATTTTTGTACTATTTAGTCATATCCCTTAAATATGGATAGTGAAATTAGTCTACTTTTTTTAATTAGAACTATTCTAAGTATGCTGTGTTTTGAAGTTTGTCTAACCCTTAATTGATACAGCTCTCAAACAAGTCTTGCAGGTGCCACAGCAAAACAAAGAAAGGGGAGGGCTGGAAGGCATCGGCCTCACACAGCTTCTGACAAACAGCTAAGCTTTGATGAAGAACAGGCCTCGGAAGATAGATAAGAAACTGCAGAGTTGTGCCAAGGTGGCAGGGAAAGATCAATCAGGACAGTAGGCATTTTGCCTAGGCTTAGCAACTGCTGCCGACCCATCTCAGACCTGTTTGGTATGCCATTTGTACTAGTCATTATGGTTGGTATAATCAGAAAATCTGGCTGAGATGGCAAGATGTGACTCCTTCAGCAGTACCGGTGAATAGCACTAGGTTTTGTAGTGATGTTTATACAATGAATTTACATCTTGAAGAAGGAAGAGGGTTTAATAATGATTTGACTAAAAGGTTACCAATTATTAGATGGTTAAAAAATTTTTGTTTTTACATGGAATAACAGTTTAAATTGTCATTGTAATCCTTTTAATGGTACTAACCTGTGTGTGGAAGTGTTTTATGAGAACGATGGACTGAACAATAAAAGGGGTCTGGATCACTCAAAAAGAAGAAGGGGGATTTGTGGAATGCCTGGGAAACAGCGGTCATGTTATGAGTGATCCAGACTGAGTGGCATCACTGTAATCAGGCTGTAGCTGTTGGGAAGAACACCGGCAAGGCCGAGAGGATGAGAAACTGCGTGAGTAGCAAAGAAATAAGGATGCTGGACTGTGGGAAATAAGATGTTTGCCTAAACAGAAGAACTACGTGTGAACACCATAACGGGACCAACCATAGAGGGCGTGAAGGCTTGTGGACAGTAGTATAGAACCAATCATAGTTTGTTTGCTTTCATGTGATTGCCCTTCGATAGTATGTGGGATGCTTTGTACTTGATAAGGTACCTTCGACAGTTTAAGGCGTGCTGTATTACAGAGTCGAGCTGCCATACACTTTCTTTTGCTTGCCCAGGGGCATGGATGTAAAGATTTTGATGAGATGTGTTGTTTTAATCTATCCGACCACAGTCAATTAATGCAAAACCAATTACAATGGATGAAGCAACGTTTACAAAAAACACAAGTGGTTGTCAATCCTTGAGACAAATGGTTACAATCTGTTTTTGGTCTGTCCCTATGGCTACAAGGTCTGTTACAAGAAGGATTGCGGTGATTAGGAATAGTAATATTGATTGTAGTAATTATTAAAATAGTATATAGTTGTATAATGACAAATATTAGTAAATTTATGCTTGTGCAGCCTGCACATAAAGAAAAAGGGGGAATTGTTGGAGAACGGCTTGCAGAGAGCAAGGCCATGGGTCTCTGCAGAAGCTGATTGCAGCCATCTGAGGTAAACAAAGGAAAAAACCCAGGGTACAGTTATGCCAAACAACAGACTGTTATGTTAACAAAGAGAGAAACTGAGGTACACAATGGCCTTGATGGTAAAAACAACCTTGGGAAAGGAGGCAGGCCAGAAGAGGGAAGATGTTGTGACATGTCTGAGATGCCACAGAGGGCTGGGACATTATAATGTAGCTTTTTATATGTATCCAATAGATTTGTGAGTAGTATGCATGATTATTGTAGAGTGCTTATATAAGGGGTGATTTCTTTCAATAAAGTTGAAGCTTGCTCTATCATTCACATTGAACTGGCTGCTTGCTTCCTCCGCCCGCCGCACAATACAGTATCTCTTTCTTTTCGGTTCCTTATTTTAGAAAGGAATACGTCCACACAAGTAAAAAGATCGCTGGAGGACATGTCTTATCTTAACAGCTTTCTTGTAGCCTAATCCGAATCTACAGTGACCTGTTCCTGGCACCTTTGTTACGCAAATCTTATACTGCAGTGAAAACATCGCGTTTACTGCTGACCTTCATTTTGGCTGGGGTAGCAGTGACATCCAGCGGTTCAGAGAGAAGAAATTTGCTCATTCTTTTCTTTCTACCACAGTACATCACTGGAAACATATAAAAAAAATGGCAGGGATCCCCTAGCATTCCCTTCTCTTTGTGGATGCAAATGGCACCACTGCAGGCAGTTTGACAGCCGTGGAAAGGGATAACCCACACGGGGAAACAAAGATGCAGAACAAGAAATACAAAGAAAACACCCTCTGAGGAGGCAGACCATATTTTTAATGGCTTTAAAGGGACACTGCAGATAGGAAATGTAATCAGTATTTTTAAAAGTTAAAGTAAAAAGCACCTTCCTATATTATACCTACCCCGATGACTTCACAGCATTTTCCTTCTTAAAATTCTTTTTATTAACTCTGGTTTTATACTGAAAAAAAAGATGAGCAGGCTTGCAAACAAGGGAAAGTTCATTGAGGAGAAATTACTGCAGGGGAATTTTGTTTCTCAAGCCCAGAATAAACAAACTTTCAATTATTACAGTTTTCAGTAACCAGCTGAGTGTTGAACTGTGATGTGGTATTTGATGGACTGGGAAGTGACTTAGATTCTGTGTTCATGTTGTGTTAAAAGAAAAAAAAAAAAATCAAAACATTAAATGCATATAGAGAACTAGGCCAGCAGAGGTAGCTGTTGGTACAACAAAATCTACAACTATGAAAAACATTTTTTCAATGAATATTCATTTAAAGAAGTATTTTTTAAAACCAGATAGTCTAACCTTGCAGTCTCCAGCATGGGAAATTAACCTTAGAGTTCATTTGTTCCTCCTTTGCTCTTTTACTGCCATTTTTATTTCTTCAAGACTGCCCATTTCCAATTCCTATTAACTGTTTCTAGCTCTTAGGCACCACATTTTTTAACCTCTCCATTTGTATTTTGTCAACATGGAGATCAAAAAGAATGAATCGACACTGAACAATCCCAAGGTTGGCCTAAAAAACCCCCCAGATTTATCAATAATTTTTCAGAACATTTTCAAATACCATTTGGAGCTTTTGTGGCTCCAAATTTTGACTTGATCTCTGAAAGACAGGGTTAGAAATCTTTGAAATGTGGGTAACCTTATGTAACATTTGAGTCAAGAAGCACACTGTCCCGCTAGCTGTTCATGGGTAGGAAAAGACACTCCAGTCTCCCAGACCTAGGTCTGACATGGTTACCATACATATGCCCTTGCAGAGCAGAGAACTTTCAGTATCCACATTTTAATAAACACCCTCAGAAAGGCTAATGGTCTTTCTAAAAGTGTTTCTACACTAAAAGAACATTTAATCACATTGTAGCATTAGTGATTTGTATGTTTAACAGCCATTATATTTCAACTAAACATTGTAAATGCTGGATATGATGGCTTCCTGCTTCTGTTTCCAAGATCACAACACACAGTCCCGTTGGGTGGGCTAACAGCAGGGCTGCAACCCCGCAGCATCCTGGGCATCTAGGACTTGCAGTCTGACTGAAAGAACCAGCCAGCTCTGTCAGAGTGGGTGGAATTCAACTGCACGTACACAAAACTGTAAGTAGATACTCTCCAGATTTAGCAGGTACTAAAGGCATGTATCTTAAACTTCTTGCAATTTATCTAGCTTCCATCCCATTCTCCAAGGACTGTTTATGCCTCTCACATTTCATGTTTATGTGAAATGCATTAGCAGCCCTTGGAACAAGGCCTGAAATCCAGGTCTAAGATTAGTACCTTCTTTGTCTGTCTCTGTGTAAGATCCATTCTCTGCAAATGACAAAGCCTTCCAGTTCCTACTGGAAAAAAACCTCACAACTCTATAGGGGCTGTGATTGAGAGTTCTCCTCCTATTGCAAGATCCTTCTATTAATAGCATCTTGCAACTGTAAGAAACACTAGTTCACACCCATTCCTTTTAGCATCTTTTGTGTTTCCTACCACTTGCACTCCAAAGTAACAATATGCCTACTGCAGACAAGTGGCTACTTACACAATGGTTTGAAGTTTCCAGGCTTGTAGAGGAAGAATTTTAGGTGCCTTGTGTCAGGCCAGCATTCACGATAGGGTACATTTTTTCAGTGGTAAAACCCAGAACCAACAGCTCATTTCATGGAGCAAAATCTTGGCAGCTGTCTGGCTGCTCTGGATGCCATTCAAGGGAGCCCACCTCCAAGCATTTTAGGTCTTTGAGCATCCAACAGCTTTCTGACACCATCTTATGGGCATACTTACCTGGGCAGCTCAGAATATGGATACAGTATATGGCACTCTGCACCTTTCCATGACTCCTACGAGAGCCTTTATGGAGAAAGTCTAATTCATGTAATCAATTTGCTGTAGACTTTTCTGCTCTACTCTCCAAACTCCTGTTCCTTCCTCCATCCCCCCAAATATTCAAACACAAATTTCAGTTGACAGTAGAATACATGGGTCAAATTTTCATTTAGTTTTCAAATTAAACACCTTGGTGAACCTATGACTCAAAATCCTCACTGCTAGTGTTGTTTCAGGGAACTGCGAACAACAGGCTCTGAAGAGCACATACTTTTAGTTAAAATTTGTTCTGCCTGGACATAAATATTTTAAAAAAAAGGTCATGATTTCATTCATAATGATGCAATTCTAAAGCCTGCATAACTGACTTAACACAGACCAAAGTCAGGCCTCAAGTGTTTGTGAAGTCTGAGTTTTAGCATTTAGGTTTCATACAGTCAGCATCAGCTATGACCATTTTTTTTCCACATGGGTCAACAGTACAGACAGATAGGCACGGGCACACAGAGCAAAAGTAGGCATATTACCAAAGTTTCAGAGGTGCAAGTATCACTGCCCTCAATACCAACGACACATGAAGGTTTCATTAATTTTAAGGTCAGAAGAAGGCAGAATGACACTTCAGATTGACCTGCTGCCAGGACAAAAGAATCCTTCCCTTTAATTCTTCTGCTAGCTTAGTATGTTCTAGCGCACAGAGTTTTCCAAAGTTACCTGGCCTTTTATATTTACCAGCCAATGAAGGATACGCAAAACTTGATAATCCTCTTTAAGTGCAGTGTTAAGATTTTGTTCAGATTTTGAAACATCAGCACATTTGGAAAATTCATGCTGTCCTGTTCATACTTGAGGCTAGGTACATATATTTGCCTATGTATGGCACTGGCTCTCATGGATCACATTGTGCAACACTACATCTATTTTTAGGAGTAACAGCCCAGCTATTCTACTGCAGAACTTGAGCCAGGATGGAAATTCTGCTTAATCTGCTCTCTGGTATTGTTCCCTGTATTTTTTAGAACCTTTAACACAAGAAGGAACTTGCCTCATGCCACAATTATCTTCCAAGTTGAACATTAGATGTCTTCAATCTTCCCTGTAGGGAATCACACGAACAGCCAGTACTTAACTAACAAGAAACTTACTGGATAGACATAGTGGCATGTTTTGAAAGCAGAATATTAGAATAATCTAGACTGACAGGATTTAGTCTTCTAGAAACACAGATGTGTTTATATGTTAATGAAAAAGCAAAAAGTGAAGGCATTTAATTCATATAAAGTTTTATTATCCTTCCACCTCAGCTGATACTCCATTACTCCAGCCTTAGCAGAGCTTTGCTCCCCTAGGTAGACAGGTTTTCAACTGACTGTCTCTGACTGAAAACATCTAGGTTAGGTCAGATTTTAGACCCAGCCTTTCATTAATACTATCAGACACAAAAGAGCAGTTGAAATTCTGACCACCTGAATGGCTGCAAAGCAACAAAAAAAGTTCCAAGAGGATTTTCATAATTTTCTACATCTGAGTAGAGAATCTTTCTTCTGCACTGATCACTAAATAGTTAAGAAGCAATTAAACTGCATGTTCAAAAACCAGATGCATTCTACATTTCAAGCTGTGATCAGAAACATGTGCAACTATTTTTCCACTTATGAAGCTTGTGGTTTTATCTTCTCAGCAGCTTCAAGGACAGATGGAAGGCTGACTTTGTCTCCAAATTCCTTCTCACGATGCTCCAGTAGAATGCCCTAGTTAAAGAAACAAGAGAGAAATTCATACACTAGTCTACCCATGGGATATCAACTGACTAGCAACTGAACAATTCCAGGAAAGAAACTTTTAGTCTCACAGGAGACAAAAAAGATTCCTAGATGGCCTGCAGTACCTGTCTTCCTGCCCCAATCACATATACTCCTCCCAGGGTGAATCCTTCTCCTTCCAGGTTACCACTATATCCACTTTTCCAAGCACGGAAGAAATTTTGCCAGACTCCAAAGCGGAAGAAGCCTGACATCATCATTTTTCGTCTGCGTGGACCATAGAAGCCTTTCTGCAGGTAAACAGAAAATATCTCAGCAAACAAATTGAAAAGGACTTTTCCTCCCAAATGAAATTCAGGAAACCAGCCAACCCTGTATCCAAGAAAGGTGAAAACACATAAAAGCTAACCAGGCAGCACTAGAAAGAAATTGTACCTGAACTAACCTCTTTAATGCACTTACCTCCACGCAGCCAACTAGTGGTACTGCCACCACTCATGTGGATTTTAAGCTGACCCACAGGTATTTAAGCCCCATGTACATCTACATCCCCATTGCTGACAACAAGGGTGCTTTGTCATCAAAAATAAGAAAAAAAGATAGTTAAGTATGACAAAAAAATACCAGTAGGGAGATAACAGTGGTGTCAAGTTCTAAAACTTTATCAGCCATCTGAGTTTTTCTGTTTTGGTTTGACTTTAAACACAAGCAGAGCGGGGATGAAAATTTTCTACTTGATTTTGAGTATTATATTTTCTTTTTCCTTCAGAAGCCAAATGATTTCTAAATGTGTCTTCTGGGTTAAGGAGTAAGCAGGGCCATGGTTTTATAGGACATGAGACTGGCAATAGAGCATGTGCCAGCGTACTGGGACAAGCAACATGGCTGCAATTTGACCTGTACGTTGTGAATTAATTGTGTCTGTCACCTTCAGACCTTGATTCATACATCATAAACATTAGCAAGTCACACAGCAGTGGAAGAAAGGAACAAATATTAATAGGCCATACTGTTTACCTGTTAAAAGGGACAGAAGGAATAATCCTGCAAGAACATGTTATCAGTGCATAGCTACTGAGCAACTTGTAAGCTGAGCAGTATATATATATAGAAAAGCAAAGCTGACTAACTTCTTAGAAATACAGTGCTACTAAATCCTTTTTCATTCAGGCCACATTCTATCTATATTATTTATACAAGCTCTTCAAAGACAACATCCATAAGTTTGTTTTTAAACAAAACAAGAACACAGACTTCAGTATACCTTTTCATCCAGAAAGATTTCTCCTTTAAAATAGTGTTGAAAATCCTCCACTTCAGTCCCTATCTTCTCTTTTACAACAGCATGGAGAGGGACACCCAGCTTGGATAGCTGGGGTTTCAGAGAGGAGAGCTCAGAAGCCTCCTAAGAAAGGAAAAAAAAAACCCAAACATTTCAGGCAGTAAACAGAGGTTGGAAGGCTTCACCTTGAACTTCAAGATTGTCAGAAACATACATAAATTCGAGCTTGAGGCGCAAAACAGAAACAGACGTGTAAATCAGATATTTAAGCTAGTTCTACGCAGGTCTTTATTAGATTTACTAAAATGCTCTTCATTAAGCATGGAGGAAGCAATTTTTTTAGCATTTATCGGATAAAATATTAAAATACTGGAGAAAACATATTTTTAACTCAAAGCTGTAGACAGACCTTGCCTGTCCTAGGGCTTCAACTATCTTTTAAAGTGTTTACAGAACAGTGAAAAGATACTGCCTGCAAATCACTTAACTTTCCCAGGCCAGAATTTCCAATCCTTTTTTCCAAGTAGAAATACATCATCATCAGCCCTTCTTCAAAGTGCAGGAGCAGGCTATGTAAGTCCAGAGTAAGTAATGGAGTGAAGATGAACTCTCCTTCCTAGATCCCCCAGTGAAACTAATTGGAGAATTTCTTCCTACACCTTCAAGTATCCCAGAAGTAATATTGCTTTTTCTGGTGTGTAAGAGTGCAAGGTGTCACCACTCATCTGCTGAGTTTTTTGTTCTGCTGAAGGAATCCCAGCTCCCACAGCTTGTACAAACATCTCTGAGGTTTCCAACAGATCACAGTGCACATTGAAAATATGTTTCTTCTCATCTCCAATGGAGAAAGGTCATTTTTTCAGGACAAAGCTCCCACAAAGAACTCCATGCTTTAAGAAATGGGCACAGTTTACATGAACACCCTAAGCCACCTAACTGAAATGCCTCAACACAGAGGCTTGCAGGTCAGCTAGAATTTACTGAGTATCAAGTAGCAGATAGACAGGGTGAACAAACAGGAGAAGAGACATTAGAGAAAAAACATCAGTAGGTGAAAGGGTAAGAGCAGCTTTCCAGTTCACTACTCTCAGAGGAAATGAAAAAGGATGAATCAGCACCATAAGCAAACACTGAGTAGTGAGTGGTGAGAGTTAAAGGATCATAGCTTTCGTTTGATAGATCTTTCCCCTCTTTTCTGTTCTTAAAGATCTGGTAATTATTTTTTGTTTTCCCTCAACAAAATGCCCTATGATCTTCCTAAAAGGGGGGTTGATAACAATTTTACCTGGTATTTTTAACACAGTTCAAAGCTCTCATAGCCAACAAATAAAACAAAAAAAAGATTTGTGGACCTAACATGTCTCAGAACTGATGTTCCAGGCTAGTGCAGTGGGATGGTCTGTAAAGCCAGAAATCACTATCCCTGGAGAGACAGTGATACCATCAAACTTTGATTAGCCTTTTGGAGAAAGGCACTTCAGCAGTTTGGTGGGGTTTATTTTGTGTCTCCTTGCTTGGATTTTGGGAGGGGAGAGAGCAGGAATAATGTAAGAGCACAGTTAAGCTTTAAAATTCTCAAGAAATTATGCCTCAAACAGCATCTTGGGACTCTATCTGATTTGGTTTTCTTTACTACTATTTAAAAATGATATAAGGGAAAGCAAATAAGTCTATTTTTGTGGGAAAACTATATCACATAACAGCTGTATAGCCTAACCATGGGGCTGTGACCATTTAATCTAGTCTGTGAAACTGTTTTCTTGTTTTTGTAAAAAGCAGACAGGCACACCCTAGCAGAATACTTCCTCTCTTCACCAAGGCAGGGACAACCCAAAAGAATAATTCCCATTTCAGTTTGTCCCTCTAATAGTTCAACTATGGCTCTTCTGCTACTTTAGACTATTTGAGTCAAAACCTACAATACTGAGCAGGCCCATGGCACTTTCACAATTACTGGAGCACTGTATGACTACATGGCTGGATCCAGACTATGAGAGGTACAGTCCTGTTAAGCACAGTCTACCTTAACTAACAAAAAAGGAATCTGATGATTTAAGATGCAGATAATAAAGATAAAAGATTCTGTATTTCTTAAGTCTACAGGCCTCACTTCTCAAGAATCCAAAGGCATCATTCCAGTGGGATCTGTGACATACTTTGCAGTGGATAATGGAATCATGTCCCCACCACTGATATCAGGTTAGTGATCTGTGAGGTAGAATGGCCACTTCTCAATGCCAGCACTGTGACCAGGGAAGTATATATTCCTTCCTGGTGCTGTCAACAAGGACAAAGTTCAACATTCTTTCCAAGGTCTACGATAGTGAAAACCAGGTGTATTTTGTCTCTCGAAAAAAAAAAAAAAAAGCCAAAACTACTGCCTGCAGGTTAACAGATATAGCAAATCACCTGTATTGAACCATTCCACCAGCTAAGAGTCAGTGAGGAAAGAAGCAGCTTTCATACTATGGAGAAATGTTAATGGACAAATAAAATGGGCAACCGAACTATTCTTGGGAGAAAGGCAAGAGTTAACTCAAAAAAATGCTTTGAGTATACAATTATCAAAAATAACTTCAGTTTAGACAATTTTAAAGCTTTTTCAAACACTTTCATAGTTAAAATCGAAAACAATTCTTTGCCCTAATTAGCTGATCAGCAGTGTGACTGCCTCTGTTAAAAATCTGAAGTTTTAAACCAAAAATAAGAATTAGAAAATTAATTTCTTTCTCCTCAATTTCTTCCTGAAAGAAAAAAAATAAAAACAAAACAAAACCCACAGTTCTTTGAATTGGGTTCTTTATTTCAACTTAGGAAGTTAGCACTAAAAAAAATAAAAATCGTTAATAAATTCCTGTCTGACTGTATGCGAAAGGCACAGTCAGGCATGTAGCATGTTCTCATCCTGCCTACGCTACACCTGTTCAGAGAACAAAGTACTTTAATTCCTAACCTTCCATGAATTCTACACATTCTTAAGCAGTTACAACTGATGGGAGCAATCTCTTCATTAAGTGGTTGCAATATTAATTACTCCATGTTATATAGTGAGTAACAACATAATAGCTATTTTTCTCCATAGCTAGGAGAAAAATAATGGCCAAGGTGCAAGTTATGGATGTTCCCAGGTACATAGTACATTCAAATCATATTTTAAGTGTTTACTCCCACCTCCATCCAATGAGCCTAATGCCACCAAATCAATCAAATTTTGTTTCCCAACCCACCTTGTTATGGAACAATAACTCCTTGTCTTCAGACTCCTTACCTTCATGCCTCACGTTCACCATCCAGAATAGCGATGGACTCCCCTTTATGCACATCTCTTTTTTGCTGATGAGCTTTCTCTGACAGCTTTCTGCAAGTCCAGTCTTTGACCAGAGACTACCTGGCTCACAGAGATTTATTTTGGACATATCGAATACAACTAGGTTGTAAGACTCATTACCAACTGGATTCTGTGTAATCTCCCTTTCTAATTACCATGGGCTAGGTCCCTGGCAGATGTAAAAATCATGTAACCATCACCTTCAGAAGGAAGATGTTCAGGACCTAGACTATACAAACCAGTTGCAAAGAAAACTATGTTGTTAGCTGGCAACCAGTTTGGACTAGGAAACAAGACCTTTCAGATACTTCAGATGTATCTGATGACTGTCCTATTCACCCCCTCCCTTTATTTAAAGCGAATCTATGCAAATAGACCTCAACTGTTCCTAATTAATCTCTAAGCCCAGGAAATACCTCTCTGCACAAAAATCATCCAGGTCTTCGCACAGCCATGATCACTGCACCATTCTTCTTCCATAGTTCACCTGCTTTGAATGTTCTTTGTTCTGTTTATACAAGAGAAACAGCATCAACAATAATATCAGTAATATCAGTCATTCTTGTTTATAATGATTAATGCTTTAAGGACCAACACAAAACACTGCAGAGAATCCCCCATTCAAATACAGTTCTATCAGAAAAAAATTCTATGGGCATAACAGGGTATTACTGCTTTATTGATTTTTGGAAGGGTGTCATGTTTCATCCAGAAATATCAGTTTTGATTGCTTTTCCTTCATCAGAATCATTGGCTATCAAGGACACCCAATTATGTGTTATAACTAAGAAAGACTAAGAAAGACTCTTCCAACCCTGGTCTTACAAAGGTTCTTATAAAAAAGCAATTACAGAAGAATGTGGGCTGAAACATCCAGAATCTTACCTGATCCCGAAGTTTTTAGCTCTATCTCCTCTAAAAACTCCAACGTAGCCTTTTCAGGCTTGGACAAAAATAAGTCAGTGTTGGCAAGGATAATCCCTGTCACAGCTGCACCAATGGCTCCAAGACCAACAGACCACATGCCCATGGTAAAGATCCCAAAGTCAGGCAGGAAGGACATTTCTGGAAAGAGAAAGAAGAAAGCAGCTCTAACACTGGACATCAATGATGCCAGACAAGAAGGAACTGGATTAAAACTAAAAGCTCACATGGATGTCTTTTGTTTGACTGGAGATGATCTGCCAATTTGTTAATGTATTGAACTGGGGTTTAGATGACCTAGATTACATTCCAGTTCTGCACCTGACCCACATCAATACTCCAAGATACTCATACCTTTTCCTGATACCCAGCTGACAAAAACATTCATGATTAAAGTGCTCAGATTCAGTGGGGAGAAAGATGACTGAAATATATGTGTGCAGTAAAAAGCCTCTAACAAGATGATCTTTATGTTAGCCGGTAATTTAAATTATTACAGTAAACCAGTGGTTTCTTTCAAAATAGAAGCATTTGTAGATTAAATGTATTTTTTTTTCTGCTAATATAGCTGAAACAGTAAACTTTACAAATATACCACAAAAGACTTTAAAAAACCCTATATCTAATTCACCACAACTGGTAACCTTTCCTGTTCCTTACAGTTCTACACTAGAACCAAAGCAGGCACCAAACCAAAATTAGAGTCATCAGTCATGCCTGCAGACAGAAATATGCAGACGTGCAAACATTTTACTAGACACAGTGATCCGACATTACAAACATGTCCTGTACAGCACCTTCTATATGCTAACCAATTTCCACTCTGGCTAAAGCAGAAATGACATCAGGAACAAACAGCTTAAACTCACACCCATCAGTTAGAACTCATAACATCGCAATGAAAGCCATTACATATGCATGCTCAAGTCTTACAAGTACAAACACTGCTTGTTACCAGTGACTCCAGTTCTGTAGCAATTTTATTTAACCAACATCCATCCACAAACTCCCCAAAGCCCAGTCTTGACTCTGCACATGTTTCACAAGCCTGGAAAGGGCTGACAGCCACCTTCCAGTGAGGCAGTATCAGTTATGGGCATGCAGGAAAGCACACTTAGCCCTGCCACATCAACAAAATTCAAGATCCAGCTCTGAGCAATAAATAGTACAAGAATCATTGGAGTTTTGGCAGTATAAAATGTCACTGTACATCATAATAGTTATGTGTTACAAAGGGCTGTAGATTTGCAGTCACCCAACTTTAGTATTACACAATACAGAGAATCATTTATTTTCCAGAGTCATCAGCAAAACCCTATTCCCCAGTAAGATTGTTTTAGTAAATATTGCCATCTGTATATACTTCTGTATGGGAGACTTTTTTTTCCCCTCATAAATATAGGAAAATATTACTGTTTTGAACTGTGACTGGCAATAAACCAGTCACACACATAATCTTTATCCCCACAGATAGCTGTTGCCAGAATTCAGAAAGTAAGAACTAGGAGCAGCTCCTTGCTTTTGTGCCCAGAATCTTCTCACAGAAAATCCCTTTCCAACATTAAAACTAGTTCCAGAATACTCCTGAAAAACAAATACAGCCAACTGCCTACCTGCAGAAATAGCTGGAAAACATTTTGGAAAAAAAGATCGCTTTGTTCCTTTAACAGCATACTTGGTTCCAAGGAAGACAGTATCTCAGTATCTAGAAACGTAATTCATGATCCCAAGCAGGAAACAAGGCCAGTTTACATAAACATAATGCAGATAAGAGAACAGATTTTACCCCATTTCACCACTTATTTCTAACCAAGGGAAACCTTCCTTGACCATATCTGCCTTCTCTACATATTTTTTTCAAACATAAGTCATATTCTAATGACAATTTTTTGATATCTGCCTCTGACTCATATCAGAGACCATTCTGACCCCAGCCTTCAGAATTACCAAAATGTAACTCAGAATGCATTTCTGTAATGAAGCAAAATCCTTGTGTCAAGAATTAAATTTTCTGTGGTATATCCAAAAGGCTACAGCCCTGGTCCCTCCCAGAATTTGATTATGCAACTATTCTTCAGACTGGAATCTTGTCTGGTCAAGAACTGTCTCTTAATTCTTAGTTACAAGAGGAGAGGGGAGGTAAGAACTGAGTATTTAATCCCTTGCGTGTGTCATTTGGGTACAAAAATGTTTCCAAATTTTTGGCACCTGATTAATGAGTAGTTCTCACATAGCTTTTAATTTTTATTAGCATTATTAGCACTGCTAAAAGCCAGCTTCTACCCAGTTGCAGCTGATAGATCATTAAGCTTAGTCTACACACCTCTTTAGTTTGGTCAGACTCCTTTGTCTCCACTCAGTGACAAAAAAAACCTATTCACATATGTGAATCTTCTGCTATTTAAATGAATAGGGACATGGAATAAATGGTGATACTGAAATTCCTTCCCTGCTAAGCAAACCCCATAGTGAGCCACTTTGAAAAACACATATGGGAAAGAGCAGCCAAGATTATTAAAACATACACTAACAAGGCAGGCTGAGCCCTGTCACATCTATGTTACTGAACCCCAAGTGAAGAGGCTAGATGGAAAACAGCTGAGTATTTGCAACTAGGACCTTCATTTCTGTCTAGCTGCTGTTTATTAAGTAAATCTGAAGACCAAAATAACTTCATAACCCTCCACCCCACCTTAAAATACAAATGCTACTGGCTTGTGATCAAACTCCATGAGTTTTTAAACATCAAATGACAATCCACAATAATAAGATACAACAAAGCATCCTGTAAGCCATAGCCCACGAGAAGATACAACAGAGCAACCTGTAAGCCTTTTTAACACATAGGCGCACGCACTTACCAGAACCCATGCAGCCTGCACCAGCACCAGCCACCACCAGCTTCCCCTGAATGTGAGCGCAGGCAGGAGGGACGGCAAACTGCACTGCCACGGGTGGCGAGTGGGCGGGACTAGGCAGGAGTCCAGCACTGGAGCTTTTGCCTTGTGGCCAGGACCTGGCTCTCAGCGTCTTTGAGCAATACACGCCACAGTCATCCTGCAGCGGTTACGAAAGAACAGCTATCCAATCCACGGCACGACTGTTTTAAAGGTATCTTAATCATTCAACCTTTTTTTTTTTTTTTCCTTTTAAACTGAACACACAGTTACTGTCTTTATGGGTGGGTGGGTACAGGGAACAGGATTTACAGAAATCTTTTCTGAAGCTGGGCACACAGCACTAAACTTTAAGATCTGCATGCTAAACTGTGCTTTTCTGTAGAACTGTGCATTTTTACAAGTAATATTTTCCCTGTTTCAGTCTATTCTAACACACCCCCCCCGCCCCCACAATGCATGCCAAAACAATACAAACAACCCTGGAAACAATGGAAAAGCCATCACAATTCACAATGTTAGTAAAAATATAGAGGCTGGTGAATTAATCCAGTGTTTCTAAGCTTGGTTACTTGCTTTAGTGGCAACATACCTTCACTAAAGAGCATCATCTTCACTGGAACTGTCAGATCTGCAAGCTCTCAACTCTGCTAAAACCCTTAGAAGGGAATGAGCACTTCTCTTTACAGAAAGCAAAGGCCAAAGAAAAAAGGAAAAACGTCTTTTTGTGTGTTTTTGAGGTGACCACAAGAGATCTCCAAGATAACAACGAGTTATTTTATGGGCTGTCAGTACTCATCTAACCTGAATTTAAACAGGCTTAGTCTTAACCCTGTTGTAAGTGCCAGCTCATGGTCTTCACTTTGTGTCAATACCAGTTAAAATATGGTTCTCTAGATGCCTCATTTCCCTCCCACCCACAACCAGAGGAAAAAAAAAAAATGCCATTAAGAAGATAGCTATGCTTAAACATTTATTTTAGCAGTGTAAACAGGCCCCGCTGCAGCTGTGTCAAAAAACCCTGGAAAGTCTGTGTTTTCAAGTTGTCAATAAAACTCAGGGTACACACAAGATTTACTTGCGTACTTTTCCTAAGAAGACATGTGAGCAAAAGGGGAAACACTTGGTGGGCACTCTCACCAGCTGGAGTACACTAGCATGTACACCCTAGTCTAAAATGGCTTTGACCATTGCTTATTCTTCCCTTGTCTCCCACTCCCCACAACACTCCATACTGAGCCTGAAAATCTTTCAGAGTTTTGTCACAACTTGCATATTCCAAACAAGTTGAGCTGATTATTTTTTATTAACTATTCCCCCAGAAAATGAGTCATATGATTACAAATATCTTTGTGATTTAACTCCTATAAAGAAAATTTACAATTCACAATAACCTGGTAACATGCTTATCAAGATTTCATGAGCTTTTAGTACCATTAAGGATTACAAAATACAGCATCCTGAGTGACTTCAAAATTAGCCCTGCTTTAAGTGGGGATTTGACTGGAGAAACTTCAGAGGCCCCTTGCAACCTAAATTGTCCTTTAAATGCCAAAATCAGTGCACAGAGAAGCCTCCTAACATTTCTGATGGCATGAATGCTAGTAATTTTTGCAACACAAGGGATTTTTCTTTTTGCCACTGTAAAGATCCTGTAACAAGCCATTCTTTGTGTCGAGAATAAGACATCTTTTTAGGCTTCTTCCCAGTCTGAGCATGTTTCATTACTGAATTCAGTACTGTGCTTGGCTTTAGCTGAAGAGAAAGTTGCTGTGTCAAGCAAGCAAACCATACTCCTTCCTTTGAAAGGAATTTAGTTATTAGACCAAACAATCTCCCCCATTCTGAGCCTGTTTTAAAGAAACCCAACATCTCAACAATCCTTTTCTTTTGAGTGAGGGAGAGCAAAGAGTCCTGGCACACCACTTTGGAAATCTTCCAATTCTTTAGGTGTATTCAGAGGAGACAGGCAGCTAGATACTGTCTATGGGAAAATTCAAATCTCTGCTCAATCAGCAATATGGAGATACCACAGAGATGGGGGGAAGTACCTGGAGTACAGAACTGCAAAAAGTACTTATATGAAGATAATACAGGCTGAACTCTCTGCTGGGTCTGCTGGGGATCCACAAGCAGGAAAGCTGCACACAGTGGCAGTCTGCAGAGGTGGGGGAAAAAGGACAATACCAACAGACACCCTGATAACGCAAATCAGTATTCACCAAAACCACAGCGACCTGCTAGGCACCTAGTGATCCCTCCTGTTCCAACCCAGCCAAAACTCCTGCAGATTTAAGCTTAAATTAAGAATTATTTTTCCACCTTTTTGGATTCTTAGGCCTTGCTTGTATAACTCTCACATTCCTCACAGTATGCAATTTGTAACAGCAAAGTTATTTGTTACTAAAAGCAAAGATACAATAATCAAGATCCGTTTCACCACCAACCTACAGAGCAGGGGGGTTCCATGCATAAATGAGGCTGTAAGACACTGTTCTCAGTTGGGCGCACCTACTGAGACTAACTTCCCCACAACCCTTCCACTGTCTGCTATGAACCAGGTCTGATAGGGAAATCGTGGCCATGGCTCTCTCTACAAGAGAAGGCTGGGAGGACGCCAGATGGTGCTTCAAGCAGCCTGAGGATGCATTCAGTGGGTTTCTTCAAGTAGTGGGATCGCACCCGGGAGCAAACCAGCGCACCAGCAACGCCGTGAGAAACAAAGCAGCTTTCACCGATCTTGCCGTGCCTGCTCACACCCAGGTTCGGCAAGACAAGCAAGCAGGGATCACTGAAAATACCAAACTACGAGGACAGGCATACGCAGAACTTCAGGCCTGCCACGGCCGATGGCGGCCGATAGCAGCAGCAGAGAGCCGATGGGGACCGCAGCAGGCCAAAGGCCACCACCGCGGCCCTTCGGCGGGGCGCGAGGGGACTCGCCCCGCAGCGCCCCTCACGCCTGCTCCGCCCTGCCCTGCCCTGCCCGCGGCGGTGCCGCTGCTCGCGCGGCCACCCCGGCCCCTCTCTGCTCCCGCCGGCAACCGCTGCCGCCTCTGCCCCGCACTGCGCCGGGGACGCACAAGGCGAGCGGCGCGGAAGAGAGCGGAGCGGACCGGGCCGGTGGCGCAGGCACTGCGGGGACAGCCCGGCCCCCTGCAGCGGCGGTTCCCGCGCCCCGAACTCACTCTGTCACCCCGCCGCTCCCGGTCCCGCGGCCGCCGCAGGCCACGTGCGAGCGACGCGCCGGCCCCACCCCAGCGCAGGCCGCGCGCCCCGGGGGCGCCGTGCGCAGGCCGGCACCTCCGCGCCCTGCCTGCGCGGGGGGGATCCCCGCCCTTAGGGGCTGGAAGGAATAGCAGCCGCCTGTGCCCCCCCCGGCACCCGTCCCCCCTCAGCAGGATTTTTTTAGCTTCTGAACGAGCAAAGAAAGAAACGAGATACATTATAAGATACAGTGTTTAAATATATTTAAGGAAAAAAAAAAAAAAAACAAACAACATAACGACTCAAGCCCGAGAACGTAGTGAGGTTATTATTCAAGTAGTCTGATTAATGGGGCACTTAAAACATATATATTACATTCAAGAATATACTTGCTCGGATCAGGCAGCCAAGAACGTGTCACAACATCATTTAACAAACGCCCTCTTGGGCTGCTTGCGGTCATTAGGTGCTGCTCCAGCCAGAAACTCAAGACGACTCACCTTCACTGCCTTAGGACTACCTCCTGAGGTCTCCTGGTAACCTGGCACTTAAAATACAATCAAAAAAGGGTATCAGCAGTAACAGCACAGTCTGGTCGGTAACACAACAGCAGCTCAGGAGAATGAACGTAGTAACCTCTTTGATCATACCAGAGAGTCTACATTCCAAGCGACAGAGAGCCACTGATTGTCAGCATGTCCCAAACTTATCTAGGCCAAATGGCCTTTTCTTATCTCTCTCTTAACTGGGAGTCACCAGCGACTCTGCTTAGACCTGCTAAGTTTACCCCTTATTTGCAGTTTCTGTTTAGCGCAGAGCTTGGTTTTTTTGAGGAATCTCACCACAAAACAAAGTCTCTGCTAATCAGAAGCAACAGCAGTGTCATGGTCTGATCTAGCATGGCTCAAACTGGAGGCAACACACTGCATGTGCTGGCATGCACCAGGAAACATCACATGGAAGCCTGCCTGGGCAACGCCACCGCTTCCCACAGGCCAGCTGCACCCCAACCCCGCTGCCCTACTCCCACTGGGAGCACCGCAGCCCTGCGCCGCGGGACAGCGCGTTGGCAGGACAGAGCCCTGTTGCATTACATTGCACATGTCAGAATGGCACAGTCTCAGGCAGTTGCACGGAAAAGATTTTGGGTCTTTTTGCCCAGAATTGTGATAGCTGTGCTTTTATATACATACATGCTTTCAGAAATCAAATGGATGAGAAAAAACACTGGTCACTCAGGACTTACCACCAATTAAAAAATAACATGAAGAAACTTCACAGCAGAAACAGCATTACTAGACTACCTGAAAGAGTTGGGGAATCCGGAAGGACTGTAAATTTTGGGGCCTGCTGTCTTTCTGGGAAATATATGAAACCAAATAAATATCTCTACTTTTTTTCTTTAACCAGTGTGGGAAGGTTCTCTGTCAACACCAAACATAATTTGCTGAAGTGGCTTTCTCACTGTTTCTGATATGCAGTCAGCATTAGAATATATGTGTCTTTGCCACGGTGACACACCAATCTTCAGAAAAGCATTATGACCAAAAAATGATTGACAAATTTTGTCAGCCATCATCATGTAATTAAAACCCTAATTTCTGCAGGCTCTCAACATTCCTTTCTTCTGATTTTTATAATGGTTATAGCTCCAGCTGTCAACAGCTGGCAATAGTATAATTGCAGCTCCATTATTTTTGTTGCCATGGTAAGCACGCAAAACCAAAACCCAAACTTTTCTCTTAATGATACTTCTGCACATTACACCTCTAAAAATCTGGCAGCTGGCCTTCACAATTCAAAGGTAGCCAGTATTCCTGAGGGGGAAAAAAACCCACCTATTACAAGATGAAAACATCTTTTTATTTATTCTTTGCTCTGAGTAGGAGTCCATGACAAGGCATCAAGCAAGAACAAAAAGCAGTTAATCACAGAAGTGATGCTACTTCACTTGTCCCTATTGTAAAAAGGAAAAATGCAGAAAAATCTGACCCATCATATCTGGATTCCATCCAAGAATATCTTCCTACTTTACAAAGAGTGAAATCCCTTGAATGCATGCACACTAGTAGACGCAGAACTCAAAGAAAAATGGTGTCATGAAAATACTGGAATCTAACCTCTTCCCAAGTCTTCAGAACGGCTTGCTTTCCATGAAAAACTACTGTGTTGCATAAGGGGAGTTGCAGCAACAACTACTTCGTCAGTGTTAAACATCCTTCTTAGACTACCTTTGCTTTCATTGCTTTAGAACAGTAGCGAGACTTTGGCGAGAAAGATGAATGGGTATTTGACTTCTTTGGTTTTCCATTTTTCCCTCTTGAGAAAATCACATTATGATTGATCTATAACAGTTTGACTTTTCCCTACACTATTCAGATGTTATTCACATATTTTTTTCCTGTTAAAGAAAATAATGAAGTCCCTAATACAGATGAAAGGAACATTTCAGAGCATGAACACTTAATCTTCTAGTTCTCAGGTTTTGAATAGTGCTCTTAAAAAGCACATTGAGCCTTTCTTTTCCTGCTTTCATAATTTAGTTTTACAGCAGTTAAACTGAATGAAGAGTATCAGTCTGCAAACTGCTTGTACATCAGTTAATTAAATTTCCTTAGCATGTCTGTGCATAAGTCATCCAGCATGCACTGTATCAGTACCTATGCTAAAACATGATCTAGCATTACAAAACTTTCGATTCACGCACAGAATGACAAAGCTGTCTGTTATTTCTGAAGTTAATTATTTCTATTTCTTGTTGGATCACGTTTCTATAGATCAGCTTTAGAACAAGGGCGTTGTTAGACAAATGGCTTATATTAAACAAACTGTCTTTTCTATCAGGAAACAGGAGATCTCAAAAGCAATGAAGAAACAGTGGTGGGCTAAGACAGGATCTAGGCCCTATGTCTGGATTAGTTTCCAGACTAATTAAGATTTTCAATATTGGGCAAATAAGACTGGATGCAGATATGCAAAAATACGGCTTGAACTTTTCACCCATGTGCTTCTAAAGGCATATCCACACAGATGCAGACTGGCATAGGTTTCAACTAGACCAGGCAAAATCCACCTCATGTTTGGAGGCTGTATGGTGGTATGTACTCATATGGTGGTGTTTTCAACTTCACCCTGATTCTCAGGAAGTAAAAGCACTAGTCTGTCTACAGCCAGCCTGAACACAGGATCTTAGGTTTATCTTAATTAAGATCAGGGTGTGGTAGTCACAGAAGAAACCAAAGGACCTACAGGTCTTTAGAAATCAGTTTTATCCACATGAACAGTTCACAGTGGAACACCCTCCATCTGGACAAGAGCAGGAAGAAAGAATTAGTAAGTCTTTTTAATGGGTATACAGATGCTTATACAAATCTCTTTTGGCAATTGCCTAATAAACACTGAATCACAGAAAAGCCTACCATTTACGTGAATGCAATAGATAACCAAAGCCTTGGAAAGAGTGGATGAGGTGATTAGTCCTTCTGTCTGTACTATCTTTATGTCACCTAAGTTTAATTAAAGTAAAACTGAATGTCACAGAATCACAGAATTGTTGTCTAAGTTGGAAAAGACCTTGAAGATCACCTAGTTCAACCATTAACCTAACACTGACAGTTCCCAACTACACCATATCCCTAAGTACTATGTCGACCCTACTCTTAAACACCTCCAGGGATGGGGACTCCACCACCTCCCTGAGCAGCCCATTCCAATGCCTAAAAACTCATTATGTAAAGAAATGCTTCCTAACATCTAGTCTAAATGGCCTATAATTTTTCTTTGTCTCATTTACTGCAGTGCTACCTATACTGTTATTCTATTCCAATTTTTTAGTTTTTCTCATACTAGGTAGGACACTGAGGCCTAGTGAAAAGTGTTATTTTTAATGACTATTCAAGCCACTAGAACAGTGATCACACTTCAGGCTCTATAAGCAAACACAGGCTCTTGAACATCCCAAAATACCCATGCACCGAGAAGGCAGCAACTGCACTTTGTTGAAATCAGCACATCAGAGGAAAACAGTCATTATGCAGTGCTCCTGGTTAACCACCCACAACTACTTCATACCTTCTATTAAAAGCCAGGCACCCAGCATGTTCCTAGGCTACTTCTCTTTCAAGTTGTTGGGGCAAAACTGGCATGTTTAATTCCTTACTATAGACTGCGGTAATAGTTACACATCTCACAATCTATACAAGTCATTAGTAAGGACAAGGCTGTGTCCTACATTGTCCTTAAGACAGCTAGTTTCTATACTCAGCCAAATAATATATCTCACCATATTGGTTGTATGTAGCTAGAAAAACTGGTATATTTTTTTATATGTCTGTAAAGCTTGGAGGTAAGGTTTAAAATAACCTGTTGATTTACGTTGATTTAGTTGTTATTCAAAATTATTTGGTCAAGCACTAAGGAAGAAAACTAGGCTTTCTCTAATGCATCTGAGCTTCTCCAGTAGTAGATGAGCTGCTCTTAATATTTAAAATCTGAGAGAAAATTTCCATAACTTCTTCTGCTAAAAGAACTTCCAGGTTAGAAAAAGAATATAACACTGCTATTAAAAGTGTTGATACCAATTTGGGTCATTTTGACAGAACTTGGCTAGGAATCAAATCTACATGCCAGCAAACCTTAGTTGCAGCTTCTGGTAGTAAGGTGGTAATGAGTAATTGGGTACAGTAAATTTCTAACCTAGCAGAGCTACAGCCACACTTTAACCATAGCCTTAGAGTTAAGCTCTTAATCCTATTACACTGAACTATTTGCCTGTCTTCTACTAGAGCAAAATACAACTGTTTTACTATCACACTTAACTTCAACGCTGCGTATCTGTACTTTCTGTGAGCATTTGTTCTTGGTCTTTATACAACACATCAACCTAGGAAGAGCCACAAACTATGTATTTCATATTTTCAATGGTTTCCATTTAATTCTTTGTGAACTTTCTTTATAAGGGGCTGTGCTCATCTCTGGGGATACAGACTGTGTCAATGTTGACATCTACAATTTTTACTTCTTAGTTTTCATCACAACAACATGGAAGAAAAGCAAAGTTACAAAGCACCCAGCGCACAATCACCAAGTATTTGAAATAAGTAACTAATTGTTGGGGTAGGCAGCGGGTCTGCTGAAAGCCTGGCAGAGTAGATGGAATTTGACCTCGGCCAGATCATCCCATACCCATGAGAAGTCTGCATGCAGGAGGGCATACCACAGATAAGGAGCAAGGACAGTGAACATCTGCTGCAAGAGACATGAAACTGTTGAACACAGATAAGGAACTGTGTGAATCATGTTCAGAAGTAAAACTTTAAGAAAGCTATCCAATCATGTACTGTTGCTATGGGTGTACCGTTGCTATGGGTTTAGCCAATTATGTTAGAGCTTGCGGTAGTTGTAAAGGATATATAAAGTATGTAGAAAACTTCTTTTGCTTCTAACTTGATTATTGATTGTCGCTTGACCGTCTCTACTGCGACAACTAATGACTTAAACAGGAGCATACATCATGCATATAAATGCAACAGAAAGACATTCTAACCAAGGTACATTTCAAGTCCACAGCATCATTTCTGCAAGTTTCATTGTCTGAAATATATACGTTTATGTGCCTTTGTACTGGGTCTGGCTGAGCTGGAATTGGTTTTCCCCTATAGCAGCCTTCACGGTGCTGTGTTTTATGTTGGGAGCTGGCAGGATGCTGATAGCACCCGGGTGTGGTGGCTACTGCTGAGCAGTACTTACACAACCCCAAGGCTTTTTCCGACATTTCCCCCAGTGGGATGGGGTGGGCAAGATCTTGGGAGGGGACACAACCAGGACAGCTGACCTGAACCGACCAAAGGGATATTCTAGACCATATGACGTCTGCTCAGGATAAAGCTGGGAGAAAGGAGGAAGGGGGTGGGGTCGCCTTTGGTTCTCCAAGGCAACCACTACGCATATTGGAGCCCTGCTTCCTGAGAAGGCCCGACATTGCCTGTCCATGGGAAGTAGAGAATAAATCTGTTTTCTTTTCCTTCTGTGAGCGGACCTTTGCTTCGTTTTGTTTATATTAAAACTGCTTTTGTTTTACCCACAAGGGTTGGTTTATCTTATTTTCTTTCCCCTCTTTGCCCTGTCGAGAAACAAGGGGAAAAGCGGGGGGGAAGTGATAGAGCAACTTGGTGGATACCTGGCATTTAGCCAAGGTCAAACCATCAGAGTCTATTCTGGCGCCCAACGTGGGGCAAAACAACAGCAGTTTTATAATGTGCGGTAGCTATAGTAGTTACTAAGCAACAAGCTCTTGTGCTGGTCACAGGCTTGTTTATTGCGCTGCTTATCTTTATTTTGCTAAGCTTGGGAACATGCTGCAAGGAATTAGGAACATCATGAGTGGTTTTATTTTGGAGGCTCCCAAGGTACTTAGTCATCCTTATGTTAGTTCACTGATACTCTTTATTAATGCTGTTCGCCTGTTGTGGGTTGTATGGAGCTCGGTATGTTTTTGGTGTAAGAGAAGGCAAATTTTGAGTGAGCCAGTACCAAAATGTGCTCTGAGGCGGCCTGTTTCTGGGTGGCAGGGAGAGTGGAAGGAATTGGGCAGATTCCTAGGACGGTTATCACCTCCTGTAGCCTGGGATCTCACCCCTGAACAGGCAATCAACCCCACAAAATTGACACATCACCTGATAGACGGGTGCCTTGCCTATCCCAATGAGAATCAGCAACTTCTAGCACTTTACTGGGGCCTGGCCTGTGCTTACCGAGCTGCAGTTCAGCACTCTCAAGACTGTGGTTGACATGGGAACTCAAACAATAACAACTACAACAACAACAGAGATTGCCCCAGTAGTAAAAAAGAAACAATGGACAAGGAGAACAACAGGAGGCAGAAACTACCCGGTCCCTGACGTTATCACAACTGCGAGATCTGCGGAAAGACTATTGCTGCCAGCTGGGTGAGCAGATCACTGCCTGGCTGCTGAGATGCTGGGATAATGGGGCAGATGCTCAACAGCTGGAAGGTAAGGAAGCCCAACAGCTGGGTTTTCTTGCTAGAAATCGAGGAATTGAAAGGGGAATTGTAAAAGAGACAGCAATTTGCAGTCTGTGGAGACGGCTCCTTTCAAGTGTTAAAGCAAGGTATCCTTTTAAGGAAGATCTTATGGACAACACCCCAGGGAAGTGGACTACTGCAGATGAAGGTGTCCAGTACCTGAGAGAATTAGCAGTGATGGAAGTCACCTATGGTGATCCAGATAATGATGAACTCCCTAAAAATCCAGAGGATGTCCCATGCACACGGGCCATGTGGAGGAAGGTGATTAAAGGTGCGCCATCCTCGTATTCTGCCGGCTTGGCTGCGATGTACTACCCAGAAATGGATGCGGGAGAAGGACTAAGATGTACGCCAACTGTGGAGGCAGTCTCTTCCTGGCTTCAGAACTTTGAAGAGAGTCTTGGTACCTCCTCATCTCTATGGGCGAGTGCCCTGGATGTTAGGAGTTCTCCAAGAAATCATTTTTCTTCTGTCTCAGTCAGAGGGAAAGGGAAACCATGGCGCATGACACGTGGCGAACTCTGGTTCTTCCTGCGTGACCAGGGGGAGGACATGAAGAAGTGGGATGGTCAACCCACCTTTAAGTTGGAAGCACGTGTACATGAATTGCGAAGAAAGACCCCTGCCAAGAAGACATCCAAGAAGGTTGTTAATGTAGCTGGTATAAAACCACAAGAAAGTAACCAGCGATCTCCCAGATACAGGAAGACTGAGATCATTTCCCTTGACCCTGAAGAAGGAACCTCCGGCCTGGCACGGCAAGAGTCAGACAGTGAATACTCCGACCAAAAATGGGAATAGAGGGCCCCTGCCTCCAGCCAGGAGGAGGAAAGGGATGATCGGCCTGGCACATCAAATCCACAGAAATACCAGGCTTTAATTGACACCGGGGCACAGTGTACACTAATGCCGTCAAGTTATAGAGGGGCAGAACCTATCTGGATCTCAGGAGTGACAGGGGGCTGTCAAGAACTATCAGTACTGGAGGCCGAGGTTAGCTTGACCGGGGACAAGTGGGAAAAACATCCCATTGTAAATGGCCCAGAAGCCCCTTGCATCTTGGGCATTGACTATCTCAAGAGGGGATACCTCAAAGACCCAAAAGGATACTGATAGGCTTTTGGTGTGGCCAGTGTGAACACAGAAAAGGTAAAACAGTTGTCTAATCTGCCTGGCCTCTCAGAAGATCCTTTTGTTGTGGGACTGTTGCAAGTTGAAGAACAACAGGTGCCAACTGCTACGAGGACCGTGCACCGACGGCAGTATCATACAAACTGAGACTCTCTGGCTCCCATCCAAGAACTGACTCGTCAACTGGAGAGCCAAGGTGTCATCAGTAAGACACATTCGCCTTTTAATAGCCCAATATGGCCGGTGCGAAAATCTGACGGAGGGTGGAGGTTAACAGTAGACTATCGTGGCCTGAATGAAGTGACGCCACCACTGAGTGCTGCTGTACCAGATGTGTTAGAGCTCCAGTATGAACTGGAGTCAAAGGCAGCCAAGTGGTACACCACAATCGACACTGCCAATGCATTCTTTTCAATTCCTTTGGCAGAAGAGTGCAGGCCACAGTTTGCTTTCACGTGGAGGGGTGTCCAGTATACCTGGAATCGACTGCCCCAGGGGTGGAAGCACAGCCCCACTATTTGTCATGGACTAATTCAAACTGCACTGGAAAAGGATGATGCCCCTGAACATCTACAATACCTTGATGACATCATTGTGTGGGGCAATGAGGCAGAAGAAGTGTTCAAGAAAGGACAAAGAGTAATTGAGATTCTTCTGAGAGCTGGGTTTGCCATAAAGAAAAGCAAGGTCAAGGGACCAGCACAAGAGATTCAGTTCTTGGGAATAAAATGGCAAGATGGACGCCGTCATGTGCCACTGGATGTTGTCAAGAAGATAGCAACTACGTCTCCACCGACCAACAAGAAGGAAACACAAGCTTTCCTACGACTTGTGGGATTTTGGAGGATGCATATTCCAGGTTACAGTCAGCTTGTGAGCCCTCTCTATCAAGTGACCTGAAAGAAGAACAATTTTGAGTGGGGTCCTGAGCAACAACAAACCTTTGAGCACATCAAAAAGGAGATAGCTCGGGCGGTAGCTCTTGGGCCTGTTCGGACAGGACCAGCTGTGCAAAATATACTTTACACATCAACTGGGGAGCATGGCCTCACATGGAGCCTCTGGCAGAAGATACCAGGTGAAACTCGAGGTTGACCATTAGGATTTTGGAGCTGGGGATATAGAGGATCAGAAACCCACTATACTCCGACTGAAAAGGAGATACTGGCAGCATATGAGGGGATTCGAGCTGCTTCAGAAGTTGTTGGTACAGAAGCACAGCTCCTCTTGGCACCATGGTTGCCTGTATTACATTGGATGTTCAAAGGAAATATCCCTTCCACACACCATGCAACCAGTGCTACCTGGAGTAAATGGGTAGCGTTAATCACGCAACAGGCTCTACTGGGGAAACCCAACCATCCAGACATCCTAGAAGAGATCATGGACTGGCCAGAAGGTAGAGATTTTGGAGCATTTCCCGAGGAGGTGGCTCATGCCCAAGAGGCACCGCCATATAACGAGTTACCAGAAGATGAAAGGCATTATGCTCTGTTTACTGATGGATCCTGTCATGTGGTAGGAAGCCATCGGAAGTGGAAAGCTGTTGTGTGGAGTCCCACAAGACAAGTCATTGAGGCCACTGAAGGAGAAGGTGAGTCAAGTCAGTTTGCAGAAGTAAAAGCGATCCAACTAGCCCTAAAGATTGCTGAACGGGAGAAGTGGCCAGTACTATATCTCTACACTGACTCCTGGATGGTGGCTAACACCCTGTGGGGGTGGCTACAGGAGTGAAACAAGACCAATTGGCAGTGCAGAGGTAAACTTATCTGGGCTGCTGCATTGTGGCAGGACATCGCTGCCCAAGTGGAAATCGTGGCTCTTAAGGTATTTCATGTAGATGCTCATGTGCCCAAAATGCGTGCCACTGAAACAATGAGCAAGCAGACAAAGCTGCCAAAATTGAAGTAGCTCGGCTGGACCTGGACTGGGAGCTTAAGGGTGAGCTGTTTGTAGCTCGATGGGCCCATGAAACATCAGGGCATCTTGGCAGAGATGCAACGTACAGATGGGCTCGTGATCGAGGGGTGGACCTGACATGGAGACCATCTCACAGGTCACTCACGAATGTGAAACGTGCTGCAGTCAAGTAAGGCACACGAGTAAAGTCTCCCTGGAACAGAGGGCGATGGCTGAGTTTTCAATATGGTGAGGCCTGGCAGATTGACTATAATGGACCACTGCCAAGAACACGCCAAGGCAAACACTACATACTCACCATGGTAGAAGCAACTACGGGTTGGCTTGAAACATACCCTGTAAATCATGCCACTGCCCGAAATACCATCTTGGGTCTTGAAAGGCAAATTTTATGGTGACATGGTACTCCTGAAAGAATCAAATCAGACAACGGGACCCATTTTTGAAATAATCTTATAAACTCCTGGGCAAAGAAACATGGCATTGAGTGGGTGTATCACATCCCTTATTACACACAAGCCTCTGGAAAGATTGAAAGACTGTTGAAGACTATGTTGAGAGCATTGGACAATGGGGGATGGAAGCACTGGGATATAAATTTAGCAGAAGCCACTTGGCTAATTAACACCAGAGGATCTGTTAACCGTCCTGGTCCTGCCCAAACAAACCCCCTTCATACTGTGGGAGGAGATAAGGTCCCCGTAGTACACACAGGGAAATGGCTGGGGAAGGCAGTGTGGATTGCTCCTCCCTTGGGAAAAGGCAAGCCCACTCGTGGGATTGTCTTTGCTCAGGGACCTGGATGTACTTGGTGGGTAATGCGGGAGGATGGGACTACTCAGTGTGTGCCTCAAAGGACATTTAACCTTGGGGGGAAAGTAATCTGTGGGATGAGTTGTAGGTTGCAGGAAGTGATGGAGCAAGTAGGAACAATGAAGAGTGATCCAGATACGTGCAATGATGATGCAAACCTAGCCGGTGCTGGAGTCCAACAGTCAAACATACTTCCATCCTGAACATCTGAAGGAGTGAAGAAAGCTTATGGAATGGATAAATTAATATTATGTGGGACCTGGGCATAACATAAATGGTATGGAGTAAGGGGTGGACTGTACTGGGTCTGGCTGAGCTGGAATTGGTTTTCCCCTATAGCAGCCTTCACGGTGCTGTGTTTTATGTTGGGAGCTGGCAGGATGCTGATAGCACCCGGGTGTGGTGGCTACTGCTGAGCAGTGCTTACACAGCACCAAGGCTTTTTCCAACATTTCCCCCAGTGGGATGGGGTGGGCAAGATCTTGGGAGGGGACACAGCCAGGACAGCTGACCTGAACCGACCAAAGGGATATTCTAGACCATATGACGTCTGCTCAGTATAAAGCTGGGAGAAAGGAGGAAGGGGGTAAGGTCGCCCTTGGTTCTCCGAGGCAACCACTACGCATATCGGAGCCCTGCTTCCTGAGAAGGCCCGACATTGCCTGTCCATGGGAAGTAGAGAATAAATCTATTTTCTTTTGCTTCCGTGAGCAGACCTTTGCTTCGTTTTCCTTATATTAAAACTGCTTTTGTTTTACCCACAAGGGTCGGTTTATTTTATTTTCTTTCCCCTCTTTGCCCTGTTTAGAAACAAGAGGAAAAGGGGGGGGGGGGGGGAAGTGATAGAGCAACTTGGTGGATGCCTGGCATTTAGCCAAGGTCGAACCATCACAGCCTTTAACAGGAATTTGAAGGGCTTCCTGTAACACTTCTAGCAGAATACATAACTCATGATCAGTATTTCTTCCTAGAACCACTCTTTTTGGTGACCCCAGTTTAGTCACCTGAGCCAGAACTGAAAGTTCACAAAAACATCATATAGATTTTGCCTGAATATTTTGTTCATTAGATAAAGCTTGTTAAAGCCAGTATCAGTTTAAGGAATATAGTTTTTTCTTTTCTCAAATTAAAAAAAGCCCAACACAGATATTGCTTTCCTTAGTAATGTGTTTAAATGTATTTGCTTTCAAGCATTTTTTCCCCACACCCATTTTGCTCACATCCAACTGTCATTTTTGTCACTGTATGAATTGTCAAACTTACGTGTAGCACGCTCTTTAAATGATTGCATAGAGGGTAAAACTCAAGTACTTTGTGGATACACCATTTTGCTAAATTAAAAACAAGCATAATTTTAATGTTCTTGATTTAACTAAGGTTATATTTGGGTGATAAGGAGTTGACAGTGGGACAGAATAATGGGTGGTGTGAAACAGGGCACTAATGATGTTGAAAACTTTCAAGGTCACCATTTGCTATGCTGCACCACCAAAACAGCATTTTTAAACCAGGGGATTTTTCATCTATCTTGTAGTTTAGGCTTAAACCTCAGCCTTCTGGGAGGGAAGGGAGGTTGCTTAGATAAGTATAAAGGGGAGTGGTAATTGCATTTCAAGCCACAACTCTTCAGGAAATGATCCATGTCATTCCCCATTCCTGTGGTTTTACTATTACGATCCAAGAATATTCACAGAAAACAAAGTTAGCACCCCAAGATGATTTGGCAAGTGCTTTTCTGCTTATGCCAGCTATTGTTCTAGTAACAGACAACCTGCATGGGCTCTGGTTAGCTAAAGGTAAAAAAAAAAACCACTGGAGAAGAGCAGAGTTAGTGAAATCATTATTAAATTACAGCTTTTCATATGTAGTAAGAGGTAGATTATAGGCCTAAAAGATTTATGGGACGTGAATGAAAGTCACTTCAGCTGGTACAAGACAGGTGAAAAAATATGACCGAAGTTTTACAAAGCCAGATGAGCAATACCCTAAATGCTAAATAGGGAAGACAGCAAAACCCAGAAAGAAATCTGAATTGTAGCCATGAGACTCACATGGAAACCACTGAGTTGTGTTTTTACCAAATTAGGGGAAGCCCTAGGTAAGCATATTAAAAATGACTCAGAGGAGTGGCTCTGAATTGAAGCCATTTCCAAACAAGAGATGCCAAAGAAAACCATATAATCAAATACCACAGGCTGAACTTTGGATGAAATAGGAAGAATTTTGTTTGCACTTTTCTCCCACAGGAAGCAGGCATCCATAATTCCTCTTCCATTACTCCATGGTTCTCCTTCAAAAGAACTACTCACATACTGACAGCTTATCCTTTCTAGGACAGCATTGCCTCTATATCCACGTGATGCACTACTACATAATGAAGCCTACTATAGCATTTTTCACAAATGCTGATTCTGTTAAACATGAAGCAAACCTAGAGAGAATCTTCATGCTGTAACTAAAGAAAATAAACCTAAAATGCCTAAAATTGAGAACTAAGTGTCTATTGCTGCAGTGGTGTTTACCTAAATGCTAGTTAGAAAGCACTTACGAAAAAGTTACAAGCGACTTCAAATAGCATTGCTGCTATACTGTTAAGTATATTTTTACATCCAGTAAGCCATCAAGCTTCCTGAATGTTCATATTGAGGTTATGTCCTAATCACCATTTCCTTACTACTACTACCCAGGTTATCTTTTAAGGAAAGTGGTAGGGTCATTGTGATCATATGTTGGGTCTTAGCTGATCATTTGCCTTAACTACCCTATGATTATTTTATGCTACACCCTATAATTATTTTCTGGTATTCTCCACCTGCGTTTCTATTCCCAATTTTTGTAAAATATTAAATCATCACTTCTTGTCACTGTGTAAGTAGAGCACCTGATCAGAATAAATGACATGCAGTATACTTTCCACTACCCCAAGTAAACATGTGATGTCTGAACCTCTTAATATTAGTAATGACTAAAAGAGCAAATATATGCAGTTTACGAATGGACCAGTTAAATAGTTATGCCTCAAAACTCACAGCTAATGGCAGCTTTTAAAGACTATCCAGATCAGTCAGAAAAACCATAAACAGGGTTTTGTAACTGCAAAAGCAAGTAAAAGATCCTAAAGATGACAAAAACAAGCTGCGTGGATAAAGAAGGGAACGGAGTAACAACCACGAAAGTCTAGTACTTCATTTAAAAAATGTCTTTTAATATAAACCTGAATACAAAAATAACCAAAACACCCTACAGTCATCTCAAACAAATCCTCAAGGTTTTCTCTTATCAATTCCCTGACAATCTGTCAAGCGCTTGTTTTCTCTGTTCTGCAGTCATATACTCACAGGCTTCCAAAATATTTACTATAATTAAAGTCTGTTGAACTGTTTTTGCTTTTACCCATATTCTTCCATTCATTCCCAGCACCAGCTCAAACGGGTACAAATGTGACAATTCCTGGATTATTTCACATTTGGGAGCCAAGAGTCTGTAAACAAGATTAAAAAAAGTCAGAGGAAGAAGTGCTCACGTTTGACAGACACCCCATTATTATCAATCAATAAATAAACCACAGTGCTGGTGTTATAGGAGCTATTAAAGCAACACCAAAAAGGTAAGATGATCAAGTTGCATATGCATGCAAAATAGAAATACAGTATCAGATTTTTAATTCTCCTCTTATATACAATATACGCACTAAAAAAAAAAAGCACTTGTGAATCTAGTTAGAAAAAAATTCAGCTAAATTCACAAGTAATACCTGACAAATTTAAAGTTAATTGATATTTTTATAACAATTCTATGATTTAATAAATTCTAAAACTACACTGTTTGACAAGTGGCATTTTTAAGCGCTGCTATTAATAAATTTGCTGCCAGCGTTAAAGCTGTGTCTTTCAAAACATGACTTCCCTTTTCCTTCAGGAGACAGTATTAACAGCAGTAAATGAATAATTTTATTAGGTTTTATTAGGTGACAGCATACCAAAAAAATAAAAGTATCAAGAATATTGTAATAAATCTAGGATTAAATCAAGCTTCAACAGACTTTACTGAAGAAGGAAGAAACATATCAGGATTTAGCAGTTTACCTGTAATATACTGTTCTTTCTTTACTTACATATAGGCAAAATTTGGAAAAGAAGCAGAGCGGCAGCAAAAATATTTGTATCAGTTCACGCTGAATTCCAATGCGATATGTTAACCAGACAAATCATCATTTAAACAAAACAGCTATGAAACAGCTACTCTGCATCTCCATATTGCCTTTCCAAAGAACAACAAAACCAAACAAAAAGCCCCCACCCAAAAGCAACAACAAACCTTGACTCTCATTTATCCATATATTCTGGTATTCTTTGATAGACACAAAGATATTGTATTTACATCAGCATAAGTAACTCTAAAGTTTGTCACTTTAAAACGAAAATCCCACAAATTTATTATCTGTATCCTTATTTCAATGCAATTTATTTTTCTTGGAAGCCAGAAAATAACACGTATTCATGTGGAAAAACCCCTTTAAACAGCTATCAGTCAAATGTACACCCCCCACTGTTCCATTAAACAGAAAAAGGACAGTAAGCATTTTCAATTTTTAAACTCCAAGGTAGTACCAAAACCCTAGCTTGAATGCTTGATTTCCCCAGGTCAGTAATTTTATTTTCCATAATTCTGTGGCAACCACATCCCTTTTTTTAAACAGGTCACACAACACCATATTGAAGAGCACCTAAATCTTTTAAGGGGAAAAAGAAATGCTCCTTGTGGGCCCATACTCTAGTCAGTAATACTGGTATAAACGCACTAAAAGAATTATACATTCTGATTACCAAACTGTCCACAGTGCTCAGAGGAAACAGTTGTGCAAATCCTACCCACCATGTTACATGTTAGAGTGACTACTTACTTTTCTTAGTACTTACTTTCTTATTAGACCTAAGGAAACTTTAAAGAGGAAGCCATCTTGTCCAATTATTCCCATTCCACTTGATCTTCCACTGCTGTCTATACAGACCATCTCTGGTTCCATATCTTTATTTGCTACAAGGAACTGACCATAAACAAGATCTCCCACCTAAACAAATAATATCAAAAAGCAAAAGTAATAGAGAAGATCATACTGCAATAAATACTCAGTTGACAAAGATCCTCTTATGAGGCCACAAAATACTTTTAAAATATTGGTGATAGAAAAATAGACTGGTACAATAGGAATTTTCATTTTTTCTTCTTTTACTAAAGGCAACATCGTATAGGAACAATTACCTTCTATCATTACTAGAATTTGAAAGATATAAAAAAACCCCAGAATTTTACTTCATGGAGTATTCCTCTTTTCTTTTTTAAAAACCAAACATGAATTCCTCTTCAGACTTTAAGGGTATTAAAAGCCCAAGTAACCTATTCTTGTAATCATTTATGAGGGCAACCACCAGAAAAGTCGCACTAATCTATTGTTTTTCTTTACGGTCTGGTGATGGTATTTCAGTTGAATATGCAGAAGCTGTGGCACACATGTGCCACGCAACTGTTTATAACAGTGCTATTAAAAAATCCTTTTCTACCAGATGGTGAAAAAACTTGTTTTAAAACATTAACTTCAGAGTGCCCCCTTGGATGCACATTACTCATGAATTGCATCTTCTGCTGGCAGTATTATGGGAAAGTTAAAAGTGTGAGGAATGAGAAAACCTGCCATCTGACAGATACGAAACCACACTGAGTTACGCGTTCTTAGGAAACCTCAGGAAGCCCACAGCCTAACCGTACAAAAGCCTCCGAGGAGGGCCAAGGCGAAATCACTGCAAATAAACCTGCACTTTTACATGCGACTTATAAAAATGCTTTTACTAATAAAAACTACTATAATGTAACAAGCACCACCAAACGACACCACTAAAGCGTCACCGCCAACGACCAAGAGCACCAACCTGCACGTTCGGCCTGTTCCTCTTCGTGGCGCCTTCAAAGGCCAAGTAGGAAAGAGAGGCCTGCTCGCTCCCACCCACGTCCAGCTTAAACACGTCCCCAGCTTTGGCCGTCACTATTCCTATGACGTGGTCGCCCTTGACCGGAACATACTGCAAACGGTGGCGGTGGACAAACGGGGTCAGGCAGGCGCGGACAAGTCGGCGGCTTCCCCCCGCCCGCCCGGGATCCCTGCGCGCTCCTACCCGCTTCTGCTGCGAGTCCACCCAGTAGGCGCCGCCCGCTGCCGCGCCGCCCGCCCGGCGATGCCGCAACAAGCCACACTTGGTCACCAGCAGCCCGACCCCGCACCGCCGCAGGCCCGGCCCGCAGAGCAGCCGACCCCGCGGGGCCGCGCCGGCGCCCAGCCGCAGCCGCTCCCCGTCCTCGTCGGGGTGGACGGGGAGGAGCAACACGTCCCCGGGCAGCACCACCTGTCCCACACAGGCCTCAGCCGCCTCGCCGCGCCCTGTCGCCATCGCCACGCAGGCGCAGAGCGGCCGCCGCGCAGGCGCGGTGCAGCGCAGGCGTAGAGCAGCCGCCGCGCGGGCGCGGTGCAGCGCAGGCGCAGAGCGGCCGCCAGGGGCGGGTGCTGAGAGGGTGACGTGGTTGTACAGCTCTACCGGCTGCCGCAGCCCCAGGGCGGGGGTAAAGGCGGCCGTACCTTCGCCGCACGGTAAAACCCGCTTGCAGAGCGCCGGCGCCATCCTGTGTCCGGCAGAGCCCTGCCTGGGGTCAGCGGGTGCTCTCTGCCCACTCGGCACCGCACAGCGCACAGCCGGCTTTGTCAGCTGGGTGCTGCGTTACTCCGATGCAGTCTCTCCTTCTGGGAAAAATTAATTATGCAGCCTTTCCTTTCTGCTAGGGAAAAAACAAGATTATGTCCATGCAACTAAGCTTCAGAATTAATACAGACACTGATTTAATTCTTTCGGCTGCAATTTTTTGCAGGGGTTTGGGTTTTTTTTTTGGATACCTGGTTAAAAGTTGGCAGTAAAACAAACAGCTGGACAAACTTCAGGTGGGCGTCAGCCAAGAAGTTTGTCAGTGTGGAAAAAAAAACCGAACTCACAACTCTGCTTTAATGCTGGAAGTCTAACTTCAGGCATGGGAGATCACCATTTAAAAAGTAACCTGTACTTGGCTACAAAATCCTCACTCGGTGATAGCTCAGGTTCCTTGTGCTAAAATTCTAGAATTTTCTTCACTAAAATGTTTCCTATTCTTTATCTATGTTTCCATATATATTTGTTCACACACACACATACATAGACTTATCTAATCTCTAATCTGGAAGGATCTGTACGTTGCCAGTTGATGGCATCGGGGACTGACTGAAGATGTTTTTCATTTTTCTGTAGAAATCCCTCCTGTTAGGAAAGACTCTTCATGGAGAGACGGCGCTAAACGCGCTCGAAATGGGTTTGTCCCTAGGAAGACCCCACCGCGGCCCCCGGTAGCGGACTCCCGCTTCCGGCTGCACCGCTCCGCTGCTGGCCGGCGGGTGTCCCCGCTCCCGGGCTGTGAAAAATGCGGCTGGCGGGACTGGCCCCCGCCCGGGGCCTGCTCCCGCCGGGCCCCGCCCACACGGGCCCTCCCGCCAATCGCGAGCCTCCCGTCGGCCACGCCAGCGTCGCCGTGCGCTCGCGGGCGGTGTTGCTCCGCAACGCAGGGCGTTCTAGGGCCCGCGCCTCCCCATCGTCTCCCTGCGCGGCAGGTACGCGGTGGTGACCGCGGCCTTGGAGCGGCGCCCAGCGGCCCTTGGGTGGGCGGTGGGAGCGGGGAGGAGGGCGGGCTACCGTCCTGGGGCCGCGGGAGCTAGTGTCGGGGAGCACCGGGAGCGGGGCTGCTATCTGAGGAAAGGCGAGCGAGAAGACCCGAGGGCGGGGGCAGCGCAGGCCGGGTAATTAATTACCTCAGTGGCAGCCGCACGGCGCCGGAGGCAGGGTGGTGGCAGCACCGGGTCCTAGTGACAGTCCAGGGAGCACCGGGCGAGGCAGGGTAACGTGCCAGGTCCACCGGGCAACCCGAAGAGCCCCACGGGAGTCAAGCTGAGGGACAGGCCGGCCCAGCGTATGGCTCGGCGCGGGGGTGTAAAGGCCCCAGCCTCTGCCTAAGTGGAGCCCGGGGGCAGAGGACGTGGGTGGAGATTCTGGGTGGAAATGGCCGGGCAGCTAGCGCCGGACCCGCCACCGCGGGAGTCGGTGTGAACGCAAAGGGCGAGAGAGGTTTCACAGCGCGGCGTTTCAGACAGGGCGGTGCGAGGGGCCCCGGTCTCTTCTGCCGTGGGGCGCGCGGCGCCTTTCGGGGGCCCCGCTGCTCGCCGGGCGTCGTCCCGGGCCGGGGGTCCGCTGCCGCCTCCGGGCCGCGGCTGCGCGAGGCGGACTCGGTCCCCTCCCCTTGACAGCAACCGCAGCGGGTTTCAGCATTGCAGCCAGCAGGTTTCAGATGTGTTATGTGTTCGCTGGCACAGGGCCGGTAAAACCTTGTGTGTGCACAGAGATTCGTGTCTTTCGTAATCGTACACAGTGGTTGCTTCAAGCCCTGGCCTTGCATACGTTATCCTAAACATAGCTTTGCTTGTTCAGACTAAAATCTACCCTTAATCATTCACAGACCTACTTTGCTGTTCTTCCAATATCTGTATAGAAGTTTTCGATAGCCTGTTGTTGTTTTGAGCTTTTTTTTGCTATTATGGTGATTTAGAATTACCGACATATTTCCAAGCAGTTTCTGAATTATATGTGCCTAAATAGTAAGCGGTGTTTTGAGCATTTTTTCTTCAGTGCTTGGTATAACTGATCTATTACTGGAGCTTTTATCGAAGAACTAAACCAATATTAAAATTAAATAACTTTATTCATTGCCAACTTAATAAAAGGAGTAATGACATAGTAAGTGTTTGGTGCCTGAGGCAATAATTCTTAAAAACCCGAATTTAATTTTGACATTAATGGCTAATATCTGTTTGTTTGTTGTTAGTAGACGTGAATGGAGTCTCAGTATCTGAAGAGATGCCTGGGAAATTGCTTGAAAAAGGGACTGGCAGAGGTTGTGGAGCATCGGCCAGCAGATCCAATAGAGTATCTGTCACATTGGATTTACAATTACAGAAGGATCTTAGATGAAGAAAAAAAGGTGGATCCATCTTGGGCAAAAAAATTCATGACAATATAATTGATGCTATTTAATGTCTCTAATTTTTTTAATTGATTCTGTGTTACCTCTGAAATAGAGAATGTTGGAGAGGATTGAGCTGGAACAAGAACAGGAGGTGGCCCTGGTAGAACTTGAAATGTTAAGAAAAATTAAGGAAGAAGAGCTAATGATCCAGCAGAAACTGGAAGAACAGTGTCAGGTTAATAATACTTAACAGATAATTATAAATAGGATGTGAAGCTGTGGCATCCTGTAGCTCTCTGTATACTTCTAATATCTGTATAATGATTTTGGTAGAAGGTAACATAATAACCGAAATGATTAGTCAGCACATGGGAAGGAAAACTTACATACCATATGGTAAACTGTTGTAAAAAAAATGAAGTAGCCTAAGGTAAAAAGCAACCAATTTAAGACTTCCAGGAGAAGTAACTTAAAATGTAGACTATTTTCTGTATTTAATTATGAATAAGAGCTAGTGCAAGTAAATCTTGAAATCATTGCAAAAATTTTTGACAGGCCTGCTAGGAGGCCTGGGAGTAATAACTGATCATTGTCTCAAGCTACTTCAGTGTAAGATCAGTAATGCCAGAAAACGTAATGAGAACAATAATATACAATTATTGAGATCTGAAAATGGTTGGGAATCAGTGAACAAAGATTGCATTTTTAAGCTGTGTGTATAGCCTGATCCAGTAAGGTGCCATTTTCTTTCCTTAGCTACCTGAGCATTCTTTTGGCAGAAGGCAATTTGAATCCTATACTGTATGGACTTTAAGCATGAGAAATAAAGATAAGATCTGTGTTTCTAGCTCTTCCTTATAAAGGAGCCATATGAGTTTGACCACATGTGTAAGAACTTCAGTGTTGCTGTAGTAATATTGATAGTATCTGGCTGTATTTTTTACATGGCTGATTTTCATGATGTTAAAATCAAAAGTGTAATTTTAAATCTGTGCTGATCTTGTTAAGTCCAGTCCTAGTGTAAGATGCATTTGTTCTATTTCACTTGTACTTTTAAATTTGGGATTTACTAATTTGCAGACCAAAAGTTGCGTGCTTAAGGATTTAATGATTTAAATTGATTAGTTATGATTAATATTATTAAGTGATTTAATAATCTAAAATAGTAAATGAAAACAAGAATATGAGATTGTGTCTAGAGATAATTCACAGAGAATTAAACAAATTATTTCATGTAAACTATGGGAAGGATGTTGAATAATACATTAGTCACATTTTTAACCTAACTCACAATTTTGGCTATAGTCACATACTCAGGCATGTTGTGATTATAGGTACCAAAAAGGAAAGCGAAAATAGTTACTACAATATGACCATATTTGTTGTAACTGCTCAGAAAATGCTACAGCAAACATAGTCTCTAGGCCCTAGTGTGGTTGAATGTGAACGCTTAGATTTTGCAGTTTCTGAAGTTTTGATGCAATAGGATTTAGGCTCGCAAAGAATAAACACTTTGTATTAGATATTTCCAATTGCAAATATTAAAGGTTGCTGATGAAGATGATTAATGTTAATGACGTTGCTTACCTATCTTTTCTATAGGTTTGATTCTATATGGATTCATCTGTCTGTGCTAGATACTATACAAAGGGTTTAATCTAAAGTATAGCAGATAATTAATATAGACTGATAAAGAGTATGCGGAATGAGACAGTACCTTAAGTGTGTACACTAACTTCAGCTGTGTTTCTTCTTCCTCTTGGTAGTAAAGCCTTTCTATCCATGCAAGTCTAAAACCTATGAAAATGTTGAGTCAGTTTACAGTGAAAAGGCTTTATGTTATTAACACTGCAGTTATGTTTTATGCTTCCTTTTTTATTTCATTTAGAATTTCCATCATGAAATACATTGTAAGCAATGGAGGGGGAAGATGGCTATGTATTTTTTTTTTTCCTTCTAATCTGTCCTTTCTTAAACTGTCTGCAGAGTCAGTTGGAACAGGAACGTCAGGAGCTGGAACTGCAGAATGAAGAAGACTTAATACTGTTGCAGCAGAAAGATCAAGAGGTGTAAGACAAAGCTTAGTCAGTGGTTTGAAAATACTATTAATCAGGTTCACTTCCTTTGCCATGTGAACAGATAGTCATATGCAACATGTACTAAATCATAAAAGATGACTCACTCTTGAGTGATTGAAGATATTTATATTTTTTTCTGGTTGATGTGAAGTATATGTTTTGTGCAGAGATATCTAAGCAAACATTTAATATATAACACCAGATATTAAGGACACACAGTGCTCACTAAGGCCAGGACCTGCTGAGAATCAGATTCTCTGAGCCCTATGCTGACATGAATGTACTGCTTACAGTACTTACAGCTGTGCCTCTGTTGTGATCCTCAGACATCTTCTGTGCCCAGCTTTTAATTTTTTTTTTTGTTTGTTTGTTTTGTTTTTTTGTTTTTGTACTTGACAGTCCAGGGAAATAAGAGAACATGAATCACCTTCATTGATTGTAAGGCATGGCAGTCCATTTAACAGATAATGCCAAATCCTCCAAAATCACTCAGCTTTATGAATATTCACTGGTCATGAAGATACTGATATCTGTCTGACCTTTTCCAGTTAGAGTGTTCCAAGTGGTGTGACTTGAGATTTTGATATACTAATTTTAGAACCTCATTTAAACCCCTTTTTCATTTATTAACCTTTTTCTCATTTAATTTCTGGTATGAGTAGTGTAATTCTATCTCAGAATTTATATTGTGATATTAATATGCTTTATGCCTAAGGTTACTTTAATAACAGTCTGTTTTATCAGGGTTCTTTAAATATATTTATGAACATACTTATGACTATCCTTAGGGTCAGGTTTTCACAGGTGGTTTTTTCACTAAGGTAAATCAGATGAGTTCTCAAAATCTTATATAGCCCCAATTTTTATAATTTTCTGATAATTACATATTTAAAACTATTCTAGAGGCTTCAGGCATAATTTATGTGGTTTTAAATAAGTGAATGGCAAAACCAGAAGTGAAAATCAATAGTAAACGTACATGTTTCTTATATGTGCCATTTTCCACATTTTCATGTTTAAAGTTGGATTACATTTGGCCTTTGGTGATGCTGTTTTAGATTTTACAGTGATATGTTTGTTGAATTAAACTACAAATTAAGAACAAATCAATAAAATTAAAATACATAGACTTGTACTATTGAAACTATACTGCTCTCAGAATCATCATATTTCAGCCAGACCCACTGTATTTTATAATTAAAAGTCTGGTGATAAACTTCATTATTTCACTGAATGGAAGAATACATAATTATATTGATGAATACCAACTTGTTTCTCATGGGTTTTTTTCTTTTTTACTTTTTTTTATGTTTTACAAAGTTTAGTTAATGCTGGCAACTGATAGAATTTCTTTTTTATTTTTTAATGTGTAACAGATCTCATGGCAGAAGCAGAACAAAAAAGTTCCTAACTGATCTGAAAGCAGTAAATGTATTTTCTACTCATTACTTGCTGATTCTGAAGTGTAATATCTTAATTTATGTATTTTAGATATAAAACTGATTCACATACCTGTTGTTTCAGTTTCTGTGCTTTCTGGGTGTTTGTATAAAGTCTGTTAATTCTGGCATGTGATGTTTCCTTTTTGTTCTTAAACCATTGCAGCTAGCACGTCTGACTCAGAGGAAGAAAACTGTAATTGAAATGCAAGCAGTAAATATATTTTTTACATGCCACCCACTGATTCTTGAAGTGTAACATTAATAATTATAATTAATGTGTCAAGATTATTTTGGAGTAGAGGCTACAATATGGTAATTTGAACCAATATTAAAAGAATAAAAGATTATTGGAAAAGGATTTTCCAAGAATGTGAATGGTTTCTGGTAGAAAGAGAGAATGCTCTACAGATTAGAAGATGGAGAGTTCTACACATCAAAGTCGATGCAAAAATCAAATCAGATTATTTTACAGTTTACCTGGAAGAGATAAATTGAAGTCTATGTGACCCCATAGACAGATGTACTAAAAGATCTTGTCTGTCTTAGAAATGATGAGGTGATTTTTGTAACATCAGGTGTTTGCTCTAAGCTTTATAATAAACTTTCCTGGTTATTGTGTGATATGAAGTGAGCTGCAAGTGTCTGCATGTCCGTTTCGATTAGTCAAGTCTTAAAATGATCTTTTCTGCATTTGTTTTGAATTTGCAAATCAATGAATTATGTCTGTGTTGTCTTTACTACATACCATTACTAGTTCTCAGATCTTCACTTCTAAAAATTTGGAAGAATATTTAGCTTGATCCATATTTATCTATAGAAATAAGTTTTAAAATCCTTAAAGATTGCCTTAGGTTTTATAAGAACAAATTTCTGTAATCACTGATATCAGGTTATCAAGAATGTTCCATGTCTGCTCATTGTAAATGGAAAAGACAACAAGAAATCCTATGCTTCTTGGCTAAAATGTGCCTTTTCATCTCAGTGTCTTCTAATAATACAGGTTTGTTGGACAATTAACTTTTAAGTCATTGGCAATATTGTATAATGAAAATACTCTTCATTACAAATTCAGTACATAGTGCATTTACTGCATTTCTCAGTTTTGGGATGAAAGAGATTTTTGGAATAATTTCACTTTGTTTATATTATAGCTAGCTTTAAGGGTTTTGTTATCTTTGGCAAACTGTTAAAAATATCTATACACTCAACAGGCAAAGGTCAATCACGTAATATTTTTCTGCTCTAAATAACTTGTTCTGTTCATGTAGCTCATACTAGGCATAATCTTATAATTTTTAAAAAAGTAAGCACTAATGTTTTCTAGTATAGTAATATATTATGTTTCCCTTAAAAATAATAAAGTATGTTTATTAAGAAAACTCCTTTTGCCCTCTTTATTGCCATATTGCTTTTTGGATGCTGTTAATTGGCATGTCTTCTATGAACATCCTTAAAATCAAAGGAGAAAAATGTCACTTTCCAGGTATAAACTTAGAAATGTTTGTGTAACTTTTTAGGCAATGAAAAGTGGAACTACTTTTGTGACTAGGTGGTCAGGCTTTGCTACCTACATTTATTCTGCATTGGTACAGGTTGGCAATTTCTATGACTGTCAAGAACCTTTTCTGTGGCATGAATATGCCCTTATGGTTGATACTCCAGTAAATGATTTTGTCACACTTTATGATTGTATTTATTAGTAACAGTTAATATAATTTTAAGGATGCATTTTAAGTTACTAATTTCCAATTATGCCTATTAACACCGTGTGCACAACAGCCTCTTGTGCCAGTCTCAAAGGGATGGAGTAACTGGGTAAATAGATGGAGTTTCTGTTCTGAACCAGTATGTATAACTGAATCTTGTTATTTAGATTAAAATTTTCAAAAATTGGTAAGTAACTGGTGTTCATTTATGTTCACTGTAAAAATTTCAGCCTTCTTACAGCCTTCATATTTAGTTAGGAAATAAATTCAAGTTATAAGATATTATTTTAAAACATGCTAGTAAATAATTCTAATTGCTACTTCCAACACATGACTTTCATTTTCCATCTTTTCATAACATTTCTATCTTTGATTTTATTATATGTGTTATATCCACTAGAGTACATCCTAAATAAACATACTGGTTGCTCTGTCAGTTACAACCCATGAAAATTCCAACTTTTGTCATTTTTTCTCAGCTTATTTTTAACTGTAACTTCTTTCTGATCCAGCAGTTTGTATTCCCTATCATCTTTCTAGATAGGAATTGAATTTTTGGATGGAAACTTTTATCAGAAAATTGCTTAGCAATGGTCAAAATCAAGTAGTAGATTCCACTTTACCTATTTCTTTTCTGTTATATTAGGTACAGAACGCGTAAGTTGTTTAAATGTTATTTATAGGAATTCCCATTTTTTCAGGATTTGATGTGCCTAGACTTGGTGCCTTCTTTAGCTTTGTAAGAATGCTTATGTTGGATATGGGACCAGAGGGTAAACAGTTCTTGGCTCAGTACCTTCTTAAAGTGCAAAGCAGCCTGTAGGTAACTTGGAAATGTAGTTCACAACAAAGATGCCTTCTCCTTGGGTGTCTAAGCCTGGAGAGAGATTAAAATCATCTGTGCGTTTTCCTTCTGAACTTTAACCTTCTTTGGAGTGTAGCAAGCTAAAGCCTGGAACAGAAAGAGAACAGAGGAGAAGATTCTATTTTATTGTTACTGCATGTGATGCGATTTCAGAAGTGTTAATACAGTTTAACTTTTGCATAAAATCTTAAGTCGTATATTGAAAAAAATGCAATTCCCTTTGAATATATTTTTGTGGAATGAAGACGATGGAATTCAGAGGCAGATGATGGAAAATATTGCTGAAAATAAGATGCTAAATACTGACAGAAGATTTATGGATCTGTGATATTTCCTTTCTTCAGAATAGGAGCAGACTTATTTAGGCTGCTATCAGACCCCATGTACAAATCCTCCAATGAACGTGCTGATAGTAATGTGTCCATTCACAGCTGTTCTCATACCAGCAATACTGGAGCATAAGGATGAAAACAGATACGAAGCCCAGAATAGGACAAAATGAATCAGATTAACCCTCAGTCTGCTCACAGAGATGGGAACTTGGCTCTGCAATGTGAGCTTTTCTCCTACAAGGAGACATACATGCTGCAGCAAGCATGTTTTAATGGTACATTTTAACAGAACAGGCTTTACTAAGTCTGCTGTCCCCTTTCTAATGATGGGTGATTTTCCTTCAAAGTCTAAAGGAACTAACATCTTTTTGTAAGCAAGAGCTTTATACAGTAGTTTGGTAATGAGAGTCAGATGAATTACTCTGGATTAAATTGAATTCCTCTGAACTTTGCTAATACAGTTGACTCGTATTTGAAGTCAGCTATTAATTGCTTTACTTTTGTGACATTTTTCCTGTACTTAGGTTAGATAAAGAACAGTGTTGTCTAATGACCACAGCTAGAAAAGAGGGTCTAAACCTGTTATTGGCTCATAAGGACTGAGTATTACTTAAAGTATTTTAACAATACATTTGTTTGTTGTTTTTCTTTTGTTTGTTTTCTGACATTACCATTATAAACCCTCATGCAGGCTTTGTGCTTTGTACTTGTGTATTTGTTTCAATCCATATGATGGAAAAAGCTATACTATTATAAGCATTTTGTATAGGTATCATTAGGCTAACAGTAGTGGGAGAAAGGCAAGGTAGAGGAACATGACATTTAATCGAGCTATCACAGTGTAGCAAACTTTTTAAGAAGCAGAAGACTGATTCACAGAATTTGAGAGCTCTCAGATGTATATCAAACTTGAATGCTGTGGGTCTTGTGTATTGACCTGCATCTTGTAGAATCATTATAAATCAAAATCAGTGTTTAACTTAGAGATCAGAATTGTTGTCACTTATACTAGGTTTTTTTATTATTTGAAATAAGTTATTCTAGAAGATGCTACTAGCAGCTGTGTGGAGATGCTGAGTGCTTCCATTTTATTGTAGGGCAACCAAAATCAATGGCCATTTTGAAAAAAATTGAGATGACCAGTTCCTTAGGTTAGTCTTTTGACTATGTGAACATGAGCTAATTGAGGGGGAAGTAAAAAAAAAAAAAAAAAAAAAAAAAAAAAAGTGATTATATGAAGCCATTTTGTTACTAATACCAAGCATGTTTGTATTATCACCTAAAAATAAATCCAAAGGCCAATGGTCAAGTAATGTAATAAGTAGAGAAGGTTGCCTTTTTCTTCTTGTTGATTAATCTTATTTTGAGTTATTATCTATCACAAAGGCTGTATTGATGTCTCTACTGACACAGAAATACATATTTCACTAAAAATCAAAACTCTTCCCTATTATTTTGCATCTGGCATAATTTAAAATTTCAGTGTACTTAAGCGATGATATGAAGCTTGGATTTGATTTAGAAAAAAACGTTGATATTTAGTAATATCATACCAAAGTTATCTGAAAAATCTTACCTCTCTAAGGAGTATTTAGAAGGTTTAGGAATCTTTTAACAAAATCCCCAAGGAGCTTTTGCCACTTTCTGTATGTAGTCATCTATGTATCTCAATACAAGTGGCTATTATTAAAGAGATTTTTTTTTTCCCATAATCTTGGGAAAGTAAGTGTGAAAAATACATTATTTTTGTTTGATGCAAGAACCCCCTTGGTGTTTGAGTTCAGCAAATTGTTTTCTGGATGAAATAAATTATTTTCCTCAGTAGTTCTTCTGTAATTTAGATATAGTCTAGCAGATTCCAGGTAAAGAAGTTAGCTTTTTCTGTGGGAGGAGGAGCAAGAAGTATGTCTGAACTTGATCATTACCTTGGTTAGTCTGTTTTTCTTAATGAACCGAATCATATTTTCAGCTCTAATAAAGCTGTATGGTGTTTTGTTTCTGGAAAAAATTGAAGCAAAGCTTTTTTTGGTGCGCTGAGGATGTAGTCTTCCAAGGATCTCAATTTTGTTCTCATTGAAGTTTAAGAAAAAGATGTGGTTGAAATCATAAGAGGATTGAGTTCTCTACTAACATGAGCATGAGTTCTACCTCCAAAAAGCCATCTCTTATTTGTTAAACTTTTAATATACTTAATATTAAAACATGAGAGAATTGATTGACTCAGACTACATACAAGGAAAGATAACTGCAGAAATTAAAAGAGATAAATTGTTATGTGAAGAGTGGGAGAGAGGAAACACTCAGATAATAAATCATTCCCATTGCAGCAAAGGGATACTGCAGCTCCCCTTTGCTCAGTTTCAAGCCACATTCCTGGGAGTGTGTTGGGTTTCTCCAATCATTCCACTTCATTTCTACTCCACCTCCTGAATGCACTTTCTTCCAGAAATGACTGGCTGCATGCAAACACACCTGTATTTGGTTCATTATTATCTTAAGCAATTGCAGTTTTGCCACTGATGTGTTTAGTAGATAAGTTTAAAAAATGTTATTTATTTAGCTGATAATTGTAACCCTGGAAACAGAATCTGTTGTTTGTTTCATTGTAAACCTAGCTGCACTGAAAAGTTACCCTTAGGCACTGACAGCTGAAAACTTCTAGGGCTAGGACTGCTGTGAAGTTCTGAGACAGCTGTTCTTCAACATTTTTTAGTGGGCATATATATCTAAGTGGAACGCATAGAAAAAAATGCACCACGATTTTGTTTCTTACTTGGACTTGAGTTGTTACCACATTTGCTTGTATTTTCAAACTATTTAGTCAGGCTTCTTGGAAAAACTGTGTTCAGTCATCCCTCTGAAACACTAACTATTTTCTCAATATATCATGTTTTTATAGCCCCTGATCTCTTAATATCTTTAAGATAAATTTTTTCAGCACTGCTCAGACATAGACCATTGTTAACTCAGACACATACGCCCCTTACCCTTCTTATGTGACTTTTAAACTTTTTTTTTAAAAAAAACAGCTATCGCTTAGAAACTCAGCATAATTACACGATGTATGAATCTATCTTAGAATTTGTTCAAGCTTTGCTTGGCACAAAAAATCAGGAGAATAGAGCCAGACCTATACATTTCTATATACTTGGCCCGACTCTTGACACAGAGTACTGTAAAGGCAGGTTTCCTTTTTTTTTTTTTTTTTTTTCCCTGCAGTTTCTTCAAATGCCTCTCCAGCAGATACAACTGTCTCATATTCTGTGACTACAAGAAAATTGCCACTTGTATGTGTGGTAAGCTCATGCAGCTGGGAGCAATACATCAGTATTCTTTTTCATATTTTAAATCAAAGGACCATCTAACCTTTAAAAAAAAAGGTCCATTGACTATATTTTGCTTTGTTTATTAGGATAAGTAAATTCTGAGTATCAAAAAAAAATTACTGCTTACAGTATTTTAGTGTTATAAACACTGCAAAAATGAAACCCGCAGCTTTGAATATGTTCAAATATTTGTCAATTCAAAGTCTGGAAGTGAATTTTGTATTCTAGTCTTCTGTCTGTGCAGAGAATATTTTAGTTTCTAATGAGATCAGGTCTGTGCTTACTGAACTTACTGGCAGGACTCCCATTTGAGTCCTGGTAAAAATATTCATGGCAGCTGCGTGGGAATATCTATGTGTGTCTTAAAAATAATTACGCATTGAAATCACTTTGCTGACCTTGCTTCTAAAGACTTACAGAATCCTGGTGACCTATTTTATGGTATTGTAGAGGTGGAGAGCTAACAAAATAGAACTGATCACCCAAAACCTCTAAATGCCTTGTTCTCTGACTGTTGCTGTTGGGATGCTAAGCCACTGAGAGCAGCTGGGAAGTGGTTAATAATAAACTACAGTGTAGACTTACCATTAGTTTTCTCATTGGCCAAGATTTCTGAAGACACAGAAATGAGGCTGTTTTAGAGAAGTTGATTTATGATGGGCTAGTTTTCAAAAGCAGAAATTGTGATCTTAAACTTCACTGTCTATACCTTCTAATGCATATGGGTCAAATACTTTTTAGAATTGATAGGAGTAGTTGATAGGTTTTGGTTGTGGCAGGTCTGCTCTGTTATCTGTTTTCTGCTTGACTTCATAACTAACTGTTGAGAGACCAAAGGCAACACTAGTGTTTAGTTACAGGGAGCGTAGATTGTGAAGATAAGAAAGGAGCAGTAGCAGGAACCTCGGGAGCTGTCAACCTCAGAAACAGGAAACAATCCTCTGCCTAGGAAATGGAATCAATGATTGGTATGAATTTAGGAAATTAAGGGACTCCTGAAATCCATTAGTAGGAAAAAACAAAAGAGGGTAAAAGAACCAAATGATGAGAAAATAGTGCAGTGGAAGAAGAATGAGATATACCCTAAGAGCAGCTCTTGCACTTGTTTAGCTGTGGCTACCTGTGGGTAGCCTATGTACCCATGTAGGGTGGTATTTAGGATGGTGAAGAGAATAGTTGGCAGTTCTGTCCTTCTTCCCTGCCTAGTAGAGCTGTAGGCCTCAGTTTCCCTTTACAGGACTAAAACTGGGTCTGCTTCCTTGAGATCTAGTGCTGTTCGCCCATACTTTGCATTGCAGCAATGAAGAAATTATTAATCTTAATCCTTAAGAACCAAATATTGATTTTTATAGTCTTAATTCACCTCAGAAACGCTGACACCATATCATACTTTAGGAGGTTTTTGTTAGTTTTAGTCCTTTTTGCATGCTTCAGTAAAAGAGGTAAGGTGTGACATTCTTGGTCCTGACATTTCTCTGCTAAAAGTGTTCTTGTTGCTAAAGGCCAAAACAAGATCATTGTACCTCACAGGTCCCACTTTAGTTCTTAGCTAGACCTAGTGCCCTTTGGCAGAAGGGTAAAAATTTGCCCTCACAGAAAAGACAAAGTTGTTACACATCTACTTCTAGCAGAAGTGCCTGGGTTGGTTCAGCATTCTTTGGTGGTGCTCTGTTTTCCAATAGTGAGCAAGTAGGCTGTCAGTCACAAAGAACATGGGGAATAAGAAACCACTAGATGCATACGTCTTTATTACTAATAATTTTGGAAGGATCATTAAAAGATTATCTTTTTTCTGTCTTTAAACTTTGAAAATCCTGCATGTGTCTTTTAAAAAATTGCTTTTTAAAGGGGTATTAGTTGCATTTCACTCTCATGATAAGCATTCTGTTGGAAAAACAATGGCATAGATAACATGACTTAGTTGTGCACTTATCCCAGTATATGAAAGTTTATAACAATAATTGTAACAAGCTCCATGATACTATCTTGAAAGTTTAGAGCCTAATTATTCTAAGCACCTTCATCTATCTCATTTCAAGGTATCATCACAATTAGGTGCTTTCAAGCGTGCTGTGATGTTAAAATAATTGTTTAGAGATGGAGAAATTCCTTACACTGTAGAAAAATTATGTGGCCAAATATATATATGTTTATGCATATGAAAATAATGTTTGATGAGACCTCTTATCCTTATTGTTTCTTTCTAGTTGGTTATCAATCAATTTTTAGCATAATGATTTTAATAATTTTTGAAAAGTAAAGTCAAACCAAAGGTCTTGGGGAGGAGGGACATAGTGATAACCTGCACTGCACATCTTGTGAGTTTTTGGAGACATTCCCTAGAGTTTCCTCTGAACACAAAGTTTCAAAACTAAATAAAAAAATTGTAAGGCAGCATTTCTGGAATGCTATTTAAAATGTCAGTAGCACACAGTAATAGTTTTTAGGGTCTTATTTGCCTTGTCTTAAGAAACTAGATTTATTTACAAATCTGAAAAAATTCCTAAGACTTTTAGTTTATTTCAGGGAAGAGGACTTGGGGGGGAGGGGAGACAAGTACAATGAAACTGTGAGATTGCAACTATGTCTATAAACCTGAATATCTTTTGGTGAGATTGACATTTTCCATTCTGTATTCCATCTATGAATGGGAATCTGTAGAAATGTTGTGTGTTCTGGTTACTGTATCCATTTTTGTCTAGAACCATTTATATACTTGTGCTGGTTGATGCTACATACCCTTAATCTGTTATCTGATGTCCCCTGTTTAGACAGATATCTAAGAATATTTTTGGCTGTGTTTCAGACTTTTTTATCTGAAACTGCCTAAATGACTAGCTGCAGTGAAATCTTTCAGACATAGATGAAAGGTAATGATGCTTGCTGTTTGCTAATATATTTGCCCAGGTGAAGTATGTGAAATTGCTACTTGAATGGCAACCTTCCCTGGCTGAACCAACAGTGGTAACAAGGTCAGGTTGGGGGATTGCTGAAAGATGTGACCAATCAGCTTATTTAGTTAGCAGTTTCCCACAGACCTCAGAGCACCAGTAGTGTGTTTGAGCTCTGTAGCAATGATAGTGGGAGCATTTCTGAAAAGGCTGTGAATAACCCATGGACAGGAATCATGACTAAAAAAGTTGCTGGATGTGTGTTGTATCTCCAGATAGACATATATAAGCCTAATTCTGGAGCTCACAGTGTTGTGCAGTCATTTTCAGTCATGCAAAATTAATGTAAAATTCTGCTGTGCTTCATTTACTAGATTAGTACTGAGTGTGTAAGTAGATGTGTTTGCCTGTATCAAGCAGTTCAAGTATGTAAATATTTTCATAGCGACCATAAAAGAGGTACATCTGCAAATATTGGTTACTGTTTCACATACACTATGCATATAGGATAGATTTATGAAGGTTTTTGATCACTAAATGTTTCAGAAAAGTAATTAATAAAATATTATTAAAAGTATAATAAAAAAGTCCTACACCACATACAAGAAAAGTCTCTTCTGGCATTATATATCTAGAAAAAGGTTAAAGTGTCTGAATTTAACCTAATGTTCCTTGTCAGGAAGCCAGAATTTACAAATTCCACAACTGTTCTTGCAGATAGGTTCCTGAAACCTGACTTCATGAACTAGAGTCAATATTTGTTTCAAAGTTCAAAGACCACCTGTACTGTAAACATCAATGAAACACTGAAGCAAAAACTCTTGGGTAATGGCGGTTTAAATGCATCAGTCTGTTTCCTAAGGTACTGAGGAAATCCTAATGGTTTACATAGATACACTAATAATGTCACAAGACACATGAAAGCAGATCATACAGATCCCAAGTGGCTGGAAGACAGCTGAAGCTCTCTGGCCAAATTGGTTTTGAGATCTAGATCTATGGCTGTAATGGGGTTTAGTCTGGACAGGTAACCAGTCCTGTCATTAACAGCAAGGAGTCTTAACTATTCCCCCAGAAAGGAGCTGCGGCTGTGTGTGGTCTGATGCGTGGTCACACCCCAAGCAATTGAAATTGAGGGTTGTGCTTTGTTACATGTCAGATGGCAAGCATTCCCTAGCCAAACAACTGACTGTAGCAACTGGAAAAATCATCCACGAAAAATGCATAGATGGCTTTCTGTGAAGTTAAAGGGTGACCATTTCTGTTTGAAGACTTTTCCATTCCTGTCCAAGGCATAACTTTAACAATGAATGGGTTTATAAAATTTAGCATAATAGCTTATGAGCAAAATGGTGTATCTGTAAGTTATACACTGTTACATTTGCAAACAAAAAACTTTTTGCTGTCTGAGGCAAAGATGGAATAGAGCTCAATTCTTTCTCATCTATGCCCTCATCATTTATGGAGGACCCAGAGAAGTTGTGATTCTGTTGTGGTAGGGCTCCATGTAAGGACATAACACAAACAAATGCTTGTACATTGCTCTGTAGAGCTTATAACTTAAACAGGAAAAACTGTCAAAGACTAAAGGCAGAACTAATTATAAACCAGTATGGTTTAATGCTGTTTAAATGAAACAATACAAAAATTCATTGTAAAGAAAACCTAAAACTTTAACTAAGCTTGCTATTTTTCCACCATTTCTGGCACAACAATGCTAATTTATGAACACTGATTAGAAAACAGAGACTTTTTAATGTATCATTATTATGCAGGAAACTAGGGTGTCTATCTATGAGGTGTTAAAAATGCCTGTGTTTGTAAACAGGTGTTTACAGAGCCTTGAGGAATGATCTCAGGGTTGAGACATGAACAGCTAGAAAGTTAATAAACAGAAAATTAAGTTGTATTCAATTCTGCCTAGTGTCCCAGTTTGAGGAAATAATGCTCCCAGTGAAAATAATACCAAGTCTACAGCTGACTTTAATGAAAGCAGAATTTAGCCCCCAAAGTAGCTTTAATTATTTCTGAAGCAACTCAAAGTTGCTACTTCGTGACATGGCCACGAGCAACCTGTTCAAGTTGGTCCTGCTTTGAGGAGAAGGTTGGCCTAGATACCATCCAGCATCAAACATTCTATGATTCAGTGATGTACAGAATAGAGAAGTTGAGGTCAAACAGATGCAAAGAGGACAAGCACATGGGAGAGGAGCAAAATTAATTATTTTCTTTGATATTAGTAATGGAAGAACCTGGAGAGACCTCTTAGGGAGTAGAAGGGAAGGCAGATGGGAGACACAGCAGAGGATCTCTCTGAAGCTGAAGTAGCTGTGGAATAAGTTATATGGAATGTGCACCAGGAACTGCTGTGAGTGGAAAAGGTATCTATTCAAAAGTTACCAGAAAACTCAAAAATGAAAGAGCTGAGTTGCTTATGGTAGTGTGCAGAGGCTGCAGGAGGTCCCACACTCCAGAGATAGAGAAAGGGGATATGAAAGAACAAATGCTGGGTGATAAACACCTATTTCAGAATACTATCTTCTTCTACAGTCACAACCGTTTTTTCTGCCCCACAATATTTATTTTATCATGAATGTTTATGAGCCAGTGAAATTCTACACGTGCACATATGAGAGGCCTTGAGCCACTCTTATTTTCAGGTAATAACAGATGGAGGTGAGAGTTCTGAAGCAGGTGGGAGTTCTGTGTTGAGTTCCTGATGTTTGAGCTCTGTTGCTCTGACCAGGCTTGTCATTCTTCATGCAAAAGAAATAAAACCAGCTAAACAAATCTTCCTTATGTTAATTTTAAAAACAAAACAAAACATCCACCTCCCCCAAACCAAAATGTACAGGCTAAATCAAGTCTTTTCACCAACAAACCAAAAAGCCCTCAAAGACACCCTTGTGAGGCTTGCATAATTTAGTGCTTATTTCCAGTCGGAAAAAACACAAACTGGAGTCACTTCTTGAAAACACACTATTTATATTAATTACTCCGAGTAAATAGCACAAATGAAACTAGTATTAAAGTTGTTTTCGTAAACACCTGGAAAACTTTGATTTCCACAGGCATAAATTAGGAGTAAGTTCCTTGCATGATTTAGTAAAGTGAGAATAATATAGTAAGATGAGAAACTTAAACTGTTGGCCTATTAAATAGTTAACTTTAGTAAAATAAAGTCTTATCTGATGATAAAGTTGAGAGAACAAACCAGAAGTATTTAGGAAAATACTTCCCTGTATATTATTTGTATGCATGAAGTATTTTTGTATATTGTTAAAGTTAAGTGTGTTTGGGCCCTTTAATGATAACGGAATTGTAGTTTTAAGATACTGTGAAGTGTGTCCTCTCTACAATTCAAGTCATTGTCCTTTGAAAGTTGTGGTGAGAGAGACAAAATACATAGTTTAAGAAAAGGTTTTCCCATGACCGATTCCATTCATGGAGAAGTTCTTCAGTCTTCTTGACACTATTTCCTCCTCACTCAGAAGAAGTCACCTAAAAGTTGCCACGGTGGTGAAACAGTATGAGTGAATGAGCCTAAACCTGCTTCCTGTGAAAACATGATTCTTCTGCAGTTGAAGTGAAGATGACCAGGTCTTAAGGATACCTACTTTCTTCCTTCCCTTTCTGCTGTGATAGAAGTGTTTTATCTGTAAGCTACTAGCTCAAACTCATTTTCTCTTCTCTACAGATATCCTTCATCTATGTAGGCTCCATTCTTAGTGGTTTATAATATAAATGAGACATCAGTAGAGACAGCTAGTAAGTAAAAGAAAAAAGAAAGGGAAATGTGTTCTAACCAAAAGGATATAAGCAAGACAAAATGAGGGAAGGGGAGTAGAACAGAAAAGCAGATAAGGATAGGAGAAGATGGACAAGTAAAATGATCTGATGAGAATATGTCATGAGAAGTCTAGGGTCAAGACAATTTATCAGTCATATCTGTCTGGAGAATCAGCGGCATCAATCCCAATCATTCATAAAATTATTTTTCTCAGTTAAGTCTTGTTCACTTCATTATTTCCAGGACTTTCTCAAGGTTGCAGTAAAACCATGCCTTCTAACATCTGTTAAGTGTTATATGAACTAGAAGGGGCTAGTTTTGCAGAACTGCTGTGAGTGAAAGTAGCAAAACCATGGGATGGTGCCAAATATGAAGACTCTTGCAGTTAACGGAAAGATTCACATTGCTATTCCAGTGATTTGGATTGATATTATAGACACTATGAATAAATACTTCAAGCAATACAGAAGGACAGTGTTACTTTTACATCATGATTTTCCTGTCTTTAGCCTCATTTCAAAACACAGAAGTCATACTGATTGAGAGGATTTTGCCATTAGGTATCTTCTGAGTAAAGGTCACAGAATATAGTTAAAAGATACTTAACACAATGATGGTCAATATATGAGTTATAGATTTGCAGAGAAACTGACTTTCTTAGGGCTCAGTCCCACAAAGCTGTTGAGTATGTCAATAAAGGTAACAGAAAATTTGGAAGCCTGTTACACTGACTTATGAATCATCAGTAAAATGGAATCGGGAAAAATGCTGATATCAATCATTATTTTATTATCATACTCTTTTTTCTTTTTTCACTTTTTTTTTTTCATAGGCAGAAGATCTGTGCCAAAAAGACATTATGGTAGAGTACTATTTTACGTTTTTACAAATATTTAACAAATCAAATTGTCTGGGAAGAGAAGCCAAATTAAACATTACCTAACCCTACAGTGGTTTAGAGTTGGTCACAGATGTCCTAGAAGAGAACATGCTGAGATGCTTCATGGCCGTAAAGCAAATGTGTTGTTCTTGATAGTAAAACCACAACTAGAAGCAGTTCAAACTGGAGTTTTTACATAAATGATGTGAAATGCAGCTGTGCAGCATATCTAAAATACTATTACCAGAGAGGTTCTTTTAAAGCATGGTGGCCCTTCAAAGGTCTCAAAGAATAATGCATTTATCCATACAGAAGTGAGTCCAAAAAAGGAACTGTAGAAGCAAAAGAAACAGTGGGCCTGCAAACTCCTTACTCATGTATGTCAAATTACTTTCAATCTTCAGCGTTTAAGAGCTTATGGTTTTTTATTTTTATATGGGATAAGAGGATTATGTGAGAGGTCTATTTCTTCATTCCGCTTAAGTGTTACCTTAAAAACAAGAATGCTGATACCCAAACTACAATTTCTGTCCTTAAGTGACATTGAAAAGCAAGAAAAAGCAAAACCAGAAGCAAGAGAGAGTGAAACTCACAGACTGACAATATTCGATGTTGTCTGCTTTTGCTGGAGGATTGTTTGCAGAATTAGAAGGAAAACTCTTACATGTACAAAAAGGTTTCTGTCAGATATGTTTCATCCCTTCCCATCATGCCTTTCTGTGCTTTCACAGAGAAAAAAAAAAAAAGCATTTAAAAATGAATGCTTATCACAGGTGTTATTTTACTTTAAAAGTTAATATCATTTTTGAATGTTACCCATTAACTAGGGTTAATATAATTATTTACTCTTTGGTCTTCCATTTTTTACAAATTCTGTTTTCCTAGGTGGTGTTAATGTGTTATTTATTCAGGCTGGGATAGAATCTTCGTGTCAGTGGGGCGATGACAGTTTACTAAGAGAAAGCCATGCCTCATAACATGTATCTGATGTGTGCATTCTGCATATTTAAGTGCAACCAGTGCTTTTCATTGCGTGAAATGAATTCTGTACAATAGAAACCCAAGAAAATGTCTTTGAAATGAACAATTCCATGTCAATGATAATTAGAGAGGGGCCAATGCTACAGCAGATTACTGGCAAACATTCACAGACATTGGTTATTGTTTTCGGGAATGTAGGCAGAAAGTGAAAATTCTAGTGAATTCTTACATAAATATGTAGTAATACAGAAAATTGAATCCAGGGGCCATATAAAGTGATCTTTTAAAATGATACAGATCAAAGGTTTGAAGTAAACTGTCAGTTTTTAAACTGGTGATAAGGATTTCATTGCTGTCAAAATTACAAGGGCTATAGAACAAGCAGTGTTACTCATTGCAACCCAAGTAACAGGTACAGTTTGAATGATTAAGAGAGTATGATTCAGTGTTCACTGAATTAAAGGGAATTTTTTATTTTGGTAGACTAATGATTTGATCTGAGATTGAGACTAGAATGGTTTCTGTAAAGGAATTAACAAGAATTATGTATTTTTGTAATGGTGCAGTAGTGCTGGGTATTATCTGCATCCACCTCATGGGTATGTTTACTTGCTTTTTGCATACTAACTTAAAGACACATATACCCACAAAATGCCATCTGTCTTCATACCTGGCATACCATCAGCATAGTCCAGACATGAGCCATCTGACTAGAAGGAATTTTCAGCAGCAGAACTGAGCACTGAGGACTCAGATGTGGCAGCTATTGTATTTCTATTGTATGGAATATAATGAGAATGTGGTACAAAAAGAGAATGAAGGTGGATCTGAATTAATAGAATAGAGGACAGAAGAAAAGAAAAGCAAAGGCTAAAGGGAGATGTCTGCATAAACAAGAAGCGCTCATCACCCTGGATCTTATCAGATGTTTCATCTCTCAAATGTGCATGAAGAATGAATGCAAATGAAAAAAAAAAAAAAATTCAGGAGAGAATTCTACCTTTCAAGAGATGAAAAAGTAAAAGGAGAATACTGTTATATGATGCAGAGCAAACTTCTTCCAGTCTCTTGCTAAGAAAGACATGCATTTACAGATTTTTTTTATCTATCCCTGTAAAACCACAATACACATTTGGAAGTACAACATAGATCCCAGGATTAGGGGAGAGACAGACTGAAGAGGCAGCTGACCTGAACTGTCACCAGTACTCCTGCATTACTTCATGCTCAGTTGAGTTGCTAAGATAATCAGTCTTGCACAGGTTGAATCCAGAATGTTTCCAAGAACTGAGTTAATTAGTGAAATATCCTAAAGTAACTAACTCCCCTCCAAGAAATGGGCTCTTCCATTCTCCTCACATGATTATCTAGGCACTTTCACTTTTCCATATATAGGAGCAGCTCAGGCACTGACAGATCAGGCTAGGTAGGGATACAGACTTCAGGCACATGCATACTCCTTGCACGCATACACAGATGCAAGCACGTGCTGATTTCACACACTGAAATTCAAGTTAGTGTAAGAGGTAATAAGTGAAGACAGTGATAGTCCTGCTGATAAAGAACCTTCTCTAAGAGAAGGCTCTAAAGGGAGAACTCTTCAACCACTGTTTATAATAATCCATCAGGAAAAGCATCACAGCCATGAATGGGCCAGTGGATGGTTTATGTGATTACACGCTGGATGATGAAGGGGCTTTTATGTTCACATCGGAGTCAGTGGGAGAAGGGCATCCAGGTAAGAAAACATCTATGGCAAATGCATTAAATAATATTTTCACTTAAAATGTTTTAAAAGCCTGAAAAAGAATTCATCTGCTATTAATCTTATTATAGAAGTTATTTGTAACAGGGCACTTTTTACTTTATAGGACCTTGTCCATATAGACTATAGGACCACTATAACTAGGGTGCTTCCAACAGTAGTTTTGCAGGAGCGTGTTACACTGAGGAGGGCAGTGTGGTTTATGTTTGCTGCTCCTTCCTTTTCATCTGAATTTCCTTCAGTATTTATGTGGAGACACTACTAGATCTCTGATAGACTCAAGTTTAACATATGGATAAGAATGCATAGCTTGCTTCTCAAGTTCCAGATCTTTATGGGCTCTGTGAAACTGTCCTGCATATAAGCAGTGCTCTAAACCTGTCAGCCACGACAGGAATATTTCTAAGCAGGCTATTTTAAAGCCTTTAAAAATCAATGGTCCCAGCAGCTGTGCATGACAAAGTTGCTGGTTTTTTTTCCCTCATTCCATCATCTGGTGCAATATATGGAATAGCTTAAGCAAATAGTGGAGAGTTATTTGCTAAACTTTATGTATGGTCAGCAGAGCTTAATTCAATTTTATTAAAAACAAATGTTCATCTGCCATAAACATATACCTTATGTCAACAGCAAGTGTTCCCCCAAATGAGGCCAGGGGACAATAGACTGTTTGATATCCTGAAAAGTGTATTTATTTAAGAAGCTGATTCGGTGTCCTCTACCTTTTACTATAAAAAAGTTTTTTCAGGTCTGTACTCATGTCATGTGAGTAAATCATAAATGGGTGGAATGACAGCAGAGTTTTAAAAAGTCAACAGTGAGAATTTTATGTCTATAATCCTGATACTCTTCTATAATATTAACAATACTGCAGATCAAATCCATGGCTGATGCAACTCAGTACCTCTCCGTCAATATCAAGGCAGCTACATCAGGTTAAGCCAGTTGGGGTTCTTTCTGATGTAACACAATCAGAAAATGACAACCACATTCAGTCCTTGAGACATTGGTCCCATCTCAAATTTATATATAATTACATCCAGTGTCTGTAGCGCAATGTAGTTTCATGGGAAACCTAACATTATGCAAGATGGTACTTTTAAATTGCTGATGGTACTTCCAAAGATGATAGGTCTCAATTTATGCTACTTTAATAATTGTTTTTAATTCCTCTGGGGCAATATTAGGTAAGTCTAAGAATAGGAAGAGTTCAGCTGAGTCCCCAGGTTTAGCTTTGTTCCTTGATTCCTTTCTTTACCAATTCTCTTTCTTGTTTGAGAATTTGGCCTATTTTTTAGTTCTTATTCACATTCCCTTCTTTATTTCCAAAACTTTATTGGCCCTCAGTAGACCTTCTTTTAAGTCCCGTGAGTACCATTTTCCTCCTGTGCTGAAATACTTGGGAGGCCTTTGAGAAACAGCATTACCACTTATTAGATTTGTGTACAGCCTCTCATCTGACGGAGGTTGCCAGATCTCTGGGTACTGTGAGATGAGAAGTGGCCACCTGAGAAGCTTGTTGCAAAGGGAGCAGAAAATGGACATTTGCTCAACATTTTCAAGACTGTGAGGCTTATACTTCAACAGTCTAGGTCTTCATATAGGGTACTGAAAACCCAGATGCCTATAACAAAGGAAAAATACAGATATTCCAGATCAAGGAAGGACAGGTTGACAGTAGGTAACTTTGGGTGGCCCTGCAAATTCTTGTTCCTGAACACAGCCCAACAATAGGTCTTAATCATATCTGCGATAGCTCTAGTTTCTGACAGAAAACTGATCACCTTTATGTCCTGGCACACCCACCTTTTCCATGTCTGTGGTTTTGCAAGAGGTGTAGACATGCCATTAAATTTTTATCACCCAGGAAAATCTTGGCTATTTCTTAAAACGGGGCCTGGTGTCTGAGGAAGTAGTTGGGCTTCTGACATTATCAGTAGCACTAGAATTTAATTGTGAGTTTTCAGTTCCTCTGTTTGATACCAAATGGATAATTTGCGTGTTCTTGTATGTGATAGTATAGTTTTGCTAGAGGGCATTATATGAAGTGAAGATCCTGAACTAGTTCTTTGTCTACTGGAAATCGTTCTGATTATATTAGCTGAGGACTGAATGCTTTAATGGAGATCTCCTTCTTAATAAACAAAGCAGGAGAAATTACATATTTATTTGGGTATACAGAGAACTAACTGCCTTATACCTGTGCAATGCTTAAGAGTTGTGTGTCACTAAGTAGCCCAAATTCCATAGAAGAAAGTAACAACTGGCTATAATTAACATACAGATATTACCTGTGCTCTCCAAAGAGTTTATAAAGACTCTGTTTATTCCGTTTTCTCCGTCCAAAGCCTTCAAAATCACTTGGGTATAAAATTTGGTACTTCCTTCCAGGTCTTTAATCTTGACATTTAGTGGGGTATATTCCAAACTCTCTGAAGACTTACATGTGATTTCTTCATTTCAATATAATAAAACCACATAGATAGCAGCATGGGGAGGAGAAAGATTTTTTTTTTTTTTGATAGCTGTTTTTTGTCTTTGCTCCATTTTGCTTTGTCCAGTAGTGTCTGTCCATGCTGCACAATGGTTTCACTGTGCTTTGAAAGGCATTGTGTGTTTCTCTGACCCACAATGTCTTACAGGTGCCAAACCACTTAGGATTAATTCCTTCCCCTATCTGGTGTGACTTCAGGTGGAATTGCCTGCAAACAGAATGTCATTCAGTTCTCCAGTAAGTATCAAGGAATCTCTTTAAAAATATAAGAGAAAGCATCTGCTAAAAGCACCCTCAGACTTTCAGCCATATTAAAAACATATGCTTATCTTCTGGATATTCACAGAAAAAAAAAATTACAAAAGAAAAAAATAAACAGAAAATGCAGATGTTTCCAGCAAGTTAATGCTTGCATGTCTTGTATCTAACATTATATATATTTAACAATATCTAACATTGTATATACTTAACAATATACATAATACTTCAGTAAACTGTGTATTGAACAAAGAGAATGGATGGACAAGGTATTTAAACAGTGTAGTGTTAATACTGAAGTACCACTGCAGTTCTCAATTAGCACTCCTCAAGAGTCTTAAATAGGAAAAATGTAATACAGCCCAATTCAGTGATTTGAAGTCTTTCTAGTGAAACTTTTGGCGGAAAGCTTATTTTTTGATGACGTGCTTATGATAAGTATCTGTTTCTTGACTATTTTAATTTTTTACCAGAAAACTGTGAATTCCTCAGTTGATCACATTTTGAATATGTAATTTTAAATTATAGGGGTTTTTTTTTCTATTGAGATAAATAATTTATCATTAAAAATATAAAATTTTATTTTGATGGTCACAGGTTTTTAAGAAATTCAATCTTACCTTTTGTAATGTTCAATGTTTATTATATTTAAATCAAAGTGTGGCTGTACCTTTTTGTTGTGCTTCAAAGGGCAGAGCTTTTTTGAATTAAATTTTCAGTTGTTACTGCTGTTCATAGATTTTTTTTTGTGTGTGTGTGTGTGTAGTGTATCTGTGAAACTGAATTCTTGGGGAGGTCCTGAGAACTTGCAGATATCATGCTTATTTTAGGCTCTTACACAGTCAAGAATCATGTAACAAACTTATGCTTATGTCCAACTATCTGGAAAACTGTGAAGCTCCTTCTAATTACTGGAGATCACTTTTCTTATTGAATGACTCCTTTACTTCATAATTTGACAACTTGGCATTTGAGTAGGGTTTATCATCAGCTCTCCTAGTCTCATTCATTCCTTTTATAGTTAGCAAGAGCTGTTTTACGGCTAATTGGCATCTCTGTCATAAGGCTGGGACTGTGGGATGATTGGATTTCATGAAAAGAATTTATGGTTATCTAATACTTTCCTGCTCATTCAAGAAATCCTCAGGCTAGACATCCCTTCTGCAATATTTATCCTGTTGGAATAGTAATTCATTACATGAAGGTATGCATGAACTGAATTCTTATCTATTACATCATTTTTTTACATGGTAATGCCTTGGTAGAGGTATTCATTTATGCTTTCCCTGTTTCCAAAAAAGAAGGAGAAAAAAAGGAAGGAAATAGTGGACAAATATATCCTGTCACATTTAGCAGCTAGTAAGAGAAAGGAGTTGGTTGAGAAATTTAAAAAACATTATGAAGGGTACACAAAGCCTGCTAAGCATTGCTAAAAATAGAACGCCTGGTTTTATTTTACACCAAAGACCTTTACTGATAGACATGCCCTTAATTTAATGCATTAATCAGCCAAACATCTAGCTAGATTTCTCTTTCCAATCTTGATAGATATATCTGTATCACTATTTTGGATCGAGTTTGTTGCACTAACACTGCTTGTTGTTGCATCAGCAATCAGGTATGACATAAATTGTCAGACTGGTTTGTCTCAGCCTATTTTAATCTAAAGATATGCTATTAGTGTAGTAGATGAAATTATTCTAATTTATTATTTTAATTGATTAAATTCTCACATAGATTTTAAAGACCAGAAGGAACCTGTGATATATAATCTGATTGGACTTTCATACACAGGTAATAATATTTTGTGCAAGAATTCTTCAAACACGCTAGTAAATGATGGTTGGATTTCATTCATACGTCTTAAAAAGATAGCAGATTTTCATCTAGAGATTTGAAAGGAACAGGGAATCCTGCATACCTCTAGATGAATGGTTTCAGTGGCTCTCACCCTTATAAGACTTGCCTTTTTGAATTTATATCTGTCTTTAATTTTCAACTATCAGCTGTAGTTATATTATTGTTCATCAGACAAAAAAAATTATTTCAGCATATTATTTTTAGTGATCCCAATGCCTATAGGGATTTCCTCTGGTAGATTGCCTTTCCTTCAGCTTTTCAAAACTAGATTGAACTTGAATGATTTCATCCTATAAAATAGACTTTTCTGATTTTGGGGCATTCTTCTCAGTCTGTCCTAAACCTTCCTGCAAGTTCTTAACATCATCTTTGGAATACCCCCACCAAAATCTATTATTTTTGTAGCAATCTCACTAATGCTTTTGTATGGAGATAATTTAATTTCTATGGACGATTGTTCATCTGGTTTTCTATCATGATCTTTTCAGAGTAACAGCTTTTTAAGTCAAACTCTCCCCTTCTGTAAAGGTGTTTGTTCATGAATGTTTGCTGTATTATTTCCCTGAGAGGGAAGCAAAAGAACTGCTTTTCTATCTACAAATATACATGAAATACTGTAGATACTAATGATACAGTTCATGCAAAACCCACAATAACATTAAAACATCCTGTTAAATCATCACTTATTGATTTCACTTTTTCATTTTACTATGGCTATGCTCCCTTGAGACATTTAATGAAAGTTTTAGTTCATAAATTAAGTTCAGCCACAGCATACAAACCAACATAAGGTTCTTTGTACCAGATAGGTGCCACAAGGAGAAATGAGGATGAATTAATTATATGGGATTACCTGTACTCTTCTTGAATGTTCTGGAAAGAATGCATATAATATCCCTGTATGTGCCATACAGGGAACTTAGACAAACATGGGACACTGGCATCTAATGCAGGTGAGACATGCTTCATGTGGAGCAAGGACAGGGATAAAGGTTGTTCCTGGCATAGAAACTCTGGGTGGTGTAAAAAAGACTAGAAAGCAGTTCCAATCACTAGGAGTTTACTGCAGGGCACTGGACCTGCACTAAGAAGGTCATCCTATCCCAGTTGCTCTATTGTCCCATCAAGGTAATGACATATTTTCATCCATAATTTTTGCTTTTATGCTTGAAAACATGAATACATTTCCTTATAAAAATGGAAACTTGGAATGGAGCAATCAGAGATTCATTTTAATCACTCCTGCCACTTTTGTGCTCAGTCTTGCTAGACAAGGTTCATTTGGACTTCTAACTAGATTGCAGGAATGGGATGTGATTCCTGTCTGGTAATAATTGTCCCAAAGTTAGTAATCCGTGTACAGTTCTTGCAAGGCTGAAAGTTCGAATGCAGCCTACATTTGCTAATTGTCTTTTGTGTTTGTTCTTTTTGTGCTGAAGTGGTTAATATGGGAGATAGGAGTGTCAGAATCACATTAGTTCTCTGGTCTTTGATTTGTCCCTCTTAGCTAAATGTACACCTTCCTCGTGAAAATAAATTATAATTTATTTTGACTTGAGGTTAAATGTATTAAAAGTCTGTAATGATGTACTCTTACAAAACATTTCTTTCCAAAGATTGTGTTGCAAATGTCAAGGCAGGAGATTAATTTATTTTGCCACACAGCATGTTATGGCAACATCTAAACATAGGATGTAATAATAGACATTTTTTAACAATAAAATTAAAATATATGAGAAAAATTACCATTTTCATGTGGAAGGCATTGTTATGGGTGCTGCCCTTTTATGTTCATTAAATTAGCTACACTATTTGATTAAAATTCATTATTCATTAAAAAGGCAAAGGAAGAAAGAAAGAAAGAAAGAAAGAAAGAAAGAAAGAAAGAAAGAAAGAAAGAAAGAAAGAAAGAAAGAAAGAAAGAAAGAAAGAAAAGAAAAGATTATTATGATAAACATGAGCTGAAACCTTTGTATTTGGGATGTAACTGACAATATACTCAAGATTTACCTCTGGCAGACCTCTGTTGGTAACCCCTTCTTGCTTCTGTGTGTGCTGCTCACTCCCCTGACTTAGGTTGGTTGCTGGGATTGTTGGGCGATGACATTGCAGGATGGTAGGAAGCAGTGAGAAGAAGCAAACCTGAAACAGGATCTTGACTCTGAGCTGTGCACTATCTGTATGAATCTGAACACTTTCTCAGGCCTTACTGGCAGTGTTGATCATGTACATTCTAATTTCTTGTTGGGGAGATGGAAGTTGATGGTGGGATATCACCTTCTTGTTAGCATACTACTGATGAGCATGCTGTATTGGCTTGTGGTGTTAGAGAAGAAGGCTGAGAGTAAAGCCTCTTAGTCTCTCAGGTAATTCTAGGCACAACATACTTGCTTCACACTTCAGTGCAGAAAACTACAGGTAAAGTTGTAGCCAGTATTAGTTTACACCAGTCAGTAAATTCCCCATTGTATCTACTGACTTTGCTTGCAGGATATTTCATATGTCTTTCTATTTAGCTAGCTTAAATACTCCGGTAATTAACTATAAAATTCCCTTGCTGAAATACCTGCCTATTAGCAACCTTCCCTTGCTGAAATACCTATTCAAAGTGATGCGAACAGTCCATGTTTTGTATTGAGTGTTAGGGTTTTGAATCACAACTTTGATGTCTTGCAGATAAAATATGTGATCAGATCAGCGATGCTGTATTAGATGCCCATCTCAAACAGGACCCAAATGCCAAGGTTGCTTGTGGTAAGTTGTTTGCTGCTTTAAGTCATCACCTAGTCACTGTTCTTTTTTTATGTTGTTTGCAAAGAGCTTGATGCTATTGTTTGCTTTTTATTTTATTTTACTCTCAAGAAAATTACATAAGAAATGCAGTCTTCAAGAGGAGAAGCAATGAGAAGAAACAGTAAAAGTTTTTATAAAGACTGAAGCCTAAGCAGGCTGTAGAAGGGTAGGATAATTAATCTTGTGTGCGGACTGAATTTTCCTGGGAGGAAGAGATTTGGCTTCATTGCAGTGGATTTTTGAAATATTTTAATGTTTTGCTGAAACTCTCATTTACTATAATTAATAAAGTACTATTTTTTCAGTCCATGTCCCCATAACTGCTTGGTTTTTCAAATCTCTTCAGAGTTGTACCATCAACTCTCAGGTCATTACCCCAGTTCATATATTATGTACCTAAACCTCATCTTCAGATTCTCCCTCCTGGGACTGGAGGCAAGTTTTTGAAATAGTTGATCACTGATAAGTTTTATTTAGCCTCAGTATGTATCTTAGAGTGATTAAGTGGATTTAGAAATCACAATTTAATGCTATATTTCCCTAAAATCTCTACATACCACTGAACCATGCTCAGTGTTTTGAGTTTCCCATTTGTAAATTGGATGTATTAGTATTTTCCTTACTTTCAGACATGCACGAATATAAAAACAATTTGTTGTAGAAGGAGCTAATAATGGTAAAAATATGGGTAGAAAGGACTTACACTGTATATACCCAGTAGGTCTCTCAAAATCACCATCATCACAACTAGTTATTTGTCTTAGTGGGCTGGGTTATTTTGGTGTTGTAATCCTGTTTTCATCTCTCTTTTCAGAGACAGTATGTAAGACAGGAATGGTGTTGCTCTGCGGGGAGATCACATCTCACGCTATTGTGGATTATCAACGAGTTGTCCGAGATGCAATTAGACATATTGGCTATGATGATTCAGCTAAAGGTTGGTGGAAAAAACTCATTAAATTCTTGAAGAGCAAGAAAAAGGCAACTGTAAAATAGGTCTGTCACCACTTCCATATGTGAGCTTTAGCAAGGCTGATAAAAACTATCATGTGTGAAAAACTGAGTATCCTGTGCTTCTTCCATGGTGCTATGTGATACACTTTCTGACTTTAACTCAGTAAGCAGAAAAAACATCATATATGAGTTAAAACTGAGAGGGAGTAGGCAGAATATACTTTGAGCTGTGGTATTAGGCCAGAATAGTTAGCTGCAGCTTGAGCCACAGAATCTACCACTCCTCCAAACCTGCAAGAACTCAAATCTTGGTTATTCATTTGGCAAGCTGTTTGATGCATCTTGATGCAAAAGAGAGGAAAGAAGTAACCTAGTTCATTTTGTTGTTCCATTATATATTTGTACTATGGTAGCATCTAGAATTCCCAGGCGTAAAGCAGGTTCTCACTGTGCAAGATGCTCTGTTAGCTCTGAACAACTCCTCCTACACTGAGGAGTATGCAGTCCAAATCGAGTTTGCATTATATACAAATGATAAAAAAGACAAAATGCTTTTTCTGCTAGGCACATTTCACTTTCTGATTTGCTATGTGTCTGTTTATACACTACAAATATCCCAAGTATAGTGTTACAGTGAAGTGTATCTTTTAAGAACTTTTGGTTAAAAAAAGGTGTTTCCTGTAGCCCTTTAATTGCTGTTGAATTTACGGGGAGATTGTGGTGGGAGAATATTATAGCAGTACATCTGCAGGTTACCTCTAGCATCATGTAACAGCCGTGCTTTCAGAAAACACTGGCAAATCTAATAGGTCATAAATCTCCTTTTTATCCTAACTGCCAAAAATGATAAGGGGAGATGCAATGACCCAGTAAAAAAAATTTCTATGCAGAAATAAAGTAAAAATCTAAACCAAATAATTGCACACATAAATATGATTTTCTTCTCTACATAGACTACTTAAAAGAGCATTCTTCAAGTGGATCATATGCATATGGATGCGTGTATATGTTGTATTGGCCAAACATGAGTTTGGTCAGCAGGTGCCAGTAGCTGCATTTCTAGGAAAGCTTGGATTTGGAGAGAAGCAAGATACTATTAATATATCCAGGAACAGGTGGAAAATTTTGCCACAATCTTCTATAAGTCTTTCAATTTATTTTCAGAACTCTCCTTTTGATCTTTGAAAGAAAATTCCTACTTCCACGTTTGCTGTGAAATTTGAATCTGTTTTTTTTTTCTCTGTTTGTGGCTCTCACAAACTCCCATGAGAGATTTAGGTACAAACACTGCTTTACATGTATTACAAATATAGTCAGAGAGCAGAGTCTTCAGTTGCTGAAAACATCAGCTCCTAGGAATTTATGTAGAGGTTTTTAATACTATTTATTTGGGAGGGGCTCATTATTTACTTTTTTGACTAGTGTTCTGCAGTTAATAATTAATTTGAATTGGCTTGGCACAGGGTACCAATGCAAGAGAAAACAAGCAGTAACAAGCAATAAATACAACACTATATACTCTACCACCTTCAAAAAAAGGTTTCAAGTGTCCTACTGACAAAAAAAAAAAAAAAAAAAAAAAAAAAAAAAATAGCAGTTAGGTTTTGAGTTCTGAAGGATATTGCATTCTGTCATATGGTTCCATGCTACTTTCCTTAATTGTGGCAGAAAACGCTATTCTTTTTCTATTCCTTAACTGTGGCAGAAAAAGCTGTTCATTGCTATTCTTTTTTCCAAATAGGCTTTGACTACAAGACTTGCAATGTTTTAGTGGCACTGGAACAGCAGTCACCTGATATTGCCCAAGGTGTTCATCTACACAGGGATGAAGAAGATGTTGGTGCTGGAGATCAGGTAGACATAACATCACATCTAAAACATCAAAGCTGTTTGAATGGAAAAAGTTTACCCCATCTTATTTCCTTGTTTTCCAATTTAAAGCCCATATGAAGATTTCCACACTGCCATCTTGGGCTACCCCAGAATAAAAAACATATTTTTATTAAAACAGTTGGAAATTCTTTGAGAGCAGACTTTTGCCTGGTGTTTGTTCTAGCAGTCACGCAAATCAGGAGAGCTCTGGCAGTTTATAATAGCTGAGGATGTGTACTTTAGAATTTAGCAAAGGTTTTTTGCTTATGCATTTCTTGGATTTGTTGAGTAGCTTTAGATTCATTAGACCATTCATCTTGCAGCCAGACTTGTGTAAAATGGAATAACCAAAGCATCTTTTAACTTTCACAGAGCTCTTGAGATTTTACACAGCAAAAAATTAGGCAATGTTTCAACTGTCTTCAGCATTAGTACAATGAAGGCAAATACACCAGAGTAGTTTTAATTCTCATTTATTTCCCAGAGGCATCTATTGTAATAGGTGTTCCACATAATTAAGGCTGTCCAAGCTTCATTTCTATGAGCTAAATAACACATGTAGATGATTATTGCATGTTCCCAAGAGAAAGATGCTAACATAAAAACTCCATAATCTGGCTGATGCCAGTAAGAGCAAGTTTAACATTTACAGTAGTTATCATTAGTATTAATATCTAGTTTATAACAATGCTGTTGAGAACCATAAGTGGAGATATCAGAGTCCAAGAGCCATGCTAATATTCAGAAAACCTTCAAGGACTAAATTAAAATGCTTTTATGCTGTCATGGGGTCATAATACTACATAAGATGAAAAGATATCTGACTTTCTTTGTCACTTTGATAGCCTCCTTTCCCATTGTATCAAAGTACCTTTGTGTCTTTCTTCTTTTTTTTTTAATCAAACATACACTGGATGAGGAGAAAGAAAATGCTGCTAACTCTATTTAACAAATTATAATCTGATGCAGGGACCATGACTGAATAATAGTAGAAGCTGTGACTAGAAGCATGTGGCATTGAAAATCTGAGGCAGGTGCCTTAAACTGTGGAATGGTACATCCTTCATGGAGTATTCACATCCCATTCCACTGAAATTTTAGATGCAAGCTGCAGTATTAGTGTGTCTGTATTCATACATAAAAGCCACTACAACCTTTCTGGGCTAACGATAATGCCTTTCCTATGACAGAATAGTCCTGAAATTGTGGGGGTTTTTTTGTTTTGTTTTGTTTTGTTTTGTTTTGTTTTTCTGTGAAAGAACCTTATTTTTTCACAGAAACATCTCCATTTTTGTCTAGGCTCCCAGCTCAACATGCAAACCTTCAGGCTTTCAGTGAAAAATTCTAGGAACGTGGTTTGTTTCTCATTACACTGCAACATGTTGCAGCCTGATCTGAGTTTAGGCTTCTTGCACTATGATATAAAACAATAGAAAATAAACCTGAGGGTACTGTTTGCTCTTTGCTTCAGATGAAATCTTGTTGCCTTTGGTCGTGGTGCTCTTAACAGTGACTGAAGTATATCTTCTCCTCCTGTAGGGTTTGATGTTTGGTTATGCAACAGATGAGACAGAAGAATGTATGCCTCTAACAATTATTCTTGCTCATAAACTGAATGCCAGGTTAGCAGAGCTGAGGCGTAATGGAGAACTTCCTTGGCTGAGGCCTGACTCTAAGACACAGGTAAATACTGCTATAGATATTTCAGATAGTTGAAAACTAACACTTTTTCTTTCCATAAATCTTAAATATTTTTAAAGACAGCAATTGGTGGTGTTCTGAGTATCAGGATAACCTACAAGTAGAAGATATATAACCTACAATCAGCAGATAAAGCATTTCCACTGCTTATGATACTGTCTCCTTGACTGTTGGAAAATGGTTAACCTCTACCAGAGTGCTAGGAGCACTTATCCACCTACCAGTGAAGAAACATTTAAGCCTTCAGACCTAAATGGCCTGTGCTCATTGAAAAAGTGGCAGGAGATCCAAAGAATCCAAAGGATTTATTTGTCATTAGGGATTCGGGCTGCCTTTTTTGAAGATGCACTGAGAACATAAATGTCTGAGGCTTGGGAATTTCACTAGAAATCACAACTGAAAGACACATTTTGGACAATTTAATAGAGAATCAGATTTCCCATATTGACATTTTGCCACAATTTTGCTCCTGGAATAACATAGCATGATATTTGATGTAGACCAGTAATATGTTTTATAGCAACTTTGCTTTTCTCTTCTTCCTTCTCCCTGTTCTATTTAGGTCACGGTTCAGTATATCCAGGAGAACGGGGCAGTCATCCCAGTGCGAGTTCACACCATTGTGATATCTGTGCAGCATGATGAAACCATTTCTCTGGAGAATATGCGCAGAACCCTGAAGGATCGTGTGATCCAAGCTGTCGTCCCTGCAAAATACTTGGATGAGAAAACCATTTATCACCTTCAACCTAGTGGACGTTTTGTTATTGGAGGGCCTCAGGTTTGTGTTGTATTATTTTGGTGCTTTTAAGAGCTTGCCTTTGTCATTGGGTGTGTGACTTAAAAGAAATGCTCTGCATTTTGACATGTCTGTCCTAGAGTCTGAGAAGCAAGCTACCTACTGGAAGTTTTAACTGCAGTTGTATGTGGGAAAAGCAGCCAGCGTTTCATGTGCTGTATGCTGAAGTAGCCTTCGAGGGCATGCTTATATGATAAATGTGTTGTGACTAGGCAGGCAAGTTGAGCTGAATCTTACATTGTGTGTGGAATGTACAGCCCAGCTCCGGGTTTCCTCAAACCCTCTTGAGTCCAGCGCTGGGTGAGACATTCAATCCTTTCTCATGGAAAGCTCTCCTTACAGAGAGATGGGCAAGAGAAGTTTTACTTCTTTTACAGTGAACCTGGTTATCAGATCTGTATAGCTCACACTGTTCTGCCTGACACCAAGGAGGACTAAATGTGTTTATCTCTTCTGAAAATCACCCCCTGATAGGATACTCCTGGTGAGAAAATAGATGTTGTTTTTGCTTTATCTAGGCAATGCAGGAGCTGGCATTTATAATTTGATCCTGCCTGCACTCACAGAAGTCAGGCAGAACTTCCACTCTCTGTAGGATCAAGACTTCTGAGATTTAGTTTTCAAAAACAAATTCACCATTCCCAATGTTTTAGTCTTCAGTTCCCTTCAGAACTATCACAGCAAAATTTCAAAGCTCCATCCTGAAATTAGGTCAAATTTTACCACAAATCCAACTACACATTGTTTTTCCTTTGCTGTTTGAATTCATGCATCTGCTGGAGTTTGCACCTGAAAATGTATTGCATTTTTTACATTAGTGTCATGGAACAGGTAGAAAGGTGTTGAGATTAATCATTATAATAATGATTATACAAAAAATTTATTTTTGTGTAGTTGAATTGGTAGTATCACTGAAATTTGACATCCTAGACTATGGACAAATGGGTAGGTGAACTTGAGCCGTAACTTGGAGCAAAAGAACCATTGCAGCAATCATAGCTACATACAAAGAGAAGGCTGCACATAATAAAATATTCAGGTGTGGACAGAACTGCACCTATTAAAAATTTAAATATTTCAGGTGTACACTTACCTGCACCCGTTTAAAAAAGTAATATAATTACATTTGGTAAGCCAACCAGGAATGCCTTTTCTACTCTTACGGTGGAACTATACTGCTTATGTTTGCACATACAAACACAGGCACGTTGCAGTGTATGTTTGCAGCTTTTTAAACCTGGGATAAGTTTACTTAGTGTGGGTCAATCTGACTGTGTGTCCATGGCCTTAGAACTGCTATCATCACTTGTGCAATTTACAATAGCATTGCATAACCAGAAAGTAACTATTTCTTCCCTTGTTGTGAACTTTCTGCTTACTTTTCCTAACAGTATTACTCAGTTTTATTTTTAACAATGCTAGCTATAGAAGGCTGTCTTAATCTCCATCTCAGTTCATCTAAAGAAGACACAACACCTGGATTTTCACCTTAAGCTTTTGAGCATGGTGGTACCTTGAATTCTGGCTATGGCAAAATTAGTAATTTTGCTGCTGTCACTGTTTTCCCAACAGCAACACCCACTGGTACTGTGAGGACATTACAGCTCTTTGCAAAAGTCACTTCCACATGCTTTACAAATGCATTTGTGCTCTTTCAGCACCTTTAAATAAAGGGGTGGGTTGTTTTGTTTGGGGTTTTTTTGTTTTTTGTTTTTTTTTCCTTTGACCTGTCCATTTCTCTTCCTCTCACTCAGTTCTGCAGTCATGGTGGTACACAAGGTGTTCTCATTGAAACTGTCTATGCTATCAGAAATAAAGGTTTGAGCCAAGCAAAAGAACTCCAGGACAGGGTCCTTTAGACAAGCTCATCTATCTTAAGTTCAGATTTACATCCCGCTGTTTTCTTAGCAAAATGGAACAAACAGTACCAAAGGTTTTCTTCTGTGTATATGCACAGTCTTTCTAATAAAAACTTTGACTCTTCACTTGTGTTTGCCGTGCAAACATTCCAGCAGTTGAATTTTACTGACATGATATTCTGTAGACAAAGAATTTCAAACCTTCCTACACAGGTGGAGACTGAATTTCAAATTTGACCATGTTCCCATTCACACCAGAAAGCTTAAGCATTTAGTAAATTGGGGGATGAGGGTCAGATAATTAGTCAGCTACTGAGCAATTAAGTAAGATTAAGTGAAATATCAACTACATATGAGGAACAATCAGGATAGCTGTGTCGGCAGCTAAAAGGTTATCTGCACTTCCTTATTTAATATTTTAAAGTATCTGTTCTTAGAAGTGATCCTTCTTTCTCAATTACCTATAATTGCCTACTACTGCATAACTGTTGTGTATAGTTTAAATTAGACTAGAAATATTTTGAGTCTGGAAATGTGTTTTATAGTACATATTTGTATGACGGTCTCTGTCATGATACTGCACTGGAAGTGTTGACTGCCAGCCTCCATGTAATGATGTATAAGGTAGGACTAACATACCTTTTGATGGTAATTACAAAAAAGATATCTACTGTTTAATATTCACACAACTTCAGATTTTGATCAAGATATGAAAGCCTGATCTTTAATTTAATTTTATTTTTTTTTTTAACAGTGTAAAATCTCTCGGTTTCCTATATGGCATGTAGTTTGTTAGCAATATTCTGTATTCAGTTTGGATGTGATAGATAGGTCACTTCTAAACCAAAGTTCCCATATTGTCTGGAATTTACTTTTGAAACAGGCAGTGCATGCTCTAGCTATCTGGGTGTAAACCTGCTTGCTTGATTAGCAAATGCAATTCGTGAATGGTTTGTCTTATGAATCTCACTTTAAACAACTTTTAAACCAAACTGTTGTAGTTTGGTGAGACAAGTTCATTCCTTCAGCTACCCCACAGCAATCCATATGTGGTGAACTTATACGTTGTAGTCTTCTGAAGGATGCATAGCCTTGTTTGAGACTTAAAATAAAATGGATTGTAAAATGGACAAATTCTTTTACTCATTCAGGGTGATGCTGGTGTTACTGGTCGAAAGATCATTGTGGATACTTATGGTGGTTGGGGAGCCCATGGAGGTGGTGCCTTCTCTGGCAAAGACTATACAAAGGTGGACCGATCAGCTGCATACGCAGCCCGTTGGGTGGCCAAGTCTCTTGTGAAAGCTGGGCTCTGTCGCCGTGTTCTGGTTCAGGTATGGCTTGCTATGAATGTTGCTTTTCTCAAAGAGATGTTTCTTCTTCAGCATCACCTGGAATACACATTGTATGAGACACTGTAGTAGAAGCAGCCTTGGTGATGGCTTGGAGTTGAGGAAAGGAAGACCTTCATGTGTTTGGTTCAAGACCAATGTCACTAATAGCCTATCAGCTTGTAGCTGGAACTTTTCCTTTAGGTTTCATTTTATTGGCTGTTTCTCTAGACATTTATGGAGCCCTCAACCCTCTGACACTGTCACGGAAATGAGCATGGGATGACTGGTTAATGGAAAAGAACGTTATCCAGAGATGCATTTTCAAAGTTTTGTCTTGTTTTCTAGAAACAGATTGTGCAAATATGGGAGGTAAAGCAGAGGTCTTACTTGTCTTAAGATGGTTCATGAATGAATACTTTCTTCTGTTGTATACTGTTGCCCATTGAGGTGTCATGTTTAATTGCTAACTATGGTGTCTTTTTTACTATAGGTTTCTTATGCCATTGGGGTTGCTCATCCACTGTCCATTTCACTGTTCACTTATGGAACTTCCCAGAAAACAGAGAAAGAGTTGTTGGACATCGTGCACAATAACTTTGATCTTCGGCCTGGAGTTATTGTAAGGTATAGAAACCAACAAACCCAAAAATATCTTGGTGATCACATGCTAGAAATTATTTCTTGCAAAACCATTAGATCTTACAATGTAAGAGTCAGCTTCTTGAACTAGCATGGGATTGTTCCATGCAGTACAAAAGAGAGTCCCATTCTTTCATCTGTCAGTCTTCACAGTTCATACTTTTTATGGATCTACCAGTGTGACATATCTTTTAAGATAACAGATGTACTTTTCCAGTTTCGTATGAAGCATATGGAACCCAAATAAAATAACTTTTTTATTCCAAGAATTTTAAGTAACTTTGCTGTGAAAAAAGATATCTGTTGTTTTACAAAAGGAATTGAAGGTTATTTCATCTTTTCTATTAAAATTAATAATTCTCAATAGTAAGGACTTTCCTGTAGTCCTAAAGTACTTCACATTTAAGTTTTGTTGTAACTTTTATGGTTCTCCGTTGGACATGTTCACTGGTATGTGTGCATCTCCAGAATATGCTTGCTTGACTAAGGACATGAAATGAATATCACCATCAGGAATTTAATGGTTGCTATCATGAAATACCTTAATGTGAAGAATTTTATCTTCTTTTTATTATACACACAGGGATTTGGACCTTAAAAAGCCCATTTACCAGAAGACAGCATGTTATGGTCACTTTGGAAGAAATGAATTCTCATGGGAGGTGCCTAAAAAACTTGTGTTTTGATACTAGCAGTCACTCTTTAAAACAAAAAGGAAGAGAAGTCCACTAATGATGAGGATGCTTCTGAAAAGCAAATTTGACAGCTTTTTATTAAAAAGAAAAGGAATTTTAGATTTTGAATTGAAAGAAAGAAAAGGTTATTTTCTTGGAAATTGATTTTTTTAACCCTCAGTGTCTTTCATTATCTAAGATATAAAGGACAGAGTCTGTTCTTTTAATTAGCATAAAAAAAACAAAATAGAGTTTACTTTGTGTTGCTGCTCTGTTGGTTCTTTTGATAAAGGCAAAGTATGACTCAGGTACACAAACCGATGGCTGAACCTCAAACCTTTCATGGGCAAAGGTGGAGACGACTTTCCCAACTCTGACTAAGGATCAGCAGATCTCATGCTTCGGATTAGACAATGGGAAATTCTGGGGTCCAATTTCCTTACTGGAGTTAGCATTGCATGCAGCTGGGAGTTGCTTTGCTGGGAGAAGGCTGAATATTACATAAGTGTATCTCGGCCTCTTATAGAAGATGTTAACATATATGTAATATTTAAATCACCTTTACTGCGTATGTGCTGTTACTGTTGTGTTTCAATTACCTGTGTTTTTGAAACATTAGTATTCTCCTGTAAAACAAAAATCATAGAATAAAAAGATTTTTCCTACCATGTATGTAAAGGTGCCTCTTTCTCTACGTTTTTTGAACGTTGTAGTGTAATGGTCCATCTCAACTCAGCCTCTAATACTCTTGTAGGATTTTAGTTTACGAACATAATTGAATTTTATTTGATTTTGGAATTGTGATATGAGTTTACCTATCACTACATCTGTTTAGTCCTTGTGATTAATAGAAACTTGGTAAAAAAGTATTATATTTTTATTTTTAACTCTTAGGTTTGTGCTATACAGTATTGTCTCATGATTTTTGTTCTCAATTGTTAGGTTTATTGCATGGCTTACTAGGTTTGATGTAATTTTGGAATAAAATAAAGTGCATAGAAATAACTTCAAGCCATCAGCAAATATATAGAGCATGCAGTTAAATTTTGGCCCTGTGCCCTGTCCTGCAGCCTCTCCCTGAGGAAGGAGCCGCTAAATGGCTGTGTCCCCCGCAGCAGGAGCGGCTGTGTACATAAAGCAAGGCTCTGCTTGAGCCAGGACTCAGCTGCTCAGTCTGGGTACCCTCTGCCTGGAGCTCTGGCTGGGGATAGTGGCAGCCACTCCTTCGGACAGAGCCAGGTAGCTGGTGTGTGTGGTGGATTGGCTACAAGCTAGGCTGAGGACAAAGACCTTTCTGTGCCCATGTGCTAGATTGTCCTATGAAGTGACAAACTGCTTTTTTGCAAAGAACTATGGATTAATCCCAGGTTTGTTTAAACTGGGAGGGTGTGAGATCACATCCTCTGTGATCAGTTTTGTTTGTCAGTAGGCAACACAGATTAATTTAATCCTGCAATGCAAGGGTTACCTATGTATGGCCCTCAAGTCACTTGATCATACCTTTGTGGTTTAAGCATCATCATCTTCTACACTGATGAAATGCTGACACCCCATATTCCTCTCCTAACTAAATTACAGTGTCTCTCAAACAGATGTTGAGGTAGAGAGTGCCTGACTGTGATGATCATTAAAGAAAAGCTGCCATTCATTCTCTTCCAAGTATGTCACAAACACAACTTTTATCTGTTCAAGCCAGAAGTTGCTCCACTTTAGTAATTATGCTAGTGTGCTATATGTACCATGTAAATTGAGATGGACAAGTAGCAGGTTCATGTGTAGCTCCTGATCTCCCCAGGACTTAGAACATTAACCAATGGCCCTTGTTGGACACCTGGATGTATTTTGGCAGAAAAATATCTTAAAGTGCAGCTGCATTTTAAATAACGTATTGTTAGAAATTTCCCAGGGACTATTTTCCAGCTGTGTCTTGCTCATCTTGCAAAGGAGCATCTTGTTGTGTGTGCCTCAAAAATGTAAACCGTTTGGAGCAAGTTATTGATCTGCCTAGAAAGATAAACATTGGCCTTCATTATTAAAGACTTGTTTTGCTGATGAACTTTTACCTATCAGTAATACATACAAAGGCATTTTACTAACAATAAGGAAGTCACCGTTCATGCTGCCACAGAACTGTTTGGTCGAAGTGTTACAATTCTACACATATCTGTTTACCAAGACATTCCTAAGATGACATATGAAGGCATGTCTTTGTTAATGCGATGGAGGCCTTGCCATTGGTTTCACATCTTCAGGATCTCCTGGTCATAGTGTGTTATACTACAACTAGCAGAAGCAAGTGAATGAAAAAGAAATAAAAAGAAACCTGAAAAGGTGCTGTGTAAATAAATGTGAAAGCACAATGTCTCTGCCTCAACAAAACTAAACATCTGCAGACAACATGAACAGTTCTGCTCTGGCAGTGACAGTAACGACCATGACAGCGTTTGTTGGTGAGGGAGTATGTGTGTGTCTGTCTGGTTTGATGGAAAGGCACAGCAGCTTGGCGGGGGGTGTGTGGGGTGGTGGTGGTGTGACAGGCTCTTGGGTGAAAGGCCATGACTCTGAAACCTGCAGTTTACAGATGGGGTCAGCCACACCCCTAGCACGTGAACATTAGTTGGATAAATGGTTTAATCTGCTAGCAAATGTATAGTGCAGAAGTGATTGACCTTTTGTGGCAATTTTGCTAGCTATTCAGCTTTTCCCATAAATGGATATAAGCATATGAGGTTCACGGCTCCATTAAGAAAACCCCAAAGCTACAAATAGAAATACCGTGCAGTTGCCAATATACACACAGAGGGCAGGTATGTGGTTGGCTATATGATATATATGCAGAAAGTAGGTTTGTGTTCTCAAGACATTTTCCCCCCCCCCCCTGCTTTTCTGCTGCTGTTACTGCTTTGTTTAATCTCTATTTAATAGCCCAGATGCTAGAAACTGGAAACCATAACTCATTCTCCTTACCAAGTAGCTAAACTCTAGCTGCTACAGGATATAGGGCACATCCCCTTGGTTCAAATCAGTTTAGCCATCTGATGTTCTGAGCGTTCTCTTGAAGCATGAGATACAGGGTTGAGCCCTGTAGGTAAGCATACTTATGTCTTCTATATGAATGTATATATATGTGTGTGTGAGAGCTTGAGACAGACAAAAACACAGAGGGGGTGGGGTGGGGTGGGGAGAGAGCAAGTGTGGTGCATACACTAAACATATTTACAGTAAACCAGTTAATCTGAAGATTTCCTGGTGGAGTTGGCAGCAGCAGGGAGGACGGAGTACAATAACGAGAAACCTCCCCTTGTCCTCCCTAAACCATGCTGGCAAACTCTCTGCTGGCTTCCCAGCAAGTTAGGCAATACGTGCACCCCCCTTAACACCTTATCACAGCCCTGCCTCAGAGCGAGGCACACTGTGAGCAACCAGCGGCCATAGACATGCAACTCTGTGCCTGATGACAGTGCTTCAGCTCTTAGGCTCCACAAGCAACAACTAGCCTCAGGTCTCCTGCCTCAAAGATGCTGTTCAGCTCCTGCCCGCTCTGGAAAAGACTGTATTTTACAAATTTAGCAGTACTTCTTGCAGGTAAGATATTGCCATTCTTGAATATGACTAACAATTATTTAAATAATTTTTGCCACCATTTCCCACAGCATTCTCCTGGCAAAAATGGCTGCTCGAGGTTTGGACAATCGCACAATTTGCTGGGTAAAAAACTGACTGGACGACCGGGCCCAGAGAGTTGTGGTAAATGGAGTTAAATCCAGCTGGCAGCTGGTCACGAGTGGTGTCCCCCAGGACTCAGTTTTGGGGCCACTCCTGTTTAACATCTTTATTGATGATCAGGACGAGGGGATCAAGTGCACCCTCAGTCAGTTTGCAGATGACACCAAGTTGGGTGGGAATGTTGATCTGCTCGAGGGTAGGGAGGCTCCGCAGAGAGACCTGTACAGGCTGGAGCCATGGACTGAGGCCAACTGTAGGAGTTTCAATAAGGCCAAATGCCGGGGGCTGCCCTTGGGCCACAACAACCCCCAGCAGCGCTACAGGCTTGGGGAGGAGTGGCTGGAGAACTGCCAGTCAGAGAGGGACCTGGGGGTGCTGATTGACAGGCGGCTGAACAGGAGCCAGCAGTGTGCCCAGGTGGCCAAGAAGGCCAATGGCATCCTGGCTTGTATCAGGATTAGTGTGACCAGCAGGGACAGGGAAGGGATCTTCCCCCTGTACTTGGCGCTGGTGAGGCCGCACCTTGATTCCTGTGTTCAGTTTTGGGCCCCTCACTACAAAAAGGACATAGAGTTACTTGAACGTGTCCAGAGAAGGGCAACAAAGCTGGACAAGGTCTGGAACACATGTCCTATGAGGAGCAGCTGAGGGAACTGGGATTGTTTAGTCTGGGGAAGAGGAGGCTGAGGGGAGACCTTATCACCCTCTACAGCTACCTGAAAGGAAGCTGCAGAGAGCTGGGTTTGAGCCTCTTTAGCCTAGTAGAAAGCAACAGGACAAGAGGGAATGGCCTCAAATTGCGCTGGGGAAAGTTCAGACTCGATATTAGGAAACATTTCTTTCCAGAACAGGTTGTTAGGCGTTGAAATGGGCTGCCCAGGGAGGTGGTGGAGTCCCCATCCCTGGAGGTGTTCAAGAGTAGGGTCGATTTGGAGCTTAAGGATATGCTGTAGGTGGGAACTGTGCTAGGTGAACGGTTGGACTAGGTGATCTCCAGGGTCCTTTCCAACCTAAATGATTCTGTGATTCTGTGAAATAACGACTCTCTTTTAGAGAAATAATTCATCCCTCTTGGAAACCCAGCCCAAGCGATCAGATTGCTAACTAGAATAAATTACACAGTTTATTCACATTTTAGCCCTGATCACCTCAGGTATACCAGGTGTCCCACTAGGACTGCAGCATAGTGGCGCAAGTTCTGTTATGCAGTATTCAGCATTTATTCAAGTGTTGGGAGGGATTATTAACCAGCTATATGCCTGCTTCTGTTTGCCTTTTAGATTTTACTGAAATTGGGAGCTTTTGCCAGTCCAAGTGAATGTGAAAGTGCAAACATACAGGATGTGAATGAGACCCTTGCAGTAAGAGGTCAGCCACATCCGGCACCCCAGGTCCTGCTTTGCAGAGCTCTTCTGCAGTGTGGGAGGAGCAGGGCCCTGCCGCCTCTGCAGCTGCATGCCCTGGATGGGCAAGCATAACCTGCACACTGCTTTGGCAATGCCTGCCTCAAAACAAAAGTACATGGTGGGGAGGGAGCAAGATGGAAGACCAAAAAATGATTAGTGTCCTTTAACTTGCCATGTCTTTGGCCCTGCTACTGCTAGTCAAAAAAAAGGGTCCTTGTAGGTGTATTTTCCAGTTTTGCATTTCCCCACATACATGAAATGTCTTGAACATAACCAGTTATGTCTTTTGCCTTACATGCATAATGTTTTTTTCAATCCCACTTTGAAATATAAAGTGCTAAGTATTTCAAATACAAGTAAAGCTGATCAAATGAAAGCCTATCTTTTATATGTTAGTGCCCCTGTCTTCTATTGCCTAGGCATATCATAAGTGAGCAGACAGTGACCCTTGAACATGGCAGAAATAGTAAAGAAATACCAGGGCAGAGCCTAATAAAAAAATTTTCACACACAGTGAAGACATTTGTCTGTAAAACAGTAACACGGAACTAATGCTGGAGTTGGGGTGCAACATACCAGTACATATAGTGAGCTTCCCTGGAATATCATTCTCATCACACAGGGGTAAAAAAAAAAGGCTGAGGGCAGCACTTGCTGAGGAGGCATGCTCCCAGGTGTTTAAGGGTTTTTTTTCCCCAGAGATTTGTGTGGGGTTTTTTTTTTTGTATGACTGATGCCCATCACTTTCAACAATGTTTCTGTAAGCTTCATCCCAAGAAGCAGAGTTAGCCATTTCTGGCTAGTGCTTTATCAGCTGCAACTGAAAATTGGACTTGCTGTTTTTCTTGTGTCTGTGTAAGTTCAAAGTAACTGATGCCCGTTATAATGATGGCACATACTTGTGATTCAGTTGTGGCGTTCACCACCACTATACACATATGTGTATAGATACACATGTATGGACTGAAACATATTCCTATAGGCAGATAAAAGTACAGGAACACACACACACACACACACTCTGAGATACCAGCATTCAGAAGATAACAAACCAATGTTTTGGACAGAAAGAAGACACAACAGTTGTTTATAGAGGCACCATTTCATATATAGGAAAGAAAACCCCAACCCATATCAGGCCTCCCTCTTGAACTCAATATAATGGAAAAGCCCTATCTAGCCACTGTTTTTAAAAAAAAGTTACAGGATTTCTTCCAAAAACATTCTGGGTAAATTAGTGATACTTAAAGCTACATAATTTTCAAGATGGTTCTTGTTCTGTATTATTTTTTTAAATAAGGAAAAAGTATTTGATGACTTTCATAAATTAATTCCAAGGCCTTTCCTCTTCAACTTACCTTTTTTCTCCCCTAACTCCATAGCAATATTTAAAATGCTTTCATGAAATGATTGCCAAGGGTGAAAAAACTTAAATCAATTCGCTTGCCTGGACACTGCAAGAAACACTTGATCTCCTGTGCCCTGTTCAAGAGAAATGTGAGGCCCCTCCCTAACACTTGCTCCCCTTCGCTCAGTGTTGAAAAAAGTGGCAGTGGAGAACCACTAAGAATTTTTTTTTACCAACAGTCAGAGTGAGCTAAGTGTCTGCCTTTCGGGGGGGGGGGCGATATAAAAGACATCTGAGCAACAAGTCAGAAAGCAAGGGTGCTTAACCACTCTTCTGGCAGGCATCTAGGAGGCAGGGCAGAGCCAGTGCCTGGAGTCCCACAGGCCTTGCAGCCCAGCTGCCAATGCTGGGCCACAGCGCAGAGTTGCAGAGGCAGCAGAGCCTGCTCTGCCTTCCAGCAGGAGCCTCTTCAGTGCCTGGGAGCAGGCATGTCAGTCATATTTTTCTAGGAGATACTTGGATAGTTTTGGCTGCAATAGTATTGAATGCCAGTGCTGTGAATGCAAATGCCACTTTCAGACACTTTTAAAGTGTGAGTGGGGCTGACAGTAACTTTGCTGTCACAGTGAGTGACAAGTGATGGAAAAATTGGGTGTTGCCAAAAAAAAGAAAAAAAAAAAAAAGAAAAGAAAAGAAAGAAGGTTTTAAGCAAACAAAAATGCTTATCTTGACACTTGGCTAGTGGGGGCAGTTATCACCTATACTCTGGTCAACGAGTATGCCTGTGTTTTGCTTGAGAAAAGGAAGATTCTTATACTTACTTTCACTCTCATATGTTGTTTTCTTGCTCCCTTTTTTCCTTTGTAATCCACTCAAAAGTTTGCAAGCAGCTACCTCTGTGCCCATTTCCAGTAGCCCCTAGAAATGGTGGGCTGGTGTGTGTCACCGTTGACAATGCTCAGTACTGCAAACCCATGTGCAACAAGGTAGTATTCATGGTTTACTGCTGCTATATTGCTGCATCTATTCATTAATTTACAAGTGTTTATTGTGTAATGAATAGTTTTCTTGTTATACTTTTTTCTTCTCCCTTAGGGCAGGAAGAGTTTGAAGTGTTTGTATTGACCTTCACTGGCTGACTGTTTCTTCATCTTACAGTTGCCATGATGTAACCTAAGACACCATTTGTTTTTTCCTCATCTTTGTTTCCCAAGGGTTATGACTTTCCATTCCTCAGTAGACTGTATGAAGTATGTGGCACTGCCACTGGGTTTTCCTGGACAACACAGCTTGCTGGCGAAAAGGCACTGGCTGTTTGTAATGGTGAGTATTTCTCAGTCACATTTGATCACAGGGATGGGAGGCTCTGTCTCTTGTGTTTTAAAAAAGGAAGAAAGAAAAGTTTCTTTTGGTATGTGTGACAACCTTGGCATGTGTGCTATTGTGAGAGCTAGTGCTGGGCTGGCAAACTGCTGAATGAGAAATCATGTTAGCTTTGAAACTATCACAAGGGCCTGAGCATTGCTATTTCAGCTTGGGGTAGTAAATGTGACATGTATCCAATATTTGTGGGAAGATGCAACTTTTTTTAAACAGTAAACAGGTATCATCTTTACAAAAACCCTATGTTGCACAATGTGACCCCACTGGACAGACAGCAGTAGAACATAAAACTGTTGTTTGTCTTGCAACAGTACTTGAAGTGCCTCAGCAAAATGGGCCAATGCCTGCACTATTCACAGTGCATACATACAATAAAACCCAGGAGCTGGCCCCCAGCTGGCCTTTTTCATGTGGCAGCCCAAGGGTTTTAAGACTGCTCCCATTTCATCCAGAGCAACCCATGACCTGAAGCAGACTATCTGACCCCATCATTATTGCCTTAATTTAAAAATAAAGGTGCGTATAGACACACAAAAGGGTCAACCTATCTCTCCTATGGTTAATGGAAAATATTTTACTGTTGACAGCGCCTTGTTGCTAGATCAGTTGTTTCCCAAGGCTTACCAAAAGCAATCATCTCAGCACTTTCATTCCAAGTTGAAGTTTTTAGTCTTGCAAATAGAAATGCTGATGCTTGTTTAAAGATCAGAACAAATCTAAGCTATGTAACTCAGCTGCTTTTTTTTTTTTTTTTTTTTTTTTTCTTTTGGACCTCTTTGATCTTTTCAGCCTCCGAGATGGCCATCAGTGGAGTTAACTCTGCCTACTTCCTGACCAACAGCACCTGTATGCACACATTAGCTGGCACTGAAACTCAGGCAGAGCAGCCAAATATCTTCCTCAAAGAGCTTCATGAGCAAGGCATTGACAGCTCCAACCATGACAACGAGGCTGATTCTATCATCTGTGGTTACTAGCATGAAAAAACTTGTGCCACAGACCAGTAAGCCATCTGCAAGTTGACGTGGGTATTTTGACAAGAGAAATAGAGCACTTAAATCATTGCTAAGACATGTAAACATGCAGCTTTTATTTAGTTAAAGGACTAGTGATCACAGTCATCATTTGACCTCAGCTCTTGGGTACAGATATATAGGCTAAATATAATGACATAGCTCATGTGGTGAAGGTGTATTGAGGAAAGATCACTTTTATGGCTTAAATTTGCCTAACTGGAATTAAATAAGAATTAGAGTTGTTTAAGAGATGCAGTCATTAGTTAAACACAGTAATTGTTATCAAAAATCATCATCTGTCAGGGGTCATTTTTACTGAGAAAGGGCCATGCTTTTAGTTGCTTTTACAGTTGCCAATTAATCACTATTGTTTTTCTGATGACCATTAAAGCAATGCAAGTGACAACAGTTACTGGCTGTAGGGGTATAGTATTCATGTGCCTGGGGGGTTAAATTAGGCTGTACATGCAGCTGTTCAAGGTGTTGTGTTTTGCTTGAGCTTGAAACACTGCAGTTTGTTGGAACAAGTCAAAGGCTTCTCCTGTATTTATCACCTTGAGAACATACCACAGAAAAACATAGCCTTTAGGTATACTTCAATGCACTTCTAGCAGTCAAAGTGCCCTGTAGGCTTGGTGTAACCAAGCAAAATGGCAGGAAAAAAGTAACATCTTGGTCCACTACATAATGTGAGAACTGGGATTGCCCCAAGCCAGCAGGTATTTGAATCATGTCTTCTATGCTCAAAAATTAAGAATGTGTGTGTGGACGGACCTGCATGTGAAGCTCTCTAGTTCGTGTACCAAGGATCAGCTTCAGTCTCTTCTCTTCAGTCCCTGTGGGGAAAAACCATGATGTTTCTGGAAAGAAAGTCCTATTGACCCTTGGTTTGCTCTAAGTGGGATCCAGGGCTGCAAGTGCTCTTCTATGCTCACACTTCCTTGCACTCCCTGGGCATATGCAACACACACAACTGTGGGGGCCTCCCTTAGGCAGAGGTTGTGGTTAGGTGCTAGGGCAGCTGCTGGCTGTAGCCCAGTGTTTCCATAGCTTCTTGATAGTCATCTACCCTGCTTATTTCCCCTCTTCCTTCTATTTCTAAAATGTGGTCTAAAGTGGGGCAGGTTTTGCTCTTGCAAATTAGCAAAAATTTAGCTGGTCATCTGAATTTGTAACAGCTCTAAACAAAAATATCCAAGTGAATTTTTTGTTGTTGATTCTTCTCATGAAATATAAAAACAATTGTTCCTTCTCCAATTCCCATTCTTCTGTGAGCTCTCTCTTACACACACCTCTCCTCCTCCCCCTGTGCATGTGTACTCAGGAAAACCAAAGAGACTGAGTAAGAGGTGTGAAAAGCAGAAAACCCAGGCTGTTGTTCACCTGGCACTTGGTGCAAGTGAAGACCAAAGACAACTCAGCACTGGTGATCCAGTGTATTTGTGGAGCTGTAGCTACAGAACAGACGTGAATTATTATGAAATCTAAACAAAAAAAAGCTTAGTTACTGCTTGCTTGGTTTTCAGTGGAATCTTTGCTTGGGGTTTTGTTTTAATTTTCTTCTGTTGAGCAAACAATGAAGCTGTAGCTCTGAAGACAGCCAGCTCATCTGTTTGTGTTTCCTCTCTCTTCCTTACCTTTTCCCTATTCCTGTGAATCTCTCAGGCACAGACAACATAGTTACATAGTACATGGTGTATAACTGACCTTTACCTCGTTAATAAATTAAATGATTCAGATATATAAAAATACACACTCTTTCAGGCTCAGAATCCAGTCATTACAAGCAAAAAACCCATCAGTTGCTTTTGTGCCCAGAACCAGACAGTCATATGACTATGAGTGTAGCAGACAATTACATCAGCAAGGGGATGAATTGGCTGCTTTGGCTGATTATAAACTATGAGGCAGTAACTTAAGTCGTTGTGTTGGAGACAAATGTGCTGCAGTCTTAAAAAGAAGCAATGATTCTTCAATCACTGTTGGGTTTGTTTATTTCTTGCAAACAATCTCTATCAAATGAAATTATGAAATTATAATGATTTTGAGTCTTTCCAGCCAATTCATTATCAGCTGATGCTCAGATAAAATATCTGGAGCACTGAGCACTTTCTAGTATCATTTTCCTACTGGTGCTAGAAACATTTTTCTCTGAGTTATATTAAGTTATTCTAGTGACTTTCCAAACCAAACAACAAAAGAAAAGAAACCCAGTATTGGATTTCATGAGGAAACCAAACTCACTGCTCTTGTAAATTAACAGAAACTGATAAATCTGTGCATCTGAAATCCTGCTAATGAGTGTCCCACAATGTGGAAGAATTAGACTGGAAAGCTTTAATGTGATGTGGCATGAATTTGATATTAAGCTGGAGACTGGGTGGTTGGAGTTTTTTCATAAACTTGCAGAGAAGCAGTTTTGTTCTGTTTTGTTTATATATGAGAAAAGCAAGTTGAACCAATAAGCCTATACGACACAGTTAAAAACTAAAATAAACAATCACGTTATTTCCTAGAGCAAATTTGCATAATGTAATTCAGTTGATGTATCTTTGCATTAACTTTGAGTAGGTGTCTGCCTGGGTATGTGCGAGCATCAGTCCATCCCTCATGTTCCTGCTCTAACCCCAGGATGGGGAGGGCTTTGTGTTCTGGCACTTGGGATTTGCAGAGAGAGAAAAAATCATATAGAAGGAAAGAAACAAAAAATATTTCAGGCCAATAAGTTAACTGTCAGTCATCTCAGCTGAAGGCTTTGCTAATATTTACAGTGTCACTACAGAAAGGGAGACTTTCCTGATATTAGTTAAGGGAATATAATGCTGTATTACGGTTGCTTCTTTCAGTCTTGTTTTTGGTCCATTATAATGCAAGAGAGTAAGTCAGTCTAGGAACTGAGCCAACAACAGTAATTACAATATAGACAAAAAGTGGAAGGCAAAGTGCTGAGAACTGTAGTATATGAAGACAAAATTGTACACATTCTCTTTTTCACAGGAACTTAGCAGAAATAGACAGCGAAACCCATCCCTTTTGGATGGGTCTGAGGTAGTAAGAGTGATCCTGAGAGATGTTATCATTATGAACCATCCTTTAAAGGGATCAGTGGTGTTACAGCTTGTACCAGGACTGGGTCACACGGAGCCATGCAGTGAGATCTGTGGCACACGCTTCATCCTCCAGGTCACCACCGCAGCGGGGGGCAGAAACATGAGGAAACTCATTATCAGGATTGTTGCAAAAATGACCAGCAGTATTTCCCATGGGGCCATGACCGTTTGCACCATGATTTCCTCCATGTCAGGAGTCTGAAGCTGTAAAGCAAAAAATACACTGAATTACTTTCTTGCAAATAGGCATTATAACTGTACAGATGTGTTTGTTAGAGGCTGTCAGCCTCTTTGGCCTATTATTTTCTCATCCTGAAGAACAAATGCATTTTCCCTCACTGCAGGCCTCAGAAGAGCTCCTGATCTCTTGCTCTGTGTCCCCTCAAGAGCCTCCATGGAGCATCAGTGTGCCTCACCTTTTTGGCTCAGCTGCAGTTGCTGCAGAAATGCCATTCCTGACTCTTGGGCCAGCCTTTACCACCTTCTCTTTAAAATTTTGATTTTTAAGGCCCTCCCCTCCCACTTAGAGCATCATTACACAAAATGGTTATTACATTGACGTGTGTCAAAGCTAAAGCTGAGAATAAAAGGATACAGCGGAAAGAAGAGAGAACTGTAAGTTAACTGCCATCAGAATGTGTATTTTATTTCATTTTTTTCCCCTGTAAAATAGGCTTTAAAAACTTTTTGCTCGCCAGAGACCTTCAATGGACACTCAGTACAATTACGTGCTTTGAAAATGACTACAGATATATTTTAATGAAACTGTTAAATCTGTTGAAAACTGATTTCTGTCTGAAATGGTTTAATCAAACAATATGAGCTTAAGATGCAGAGAGGTTTAGCAGCCAGGCAGTGGGGAGTACGTGGAGAGCAGAAGCAGAGCTAGTATGTCTCAAGTCTTTAGTTTTGCAAAATAAAAATAGTAGATCAGTTAGGAAGGAGTTTAATCATGTTGCTTTTGAGACAAGGAGCCTGGTCTGTTAACAGGTGTGTCCTAGTTAATCAAGGGCTCAATGCAATTCCTTCAGCACAGGACCTACACACCTGAAAGCCATAAGGAAGCCAAAGCCATAAGGATGTGAATAAAAGGTGGTAGCCATGGTGTAAATAGGGCTTTGTTCCTCCATAGTTGCTTGTTTTTCTTAGTGTCCTGGTAGTAAGGAGGTCTTCTGAGGGGTTATAGTGCTACCTTAGGCCTCAGAATTTGGGCTAGATTTTACCAGAGGAACTATCAGGTTGGTCTGTCACTTTTCAGAGTGGGTGGTATACTGAGTTTCTATCATTAAATCCTGACCCTTCAGTGAAGGAGGAGACTGGAACAGTGTTAATAGAATATGCTTATTTAGAATTTGGGTATCTATGGGAAGATAATTAGTTGCCAGCAATTTTGTACCCATTTTAACAGTGTTAAAATTACCCTTAGCTCAATTTTTTTTTTTTTTTTGCTGGGGCTTGTGATGAGAAGCAGATGTTTGGTAACAAATCCTGGAGGACTTAAGTACTGATATTCCTTATTGAAGGCTAGATATCTGTTAAGCAGACAGTAGATGGCTGTTAAATGAACTGGATGCTACTACTCAGTCAAACCTTGGCTCTCTGGTGCCAACCTTTCTTGTACTTTTCATTTACTTTTTTTTGCTGTTGAAGTACCAATTCAGCCTATTTTGAGACACTCAGACTTTTGACAGTGGAAAACATGTTCTCTCTCCAGACTTGGCTGTGCCTGCCCAGCCAGGTCAGTGTCTGCCTTGCAGCAGTGTCAAGACCTTTCCAGAAACCTTACCTCTTGTAAGATTGTGTCAAATTTTACAGTTAGATTAATGTCAGGTCTTGTAAACTGGAGAAAAGAATGGAGAATGGGGGTAAAGATGCACTAGCTCAGAGCCTGGAGCATGATCACAGCTGCTGTCTCCTTGCCAGCAAAGCCACATACCTGTGGTAGACAGTCGTTGGTACTGGAATGTTGCCCACCAGGTTTGTTCCCTGCAGCTGTCTGTGCTCTGTGTCCATTTTCACCTGAGCCACAAAATAGCTGCTTAGTTTTGCTTGTTTTAAATCTGCTCAGGCCTGCAGTTATGATGCTGTGGGCTGTGCTCTGGAGTTCGTTGGGCTATGTGGTATTCTGACCCTTCTTGTGGCACTCTATTTTATTATTCTCTTCCCCCTGTATGCTGGATGAAAGTCAGTGTGAGGCTGTTCACAATTGGGGGAGGCAGGTGTGGGAGAAGGAATGTTTGTGCTGCACTGGAGATATCAGAGGTGGGCCTATCATCTTCTAATTCAATTTCCTTTGTCCATCAATGAATTCCTTTAAATATCTTAATTTCTGACTTGCTTTGTGGTCCTACCTTTTTCTGTCAGGCATTTTCTGTTAACCTCTTGCTGCTGCTACTTTTGCTTCCTTTTCCAGCTTTCAGTTCAATTCTTGCTGTTACTTCATTCTCTTCCTCATTCCTCTCTTTCTTTGTTGCAATTTCTGTTTGGACAAGCAGTTATTCAGCTATGATCTGCATAGGAAAGCCCTTGCCCCTGTTTTCTGCTCTATTGATCCCTCACCAGCACCTGGCTAAGGGGGGGGGGGGAATCCAGTGAGAGCATCTACTACTCCCCTAGTAGCCTGATCTAGTGAGGACAAGAGCAAGGCATTGCCCCTTAAATCCTAGCTGTGAGGGAAGTTCACACCAGTTAAACTTCCACAGAACAAACTTCCAGTGATCTTCAACTTGGCTCTATAGATAGAAATAGAGGTCCCAAGGCACCCTGAATGCTAAGGATGAAGGAAGGCTCTGATTTTTTTTCTCTGCTGAGAAAGTAAACACTATGGTTTGAGGTGAGGAAGGTGAGGTGTGCTTGAAGCATGTGGACAGTAAAGGCACCACAGGGAAGGCATCTCTCTGCTTCATTCCTTGGTAGAAAAGACATAACATGTCACTATGCTTGGATAAGGGATTGCTATCCTGGCAGCCATATACCTAGCAGTGAAACAAAGGTCAAACAAAACAGCTCTACACGCCTCTTGGGGGGGAAGCACTCACTGGGTGGCATTGCTGAGTTTCTGTCTGCCTTGGCCCTTCTGAGGAGCTGAAATGCTCTGCAGTCAGAAAATAAGTGAGGGTGATACTGTGGAAACAACTGGGAAGTGATGGGAATATCTGTGATAGTGTGGAGACAGATTTAAGAAGTCAAGACTGTAAAGAGCAGCAGTTAATTTTCCAAGCACCTTGTTTGCTTATTGGAGCTGTTTACATTGGCTTTAGCTAGAAAAGCTGCTGATGACAAAGGATAGCAAGTCTTATATCTTCATACTACAGATTTGGCCTTCACCCACCTATTCTGTGCTTTCCCTGCACTCATATTCTCGTGTTTTAAGGCTTTGGGCTCTTGGCTTCTAAGTGAATGAGTGCTGCACAGCCCCAGGGTGTCTATGCAGCTTGCTGTGGTCTTCTGGGAACTTGAGTACATCAGCAACTTTTCATAACTATGGCTATATGACAAGGGAGTCATGTCACACATCAGTATTACTATATTACATCATTTTCAGTAAGATATGCCATAAATAAGGTACATTGATGACAGTGGAATCCATCCCAAATAAAAATAGGTGCACTGCCAAGTGGGTCTGCTAAACTGGTGCTGTGCAACCCACAGGTGTGGAGGTTGGAGGCCATGACTCTGCTCTTCTAGATGTTGCTTGCCTGTCTCAGTCAGCCTGGGTTTCATGTGGCACAGCTGTAAAAGGTCTGGGACTGCTCAGTTAATGAGGTGTTTCTCACATTGACAGTGTTTGAAGCACACAGGCTGTGTGTGGTTAAATAATCTTTCCAAGCCTCTTAAGGTTTGATTATGGGAGGGTATGAATAAATCACAATAGTGGCCAACCAAAACATAGCTCTAGAAATACAATAGTAGTGGTGTTTCTTTCACAATAAATACACTCAGTCACTGGAGCTTTGAAAGTTCTTTATTGCAAATAAAATCCTCATCAACGAATATGTGAGCATATCAAATCTGGTCTCTAACTCACAAAATTTCTTGCAGCAATAATTGCAGAAAATTCTACCTAATTTAACAACTAGGTAGAAGGGTTTTACCCTGCAAGGACTGGAACTGAAGGAAGTAAATGAAATGCAATAAATTACTTCTTTAGAGAAATATACAATAAGGCATTTGGAAGAGGAAAAAAGAGGTGTATTAGAAGTGTGATTTCTGGTTGTACCTTCAATTTCCTGTGTCTCATTTAAGATTTGCCTGAAGCTACACAAAGTGTGTTGGGTTTTTTTTTTTTCCTGACTATAGTTGATGGAAGACCTTTTTGGACACTAAAGAAGGGGTCATCTTAGCACAGTGAACAGAATTCTTTCTTAGAAAAATCACAAGTCTCTCCTTATACACTCCACAGAACAAAATCTTAACTTTGTTACATAATTCTGGAAGTGAAGCTGGTATGCTTCATCAACTGCATATGTTTAATGCAATATAAAGTAGGCCTTGTAAAAATGTATGTCTTAGATTGTGGATTGCTTCACTTCTCCCCTTAGCACAGATCCATTTATGAGTTGTACTATCTTTAAGATCATGACACACAACTGTAGCCAGGAACTATGTAAGCAGGATACAAACTATTTGCACTGCAGTATATTTAGGTGGTATACTTGTCTGACAGCTTACAGCCTGATACAATATAGAAAAGCCATAAAGTATTGTTTGACCATTTGAATTGAAGTCTTAACTTTTGATTATTAGGAAAAAGCAAAACCACATAGGCAGATGGATTATTTACTCTTTGGTGTGGGTTGCTCTCTTCCAGTGACGCAGCTGGGCAGGGTGAAGCCGAGATGCCTGCCTTGTGGCTTCTGCCCTGCAAGGAATCTACCCCAATCTTTCCCCACCATCTGAAACTATTTAAGAGTGCTTGTCCTACCTGCTGCAGACATTGCTGCACTGAATGTAATCTTTGATTCTAGCTGTAATTAGCCTATGTTAAAATGTCAGTTATTTTTCTCTGCTAATCTTGAAATTTTTTTTTTTTTTCCAAAGTTACTCAGTATCTTTGTTTTTAGAGACCTAACATTAGGGAAGACCCTTACAAAAATCCAGATGTATTTATCTCCCTATCACAAGTGGGGGGGAAGCTATCCTTCATGTATGATGAAGCCAAATGCTGAAGATAGCAATACTGTTATGCAAAAAAAGGCTTATTTTCAGTTTACATAAGCAGTGTAAAGCTTTAAGACAGTTTTCTGAAGCTTATGGGGTCACTGTTACATGAGAAGTTTGAGATGCTTGTGGGAAGCAGTGACCTCCTAGCCTGTTACCTGCTCTCAGTTGTTCTGAAGATGTTTTGCATGGGGGCAGAAAAATCATCTGATACCTGAATTGGCACCTATTTGTGTAATTTGTCCTCCTCCAATTTTTGGAATAATTGACTATCATGTAATATTTTTTTCTCTCTACTTGGAAAAGTCACAAATCTAGTATTGCTGGCTAACCTCTGGGAACAGAAAAACAAGTTTAAAAAAATTATTTGGGTGACTAGTAAGTTTGCAAGTGAAGCTGCCAAGAGGAAGGATGGATTGAAGTCTTCAAGGCCTGTTTTGTACCAGTGAATTGAGTTATATTTTCTCTTGTTTTTATTAGGGTATTCTGATTAGTAACTACAGCACTTAATGTCTGTCAAAAAGCACCTGAGAGCAAAAGACTCAGTTGGAAGCAAACAAGAAGTGTGGGTAAAGACTGTTTGCCTTTCCTCATCTTCAGTTCCAGCAGAAAAGATGCAGTTTCTCCATCTCTCCCAGCATAATGTTTCAGGTTTACACGAATATTTACATGCTTTTGGAAAGAACTGATTCTGTGTAAATCCTGTGACTCTTAAATGATTTCTGGAGTTGGATGAATTCAGGCTGATGAGAACCTCAGTGCCCGCAACAGAACAAATTTCCCACTGGTGAACTACTCAGTGCTCTTCTTACCAAGTAAAATCCTTGGTGCTAAATATTTGTAAAGCAAGCATAAACATGCCTTATAGATGCTTGCTTATAGGCTTGTGTGTCTGAGTATTTATGGAAGCACATAAAGACCCTTGACTAATGTTGAAATAGGTGAATTTGGTGTTTAATTTTGTTTAGGGTGGCCTGGTCCAAGATTTTTGTTTCTAGTGTTACTAATTACTCTTGGCAACAGCATCAAGTTCTACCCCAGATCTTGTGGTAGGCAAGAAAATACTAACAAATTCAGGGATATGGCCCTTAGCAGTGAGTATCATTTGTGAAGACCTGGCTAGAAACCAATACTGTGAGGCATGGTTTTGCTGTTGTCCCTGAAGCAGGTAGCAGGGCACTGGTGTTTATCATGTATCTTGTCAAGTAATCACAATTTCTTTAGCCTCTTTCATGTTCCAGGGAGGAGAAGGGAAGAGAAAAATTGTTCCTACATCAAAGAAAATGATTGTGGCTCTAAGAAAGACCAATCAGCCAGGACAAGTTTTCTACAAGAGCTCTAGGCCATTCACTTCACTGTTCAGTAATATTTAAGTGACAATCAATCATTCCGTTTTCTTTCTCCATCCTCAAAGGCAGGGTCCTATTGAGTAGAAGCCTGGATTTTTGTTATTACTGAAACTAAACAGCCAGTGCAAAAGAGCTTCTATGTAATGTAGTTGTATTGGCACTTTTGGGAATACTCTCGTCACACTTACCTTTATGTGATCAAGCAACAGTACTCAATTGCTAGTTTGCTTGATGGAGATTAATCTCCTGGTAGAGATTAATACAGTGAGATTGAATGCAAAACCACAATAGTACTAAACAAAAATATAGATTTGAAATGTTAAAGACTGAATATCAGTTATGTCTTTACACAGTCATTTTTGCTATTTTAGCAGGTCACCAATTCCACTAAATTATGCTATTGAAGTATATCAGATAAAATCAGATATGTAATATTGAATTTCTGGTATCTTATACAAACAGGTCTTACAGCTCTTTACACGGGGTGGGGTTTTATTATCTAGATGTGAAAGCTGCCCAGTTAGATACGAAGCTTGATTCTTAGTTACTTTAGCACAACTGCAGCTGTGGAACGCTTCCTATTTTGCAGAGGAATGCTTTTGAATGCTTTTTCTCCCAGGCATGTACTTATTTTCATGGAAGAACAAGTCAAAAGGGCTAAACCAGCAACAGCAATGTACTTGTTCTACTTCCTGTTCCACTCAGTGATTTAAATCTTTAGCCTTCAAATGGGGAAAACAAATGTTAATGTGTACTTGTTCTCTAATGTAACTGCCAACTTCCTATTAATATTTAAAGATTGCTACATGTCTAGACTAGTTTTCTGAAGAGGTCATCACTGCTGCAATGTCCATGGTGTGCCTTGTAACTGTGCAACTGCAGAAAGGTGATTATATTCTTAGCAGAGGTAGCAAATGGTAGGAATGTGAGAAGGTCTGAGATGTGGATTTCCTGCACAGTAATTGACTGGAAATGAGGGTGATGATCAAGAGACAACTATACTGCAAGTTGAAAGTGTAATTTAAAGCTCCTGTAAATACCAGAAATCAAATTCATGACTTGAGTACTTTTGAGAAAAGGCTGTATTTCAACTATGTAAAACCTCAAAAGATTTAATAACACTGATCTCTAGAGGGCCAAACCTTTCAAACCAAGAGTGTTATAAAAATGCTCAGAATCATATAATATTAAAAGTATCACTAAATTTGCTTGTATTATAAATATCTCCTCTACAAGTTACAATTGAATAAAGTGCTAATTATAAATATTTCAGTATTAATTTTTAAAGGATTTCAGCCTTTATAAAGCATGCTGTAGTTTAGTCTTATTACTTTTAAGTAAAACCTGTGTATGTTTAGTTTTCTGTGAGTAAAATCACCACAGGATCTTAAATAATTTAAAAAACAGTATGAAGTTTGGGTGCAGAAATCAGTTGTATAAAATCTGGGAGATATTAAAAAGAAAGGTATGATGAAGGGAGAGCGTAATTAAAAATGCAATAGTAGTATAGCACAGTGCTGGGATTTTGCTGATTGTGCCTTTAGTTGTAGTAAAGTTTAGTTGTTTCATCTTCCAAAGGAAGCAGTTGCCTACAGTGAAAGTTAAAATGCAACAAGTTTCTCAGCTGTTATTGAAAGTATGCATAAAGAACTTTTTCTCTGGACATGTAAATTCTGATTTTTGAATTTTATCTAATAAGGTGGCTTTATGTGTTATGTTAGAGTTCCTGGCATATGTCTATTTGTTTTCTGACTCTTGAATGAATTGCAGATAGAAGTTATATACATCTGAGTCAAATAGACATTTCCTGTTCTGAAATATTTAGACTTTAAATACTTTTGAATAAACTTATGCAAGCTGAAGGTCTGCAAGCTTTAAAAGGAAAACGAAGGATTGTCTTATACAATGCACTTTCAGACATAACTCTATAACCATTTAGCATACTAATTTGATGTTAATGAACCTAAATCATATGAATAGCAATTCTGGGTTTTCCTCTTCATCCCTTCCCTCCTGAAAATCTCTTAACCAAATTAGAAATAATTTAGCTATTCCCTTATTTTTGCAGAAAGGCCAGCAAGCAGTTGAATTTTAGTTGAATGTTTGCATCTTCCTCAACAGGACTATCTGAAATATGTTCTGACTTTCTCTAAAACTTGTGTGATCCTGTAGGCATTCAGCTTTTTTCTGTCCACTCCTACCTTCTCAGAGTCCTCAAGGTGTCTTGCAGATAAAATCAAGTTGCTTTGAGCATCCACCCTCTGCTGTCAGGCAGCAAGAGCTGTGTTAGAGAAGGTGTTCAACCTCCCAGAGAGACCCGGGAGGGTGTGGGCAGTGTCCCCTCAGCTGTGTGAGGCTCAGGTGAGAGCAGCAGTGTGCACAGGTACTTGTTTGTACAGTGGTGCCTATATCACCTCCCACTTGGTGTTCTTAAAGTGGCACAATCCTTTCCAAAGAAAGGATGAAGCCATTCTGCCTTGACTGCAGTTTGCTGTGGATCAGCAAAACAGTAGCTGGCTGTTCACACACACACAAGGTGCTTTGGGAGAGTCGCTTGTAGTGAAAAATGATGGCTCTTTTTTTGCCAGGAAACTACTTGGACTTTTCTTGTAAATCACCTTGTTTACTCAGAAGTGAACATCTGATAATAATAACCAGTCAGAATCTGAGTTATTTAATGAGTAGCACAATCACAGAATGAAGGCTGATGTCCCCAAGATTTTTGCAGACGCAAGGGGTCCATACACCCAACCCTTTTCCAGCTATGCATGTTCAACAATCCACTTGCTACTTACAAGCTTAGCTTTATTTAAAAGTTTGAAAAAGTCATGGCTACAGTCAGGCTGCTGCAGTATCTGTTATATCGAGTAAAAAGCACATAGAACCCTTTTCAGAGGCTTTTCTAAGTCAGTCCTGTCTCTGCTTCATGCTGCTGTGAAGGTGGCATTACACAGTCCCTGAGAACTGGCCCACTCATCTGTATCTAGTGCTTGTCTGATGACAAGGAAAGATGTGAAGGCCAAACTGCAGCCTGGGCTAAAAACCCAGTGGTGGGAATAATGGAGTTTGTGTAACTATCTGTCTTGGAATGCATATACCTAAAGAAGTGTGCATTTGCACCTACTGAAACCAAAGTGTGCAGACTTCAAGCATGTCCCTTTAGACCTCAAAGTCACCTAACTGGCAATATGTTTTTTTAAAACTTTTACAAAACACAGAAAATACAAACTAGGGTGTTTTTATAGAAATAACAAGAATAATTTTTCACCTGATGGATATTTTTATAGAATCACAAACAATTTTCTGAACATTTGTTTGTGTAAAAAAAAGTTTTCTATCATAAAAGGCAGAATCAGTAACACTCTTCCCCCAAAACTTGACATACGACTTCCATCTCTCTTGATATTTAACACTAATGTTTCATCGATCTTGCCAAAACAAAGTTCCTTTTTAACTTTCTTTCCACTAAATCTGCTTATCCTGTTTTTTACTCTTAATAAGATCTTAACTTTCCTTAAACCTGGTGGTAGTGTCATTACACACACCTTTGGAAGTGGTGTTCCCCAATGGCTGAAAATTGAACATCACCACACAGTTTAGTTTGTCAGCAAGCTGGGTGGCCCAGTACATGCACAAGTACTGGTAAATGCAAGGCAAATGTTGTCAACCTTGTAAGGCACAACTAGTATTTAAGGTTAGGATAGTGTGGATTAGGCTTTTAAAATAAGTTCATAAATGTTTCAGAAAATAACTTTGGAGTAAACAGTTGCCAGCCTTGGAGAATCCTGTCTTTCTACAAATCAGAGGATGCTGTACTGCCCTATCATTCAGATTCAGGGAATTAATAAGGTGCCCAGATGATGAAACAATCTGTTTTTCAGGCCAAGACTGCTGGTTCCAGACCTGTCTGCTGTTAGCAGGGTTGCTGGAGGGAGTAGGTTCAGGCTGGGAGAGAAATATTTGCCTTGAGGTTTTAGGTCCTCATCTAGTACCACAAGTAGCTAGAGCATCTGAACAATCTGTAGCTGTGGAGTAACATATTAAGTCCTTTACCCTCTTCCCTGGGAGTCCACAGGAGAAAAAGTCCAGATACTGGGTGGTGGGGGAACATTTCTGCTGTGGTACATTCATTAGACTGACTCTGAAGACAACCACTTTCTTTCACACACCTGCAATTAGCTCTAATTTTTAATAACTCTGTAACCCCCTGGAAAAAAGCAGGATAAAATTAAAAACTTATTATGGCTTAAAATGTTGGGGGGGGGGGGAGGATCCAATCTCATTCTCAGGCTGATGTTAATCATTGTAAACTTCCTAGACTTTACTGGAATACAATGAGTGGAAAACTACTGTATGAGGTGATAGCGGTGTTCCTGTTTCCTCATGCTTGTGGCAGAGTTGGTTTCACAATAGGAGTCATGCAAGGCTGAAGACTCTGGGCAGGTGAGCTGATGAGTGTAGACAGATACTGGTGAGCTGTAAAACATTTGTGAGTAGGAACAAAGTTTGAAAGTGAAGCAGTGCCTATGGTCTCCTGAGTCCTCATTTCTCCTCTACATATGTTTCAACTATGTTAACATAGCAACATAAACATCTATCTAGACCTTACATGGTACAGGGTTCAGTGGTTTGTATTTTGACTGTGTTGCCCAGAAATAGGGCATTAGTTAACAGCATGTAGATCTCCTTACAGGCCAAACTGTTGCATTGGATAAACTGAGGACTTTGCTCACAAAAGTTTTTTCTTTGCGTATGTTGGGATATCTTTACAGCTCCCAGAACAGGGAAATGTGGTGCTATTTAGTATGCATTATTGTGATGAAGGATATAGATATTGCTGGAGTGAATAATTAAGTAACCTGTGGAGGTAAACCACCTGTAGGCAACAAATTGTTCAAGCAGAAAGGTGTCTTGGTTTGACATTAATCATCCTGAGTCAATACCTGTGAGATAAATTGCTTAGTTTGCAGAGAATAACAGCAAGAATGATTCACAGACCATGACATCAAGCAGAGGGCTGAACAGAGGCCAGGAACATCCATGACTTATCACAAGGCAGGTAGTGAGAACATGTACTCAAAATATTGGAGTGATTGAATTTAAGCCAGTCGGAAATGTTGTGCATGGCCAGTTGGTGCTCTGGAATTACAGTGATGTACATGGCTATGAGGCTCCAAGCAGCCCCTTCACCAGCCCCCACATTTGCACCAGTTGTGAGCTTGCTTTCTCTCCCCAGTTACCCTCATACGTTGATTGTTCTTCTCCCTGTCACACAGGGGTGAGAAGAGCTGATCTGGCTCTAGGCTGGATGTTTCCTTGCTCGGCTCTCCATGACCAAGCTGGAACTAACAAAATGCATGACTAATAGCCACGGATTCGGCTTTATGTATATGGAGGTGTGCCCAGGTGCTCAGGCAGCCTTTGTACCATGTCATGGACTTTATGCAAAGCTTTCATTGCCTAAAGTTATATATAAGTCAACTGCCCCGCAATAGGAAGAAAAAAAAAAAAATCATACAGCTCTGGATATGCCTGTTATACTGCACAATTGTGAATCTAACCTTGGGAATACTCAACTACAAAAGGAGACCAGACTCCAGTAACGCAGATGTTTAGAAAACTTTGTTTTAATCCTTCAGCTTGAGCTGGAGGGTGCAGGCTCTGAGCAGCTTCCGCCATGAGTTTAAGCTGCTTCAGAAACATAGGCATCCACCAAGCTGAGCCCCATGGAAATCCCGATGAGGGTTTGCCAAGCAGCTCTGTGGTGCCCACAAATTAGCTATATCCAAATCTGTCTACTATTTTACTAGCTCAAAAAAATTGGACTTGTCATGGCTCTACTGATTTCCCTAAACCACAGGGGCACTGTAATTCCTGTCAGCTCCTGTATGTTTTATTCCACACACATCCTATATGGCATGGGACCTTGGGTTTCTTGTACTGCTACCACTGTGAGTCAGGAAAGGGATTAGGAGTTGCTGGAGGTTCTTAGGACAGGTGACTTTTGGCCACCACTTTTCAGCTATACACAGGTTAAAGACCTGCTGACTCTAAAGCTTTCCCATGGAAAATGTAAGATGGGTGTGTTTTATAGCTCTGTATCATATTAGCAACATTGCTTATTTCTGTCAGGGGATATGTTATGGGCGAAGACGGCCAAAGAAATGCAGGTTGAGAAACAGCAGTGGTACCACGCATGTCTGTACAAATAGGTTTGGTGAGGGAAACTTACAGAAAGGCGTGAAAATACACACAACTTAGAGGCTTGTGGATAAAAGGGTGTTGGAAGATTTTGTGGCTGCAAGTCACTTTAGGTATGTGCCCAGTAAATCTAATTTTTGCTCTTGTAATAAGTCAGCAGGCTAACAGCCGTAGGAACCCATAGGCAGTCATATCAAGAAACTCAGTGGGCAATGAATAACAGAACAGACAAAATGATCACTGCTTTCATTATAAGTAATTTCCTCTTTATGATTGGCATTTGTTTAAAAGACAAATCAGGCTGGGAAAGAGCGACTTATTTTTCATGCTGTATTATCTGAGGTCAGTAGCTACAAATGAAGAGACAGGGCATAGGCAAGTATATTCCAGGGAGCCTGCCAGAAAGCAGCAGGAGGAAGCACTAGAACTGGCAGTAAGGCGATTCTGGTGGCACCTCTTGTCATTTTGAGTGCCATCAGTGTATATCTCTACATATTCCTTGTCCCCTCTGCCAGAAGGTTCATTTAAGTGCCAGTATAACACAGCTGTGTACCATCCAGGAACTGCAATTTGTTTGGAGATAGAGATTCCTTTATCCCCAGGTAAGCATAGGTATTAAAACTTTTCACAACGTACAGAATGGCACAGTTCTCACCTGGGTTCCTTGGAGACGCAATAGACTCTCCAGGCTCTTTGCATTTTTTTCATGTGGTATGGAAATTGGCTTTTTTTTCCCATTGGTAGCAAATATCTTTTGTCCAGATGATATCATCTTTTCCAAGTGGAGAACTGCAAGAGGAGTAACTTAACTTTAGATTAAACCCCAGGGAAATGTAAAGAGAAGAAAACTTGAAATCAAAGATGAAAGAAAAAAGACAACCCCCAAAAAACCAGAAGACATGTGAAAAGATATCAAACAGGCAAAGATCAAACAGGCGAAGCACAAGAGGTTGGAGTAGAGAAGGAAATGAGGAATCCTACATTTGTAAAACGTATATTATTTTCTTTGAGACTGTATAAATTCTCTGAGATGGTTTACAGTATACAAGGGTGTATGTCAGACCTTGAGTAGGATCTTAGATGTGATCTGATTTTGTTTTGGTATGTTTTTAGTGTTTGCTTTATTTGTCTGTTAGCAGCATGAGGTGCCCATGGAGCACTTCTGCATAGGCAGAGATTTTAATCTGATAAATTTCTGTCTTGCAGTAATGCTTCAGAGCTGTTACCTAGGTGTCTCCCCCACCCCAGATTGAGTTATCACTCTTCTACCTACAAGTGAACAAAATATAAATGAAATGCAATAAAACTGCACAAAATTCTGCTTTTTTTTTTTTTCCTAAGAAGCCATTTTGTTGCTCATCTTGTTTATGCCCATTAATCCAGCTACAGCAGAAAGAAAAGACAGATAAATTACCTCCTTCAAGTCTGGAAATCTATGTTCTAACTGACAGATGCCTTCCATTTCACTATCAACCAGCAGTAGGAAACACATGAACAAAACCAGTGATTATGCACTTTGTCTTAACAGTTTGAATCTTGGCTTTCAGGATAAAGCAGAGGTAATCATGTGAAATTAATATGAATATTTAAAATGTTTGTTTGACCTGGTTTAGTTTACTGCTGTGTTTTAAATAAGGGATCCTTTCACACATTGTTCTTTGTAAGGATAGGTAGTACATTCCTGGAAACTACCTGCAGAGCAGTGATGTTTATAGAAAACTTGATTTAGCAAACTGACTTACTCTTTACTCTAGAAGTGATGGAGCCAGTTCAGGCAAAACATTGGCACTTGTGCATTAGGTTTAGTTGATTTTTAACTGTGTCTAGGTATTGTTGACAGAATCCTTCAGGCTGTTCAAGGACTTGCTTCCAGCTCCAACCTAACACCTAGCAACAAGTTTCTTGAGCCCTGTGTTATGGAAAATGATATCCTTTTCTCTGTGAGTTGAACCATTGTGTCATTAAGTAGGAGAGATTTAACCATCCTACTTCAGTAAGGAATTAATAAAGATCTGTTTTCTATCAAGTAGAACCCATACCAGATTATACACAATAGCAATGAGTTTACAAAGCATAAAAATAGAACACGGCAGTACATCTAGATAAAAATGGAGTTGGTAACTGCATGTACCTGGTATAAATTCTTTATCCCATCTTCAGACAAGTGCACAAAGCCTCCAGGTTTACCTTGAACAGCATGGGAGCAGGAAAAAAGCTACTCCTAAAATTTTGTGAAATGAGTGTGGAGACAGGATTATTTAAAGCCAAATGTAATCCAGATTTTTTACTCTCCAGCGTAGAATCCTGAATTAAAAAAAACCAACAATGTTTCAGAATTTTGCTGTCTGGGTTAGAAGTTTTCTGTACCTTAAAAGCTTTGCCCCCAGTGACAGGAATGTCATTTATGTATCACAGAATCAACTGGGTTGGAAAGGATCTTGAAGATCATCTAGTCCAACTGTTAGACTGTACTTGCAAAGCTAGGCTATTTCAAATAATTAAAGTATTTTTCCAAAAGACAGTCTGCTGTCCTACAAGAGTCTACAGAGCAAAAGACAAAAACATGCCCTTCAAAGCTCTCTGTTGTACAGCAGGTGCCATTATATGCCAGTTTTCCCATGCAAAAAGCTACAATTTCAGTCTTAATTTTACATGGGAGCAATAGATGCATATCTGCTTTAGTAAGAAAGCCAAGTTAAGATAAACTGGGACAATGCTGTCTTTATCAATTAGCTTAAGAACAAAACAGTTTTTAACACTTATTCTTCAATATGGCATCCATCTTTTAAAGTATCTTCATCTCAGATGATAGCCTGTAAAAGTAGGTGAAAAATTTAATAAAAATGTTGAGATACAAAGAAAAAAATCTAAAATGGAAAGCTTTGTGATACAGTTTAGTAGGATTCAATGTAATTTAAACAGAAACCTATTTAAAGATGTTCAACTTACCTAGCAGTTTTAACATGAAATAAGAAAGACTCATTAAATGTTCTAATTTATAGGGCATGTAACTTGAGATTCACCTTGTTACAGAAAATACAGAGCATGTAATATGATATAATTTTGCATATGAATAGAAATTTAATGAACTTTAAATAGAATGATAGGGGGTTTCCTCAAGAAGTAAACATGTTAAAAATGTGAGAAAAATATTTGAGGGTACTTTCTTGATTTCTAGAAAAACTTTCACATGATTGAAAGAAAACCAACCCTTAAGCAGAACAAAGCGATTTCTCAATACATATTGGAACTACCCAATGCTTCCACAGCATGGCTGTGTAAATGTTAAATTGTAAATGTCACTGAAGATAAGCCAAAACAAATCCACCTGAAATATAATATACACCAGGAACACCACTGCCACTTTCAATACAGACTGAAAACTTATTAGTGATAATTACTGAAGTCTTGTAACTAAACAGAATCTCATAATTGTAGCAGCAAAGCCAAAAGATACTGATACATCTGCAGCATATGTAGAAATAAGAGCCACAGCAGCACATACTTAAATAACTTACAAAATACTCCAGGGGAAGTTTATATATCATAAATAATAACAGTTTTATCCAACAGAACAATAACCTTTCAGTGAAGGAAAAAGCTGCTCTAAATCACTCCTGTAAGTACAGAGGCCTCAGGACATGGAGCATCGCTGATATGGAAATGTATTGGCATTACTGATGTAGAGTCCTTTGTCACTGGTGTGCCCACAGAACCTAAATAATTCCTGCAGCATTGTTTATTGAGTACCCTGGAAAAGGCACCAGTCTTGTGAAAAAAATAAGCAGTACCCAGTTGTATGCACCTTGACAGAAGAGAGCTGTTTTAAATTTGTGTGAGTAACCTTTGTTTGAAGTTTCTTGTTACATTTCAAGTTTCTTCGCTTTTGAGTGTTTGACAATGCTTTTAAATTATTTTGGCTGAAGTTTTCTAACTGTTTTATGGAAAAAAACAAAAAAAACAGAGAACATGAGACAAGCCATTACCTGTGGTTCAGATGAACCTTAGAAAAGGTTACTGACAGGACCTGGACCTTTGCATCTGTGGTGAGAATAACTGTTAAAGGATTTTACCAGACTGTGTGTATCTCTAGGCTTGCTTTATTAACAACTCAGAGTTGGGCCATCACCCCAGTTAGTGGCAACAACTGACAAAAAGCATCTTATATTTATATGATTCTTCATAACATGCAATACAATACTAATTCATCATCAATTTCGAAAGTCCATTATATTCTGCAGCTCCAACTAGTTCTTCTCGTCCCGCTCTGGTTCCTCTTCTGACATTGCTGCTCACTGATGCAATCTTCGATCATCATGGTTACTTGTTTTCAGTATTGTTCCTAGAGCACCTGTGAATACTGCACTGAAATGTTAGTATGGTTCCTAGAGCACCTGTGCTGCATAAAACAATAGCTATTGATTAATATTCCTGCTATTAATAATATCCTAAGAGAAAAGAGATTTCTAAAGCTTATTCCTTTTACAATAACTTTAGCACTTCAACTACATCTGGAAGAAATCACAGGTTAGGCAAATATGAGAAGCGGATGAGGCTTGGCCACCATTAGGTGGGCTTCACATGCTGACTGATGTCCAGGGAAACCTGAAGTGAGACAGAAGTTTTCTTGTGTGATAGACTCCCAAGAAGAACTGATGTATTTAACAAATTCTAAACTTCTCTTCTTTTGATTTTCATTAATATATTGATAAGTGGAGCAAGCTAAAATAGATATTTTAAAATACTTACATTTCTAGTATGCTTGCCTAATAGAATATTCTATATAACAATCATAACTTGTAAACTATTTTCTGATCTTCCTTTGAGCTGCATATTGCAGAAGCCTAACAAGGTTCAGGGATAGAGATCTGATAAAGAATAAACAATTTTTGAGTAGTGAGGTAACCTTTCTTCTGTGTTTCCACATCTCTCATTAATGTTTTATAATTTCAGTGCTAGGGAAGAAAATGAAAGATATTCTGAGAGTACATTACGTTGCACAAGGTAGGAAGGTAAATGCAAAACATGCTAAGGACAGAAGTTGGTCAATGCTGCTTTCTTAGCCGCTTCAAGAAATACAGACACTAGAGTTCAATTTCAGTTTATGAAAGTGGGTGTGTATTCCTTCCATAAGCCTGTTTGTTAGCCTTTCCTTTGTATACTTAATCTCCTGAAAGTTTTTTCTTTGTTTTTTTTTTTCATAGTGCTAGTCACACCTCAGATGATAACCTTGAAAATTCTTTTCTTATACTCTCAGTTTGTACTTAAATGGCCCCAACCCGTCTTATGTTTTTGTTACATTGATTTTGTACTGTTCTGCTATTGTTTCCATTCTACCTTGCTACTACCTTGTCCTGTGCTTTCTGCAGTTCCTTTTCTATTTCAAGTCATTGTCAGACTGTCCTCAGCAGCTCCCTTATGCCTGGGAATATCAGGAAGAGCTCAGAACACACAGGACCTAGGGTCTCCTCTTCTCAGCAGAGGGTTGAGGCTATTTTTGCTGAACTTTGAAAACAGGAAACAAAGAATTCAGCAAGATATGGACACCTGGGATACCAAACTTCAGCATGGCTTTTCTTTTTTTTTTTAATTATGAGCAGCATTTTAGAGCAGAAAGTCTTCATTTTACCTATAGACATTGTGATCAGTGCTTGTAAATGCTACTGCTCTGAAGTTGTGTGTGAAGGATCCAAGTGGAGCTCACTAGACGTCTCTGACATGTCACTTGATGTAGCTCATCTGAAAAACATAGAAAGAAATAGTTTTGTGTTTATAACAAATAACAATACAGTATCTCATTTCTTCAATAGCTGTTAGTAGCAAAATAGTATTCCAATGGAGAAGAGAAAAAACCCCTCATATTTATGAACCAGATGAAACTATTATTCCACATATTCTGCAGTTGTCCTCCATTATCTGCAGAGGAAGGTTAAACTGTTCACTACAGTCTTTACTACCATAATTACCATTGCTTCAGCCTCCTCAAGGGTTAGCATATCCTTGCTCTACAGCTCCTGAGCGACAAGGTCAGAGAGGATCAAAGTTTCATTCCAGGTTTCACCTGGTTTATCATCCTTGAGCCAAATTCTGCCAAACCCTGGTTTCCTAACAGGCACTTCAAATCAAATCCGAGTCCCCTTATTATTTTTAAAGGTGCTACTCTAATTTCCAAGCATCCTGTTTTGACTGTGCTTTAAACCCAGGTGTGTTTGTATAACTGTAGGTCAATATGATTTTGTAACAATATGTTTCAACTTCTGATAATGAAAATCACTTGCAATTTGACACTCTGAGGTCCAAACATGTCGGTTATACCATTACACAATACTCCTAAGAACATTGTTTTTCTCTGGTTCATAAGAGTTGTAATAGGGCCATTTGTCTTTCTACCACTTCTCAGTGTGGTAATAAATTTCCTGGTGGCAAATATTTCTTCTATTTGCACTTGTTCTTCTAAAGAAAAGTTGCAAGTAAATGTAAAATGTATGATTAATCTTCATCCTACTTTGTATTTGCGGCACTGCTAGGATGTTGTGGCAGCAAGTACTGGTATTTTTCCACCATATATGATCTTTTCTCTGGAAAACAACAGAGGAATAATGTACTTATTCTTTAAATTTGGCTTCAAAAATTTTTAAAAAAAAAAAAAAAGTTAAATAAAGGAGGCACTGTTCATAATTTATGCAAGATAAGGTAGCCCTGTCAGTTACTACGTTCACATAAGATTGAATTTGTACTCAGTTTCCCAAGAACCATGGGGCTTGGGGTTTTTTAAATCAAATTTCTACAGAAATCAGGAAGCTGCAGAAAAATACTTATTTGCTGTAACTGAAGGTCAACTTCTTTACATGTGGTAGGGATTGATGGGAGTAGGGGAGAGGTTTTTGAATGCTCAAAATTGCTAATAGTATTTCTAAACTAAAGCGTCTAATTAAATTATACAATTATAACAGAGGATATCACTCCAGACCAGAGAGAATTCTCTCTTAAATCAATATCCATCATTTCTATGGCCAGACAAAACTCTGTTAAATATGCATGCAGTAACAACTGTATTAAATTTCTCTTATGTGATACACAATCCATTTGCTTCAGAAGGGACTGAATTTTTGTGACCTTTTACCTTGTACTAAGGTCTTAATTTTCAATCTAATTTTATAATATTTGGAAGAAAACAAGTTATTTTCTGAATTAAAGATCTTACTGTTAGGTTTCTTTTCTGTAGCAAATGATTATAAATCAAGGAAAAAAAACTAACCTGAATTTTTCCTGGTCTGGTAATTATGCACCAGGGATTATTTTTGCTCATTTCATTTTTAAGGAAATACTTTATCAAAATTATTTATCATACAACAACAGAGCAGAGAAACAATTTATTTTTGTGTTTTAAACAGTATTTAAGGCTTGAAATTGATAGGGTTATACCTGCACAAGAAAAGCCATCTAAAAGAACAAAATAACAATTTCTGGATACTTTTCTGTTCCTCTGTGGAACTGCAAAGAATACTCAAGTAACGTTCTACTGAGTGTGTACCTTCACCAGGATTTTAATTACCACATATGAATTCCATGAGATACAAACACATTCCAAGCCTCTCTGTAAAATATTGCTTTTTCTAGGGAATTTTATTTTTTCTGCATATGATGGTTGACATTGGACTTTTTTTTTTTTTTTTTTTCTATGAAGTTCATCAAAGTTAGGAGATAAAAGTCCATGCAAAAGAATGTGGACACAGGTTTTTTTAATAAAGGAGGCAGGAAACTGGCAGTCCTCCCCTTGATATCTTCAGTTTTGTATATGAGGCATAGTCAAGGCTGTGGACACAGAGCAAGGAGGGCTGCTTCAGAATGGTGTAAGGGGAAGACTAGAGCATAGCAAGAGAAGAGTTGAATACGAGTTATATGAAGATATTTTATGGAAATAACTGAGGAATTTCATTCAGTTACCTGAAATGTTACAGATCTTAGTGTGAACCATAGAGGGGAAAGTGCTGTCTAGATGTTCTTTGACTGGATCGGAGGAGTTTTTATTTTTAAGCAGCATGTATGTGTTTGATTTGTTTTTTTTTTCCTAATAGTAATGGCTTAAGCAGAAAGAAATTTGACTCTGAGACCTAGTTTAGAAGTTTTGTTTATTGATGTATTAAAAATTAGCTTTTGACTAAAAAAAAAATTAAAATCTGGATTAAAAGCATCCAAGCGTCTTGAAGTCTAAATCTGTTTAGAGATATGTGATATATTGTGTTAAGCCATTTGTTAAAATCCTTAATGTGTAAAATGTTACAAGAGTTTTATATAGTAATTTTGTAAACACAAAGGTGGTGGAAATAAATTGTTGATTAACTAAAGGAATAGGATACTCCAAACCTAGTTGGGGATCTATGTAACTGAATGTGAATTTGGTTCAGATAAAAAAAGATCATGTTTTCAGTGTGATGTTGTGTGTGTATGTGTCTTTCTCCAACATGATGCCTTCTTATGCCAGGTAATCATCTTGTTCTAACAAAGAATCAGCTGAAAGACTCAAAAATTGCTAACAAGGTTTACTCATTAAAGTACTAATAATTAAAATGCAAGAGGTAGAGGTAGTTTTAAGTAAACCTTCAACTCTAGAAGATTTAGTGTAGCTGGTAAGAGCTAAGCCTAGGAAAACTAAAAGGTATTAAGTTTAGCCTTAAAGTAACCTGATGATCAGAATTTTTGTCATGGCATGATCCTTCCCATTTGAAATTTTTGGCCAAAATGGTATCATGGTCATAGGTTTCAAAGGAAGCTATTTTGCTTCACACTTTAGAATCTGTCCAACATGGTTCTGGGTGTACTTTCCCTATTTCAAAGTCCTTGTCCACTCTCAGATCAGCTGGTGTGCTGTATGCAATACTGGATGTGAATCCTCCACTGCTGAAAGTATCCCCTTGTTTCCTGCGTCTGATGATGTTAAAGATTTCCTATTTGATAGGGCTTGAAATGACCATGTGAATAGATCCCATCCCTTCCTCCGTACAGGCTAAGGAGGAGGGGCAACACTGCCCAGAGTCAAGTTCAGGTTCCTATGGCCTCCCTGCCCACAGGCAAATGTGGGGGAGAAGGAGAAGATGAAGTAAATGTGGTTATGCATGTATTTTAACCCAGGTGCTTCCTATTTATCCCTAAATTGGTGTGAAAATGGTAATGGGTGAGCTTAGGTCTTCCTCACTACAAGGTAAGTTTGTGAGAATTTGCTACTTGGGGTACTTTATTGAGCTCCCACTACTCACCAGTTACCCAAACTGAGTAGCCATGAAAATATTTAGTGAAAAGATGCTTCCTGATCCTAGTGGCTGTGAGTCATGGTCTGACTGTGTGGTTGCTTGGCATGACATCAGCAGAGTAGCAGTTTGTGTTTGAACTGATTGAACTTCCAGTATTGCCCAAGGCCCCAAAATATTATGTTGTTGTTCAGTGGTTTGGGAGAAGGCAGGTGGCCTTGTATCACTGCAATGGTCATAGTTTTATGAGGGAAGGTGATGTTTGAGAAACAAAAGGCAATCTTTAGTATTTTATACACATATTTCTATGTCTAAATGGATCTAAAGCAATGTTTATCATAGTGTCTTGTAGAGTAGCTTCTGAAACTAAGAAAATTAATTGTAACTGGTACTGTTGGTATTTTGTTTTATAAAAAGTTAAATAGGGATGCTGAATGAATCAGTGAAATGCTTCAGTGTGGCAGAATACAAGCCCTATAATGCAGAGACGTACAAAACCTGAGACCATAATTGCTCCAGTGAAGTCAACCTCTGTGCATCTCTTTTAAGGCAGAAACTAATAAATAGAATCACAGAATCATCTAGGTTGGAAAGGAACCTGGAGATCATCTAGTCCAACCGTTCACCTAGTACAGTTCCCACCTACAGCATATCCTTAAGCTCCAAATCGACCCTACTCTTGAACACCTTCAGGGATGGGGACTCCACCACCTCCCTGGGCAGCCCATTCCAACGCCTAACAACCCGTTCTGTAAAGAAATGCTTCCTAATATCTAGTCTGAACTTTCCCTGGCACAACTGGAGGCCATTCCCTCTTGTCCTGTTGCTTTCTACTAGGCTAAAGAGGCTCAAACCCAGCTCTCTGCAGCTTCCCTTCAGGTAGTTGTCGAGGGTGATGAGGTCTCCCCTCAGCCTCCTCTTCCCCAGACTAAACAATCCCAGTTCCCTCAGCTGCTCCTCATAGGACATGTGTTCCAGACCTTGTCCAGCTTCGTTGCCCTTCTCCGGACACGCTCGAGTCATTCAATGTCCTTTTTGTAGTGAGGGGCCCAAAACTGAACACAGGAATCAAGGTGCGGCCTCACCAGTGCCAAGTATAGGGGCAAGATCCCTTCCCTGTCCCTGCTGGTCACACTAATCCTGATACAAGCCAGGATGCCATTGGCCTTCTTGGCCACCTGGGCACACTGCTGGCTCCTGTTCAGCTGGTTGTCAATCAACACCCCCAGGTCCCTCTCTGACTGGCAGCTCTCCAGCCACTCCTCCCCAAGCCTGTAGCGCTGCTGGGGGTTGTTGTGGCCCAAGGGCAGCCCCCGGCATTTGGCCTTATTGAAACTCCTACAGTTGGCCTCAGCCCATGGCTCCAGCCTGTCCAGGTCTCTCTGCAGAGCCTCCCTACCCTCGAGCAGATCAACATTCCCACCCAACTTGGTGTCATCTGCAAACTGACTGAGGGTGCACTCGATCCCCTCATCCAGATCATCAATAAAGACGTTAAACAGGAGTGGCCCCAAAACTGAGCCCTGGGGGACACCACTCGTGACCAGCTGCCAGCTGGATTTAACTCCGTTTACCACAACTCTCTGGGCCTGGTCGTCCAGTCAGTTTTTTACCCAGCAAAGTGTGCGATTGTCCAAACCTCGAGCAGTCATTTTTACCAGGAGAATGCTGTGGGAAACGGTGTCAAAAACCTTGCTAAAGTCAAGGTAAATCACATCCACAGCCTTTCCTTCATCCAATAAGCATAATTGGAAATAGTTGGAAATGCTTCCACTATGAAGCCATGGGCAATTTTAACTTCAGCCTTTTCCAATATGCCAAGTCAAACCTTGGAATTTTCTTCTAATCTTCACAAAGGTACAGTGCACCGAGACAGTCTGCCATAAAAAATGAATGCTGAGCTACTTCTAACCCTCCAAAAGAGACAAACACAGCAGATGAGGCACATTTTAATTAAGTTAATCACCTATCACATTTGGCATTTTCTTAAGGAAAAAAAGCAAACCACAATATGATTAATTTTAGATTTTCTGACATAGAATAATCACAGAAATTGCCTGAACCTGAGACAGGATATGTCATTGTTTCCATAATTTGAGGTGGCTGAAAGGCCATTCTTTAAAATTCACAGATCGTGAGGCGATACAGGTTGCATCTTCTGTCATTCCAGGTCCCATCAGTGTACATCTCTACACATTTTTCTGACCCTTTGCCATTGGGCTCATGTGGGTGCCACTTGGTATAATTCAGAGGTATGCCATTCATATACATAAATTGACCTGAAGTCTCACCCTCTTTAATGCCCAAGTAAGCATATCGGTTATACTGTTTCACAATACCCAGAATCGCTTTATTCTCCTCCTCGTTTGTGGGAGTTGCAAGACTTCCTCCAGCCTCCTCACAGGATTCTAGTGCAGATGCAAAATCAACTTCCTTTCCATTGCTGGCAAGTATTTTCTCTCCTACTTCTATTATTTTCCCATTCAAAGCAAGCACTAAAACATGAACAGAAAAAACCTAGTTAGCTTTTTTTAATTTCCTATAGCATACTGATGAGAAAGCAAAGAAAGAGAAGTCAAGAGATGAAGAGAAAATTAGAGGTGGTAAGAAGAATAGAGGGCAAGAATGAGAGCGAAGCATGAAGAGGAATAAAGATCTTCAAATTTTACCAAATCGCTAGTCATTCACTAAATATATTATTATCCTGCTTCTGACAACCTGTCATTGTCTTCTCCAAGACAAGGATGCCCCACTAACACCTGCTACATACACTATCAGCTCTATTATATTGTGAATACTCTCTAAAGAGGATGAGTTTGCTTCAAATTTGAGCAAGTGAAACAAATTATAATTTTTGTGAATTCCTTCTCAGTACAAAACAATTTACCACCTTTAACAATCTGATAGATAAAAATGCTAGCAATGTGGCACAAGGCTGGGAAGTTCCCATGAATCCATGTGGAACATGCAACAGCTGGAATATTTTTGAATAATTTGAATAAATATGCATTAGTGTTCCTAAGAAAAATCTGCTTCTTCAGGGAAAATGAGTCCCCATCTCCCCTGCTTTGGATGCGAAGATGGAGTTTTGGGATGCAGTACCATTTCCAAGCATGATTTCTTTCATGCAAGTCATGATTCTATAATGAATTTTGCCTATTGCACTTCAAACTGATTGTGAGCTTAAAAAGTAAAAATGGGAAAAATTACCGCCTTCAAGTCTGGAAAGTCGACGTTTCAAATCTAAAATGTTGCAGAGTTCAGTGTACAGAGAACCAGGTAGACCTACACAGAGAAAAATAGAAGTTATACAAAAGCAAAACTAGGCTCTACTGGTAAGAACAATTTCTTGGATATAAAAAAAATTTCCAAAACTAACTAGCACACAGTATATTTTTTTTAATCATCATCTGGCATGAAATAAATATTTCCCCAGTATTTTTTCACACTGTTGTTAAGCTATATCACAATAAACAAACAGAAACCTCCAACCCTCTAAAATGCTGATCATTCCCCTCTGCACAGAAAAAAATGAATTTTTCTAGGTTGAAGCCTTATGGTTGTCATGTCTTTGGCTTTGCCAAAGAGAATTTATTTCTTTCTAATAATCATTCGTGAGATTTTGGGGCAGGAACCATATTATTTTCTTTTTAATCTGCTTGATGGATTGCTTTATAGTGGAATCTTATTTTAGTGGAAACCATGAATACTGGTATAGTTTTGTGAAGTACAGGCCATCCAACACTGCTTGCTAAAGATGGGAAATCACTGTAAAGGTAGATACTTTTTTTTCATACAAATATCCATGGATAACAAGGGTCCTACATGTAGAATAAAGTTACTAGTGTGCTCTCATGATCATATTTCCATTATTCACAACTAAAACAAATGGCAGTGTAGAAGCACAATATACTGCTGCATCTCTCTGAGTTGCAGTGTTACAACTCTTACTGCACTTCCCAGTCAGTAATAAACAACATCTTTGACCTAATAGAGAGAGTCCACTTGACTGACAGAACACTACATGGACATCATCCTTTTTCACATGGTAGTCCAATATCCCTTTTTTCTCCTTTCTCACCTTGTGGCCAAGGAAGAACACCTCTTCCATGGGCTCCTAAGAGACCTGGAAAAGAGAAGCATAATTTTCTTTCCAGTTGATGCATTTTCTGGGAACTTCAGGATGAAATAGAACTTAAACTCAAACTGAAATGTGTGATATCTATGAATAATTTTGATAGTGGTTTAGCCTTAGTAATGGACCTGGAGAAAGCATTTCTACATAGAAAGAAAATTGCACAGTGCAAAATGTGTTCTTTTGCACATAGCATCTTTGCATACTAGAGAGACATGCCAGAAGCCTTTTAATTACACTTGTAAATACCAGAGTAATATATTCTTCGTACTTTTAGGGGAAAAAAAAAAAAAAAGAAAAGAAAAAGAAAAAGAAAAAGCTTCTGCTGTGAAAGAAGCAATTGCCTTTGCAAGGTTAATGAAAAAGCACTACAAACATATATATTTCTATATATTATATTTATATGTTTAAGTATTTATAACCTGTTCATTTCCACTCTTCTCTCAGAAGAGAGAAGGGGCCTATCTTTTAGAAAAAAAAATAATCCATTTCCTCTGTTCAGTTTTCCCTCTCGTTTAATGGAGCTGCTTCCTCAAAGGAGCATATACTTCTGAGTTAACTGGTTTTATTCATCCATCCTTCATGACAAGGATTTTTTGCAAAAAAGGGATGTTTACTTACCTGGTAGATGTGACTGTCCTTTCAGACCATCTCTTGCAGGCAGTCCAGGGATACCAAACAGACCAGGAATTCCTGGACATTTACACAATGCATCACAAGTCACTAGCAAAGCAGCTACTGCTGTGAGCATGTAGGACATGTAAGAGAACATGATTGCTCAGGCCAGCTGTAAAAAAACCCACATATTTGTCAGGCAATGATTCTGTAAGAAGGTGTAGGCAGTGGCTTATATAATTGAACACTTTTTTTTTTTTTCCTTTCCCATTTGTCCCTTCTTGAAATTTACAATCTTTCCTTGTTTAAATAAAGTCTATAGTTTAGGTATAAGAGATTTTCCAGATCTCTTTTGCTACTGTTGCATAGCTTATAGACAAAACTCTTTCTAAGACTGATACAGATTGGTATGCTCACTATAAAATGACAGCTACGCATTTAGGAGTAGTGAAGACAAATCATCCTTTTTTCTATCACTGACTAGTTGTTGGATTAATCCTTGAGAAATTATGGGCTCAGATGTAACTGATCACACTTAAGGCATTAGTTGTCTGTAAGGGCTATAATCACTCAATGAAACATAGATACCTGTGTTATCAACCTGAAAGGCACCATCTGCTACAGTGGTTGTTGTGGTGCTTTGGAGCTAGTTAGCAATCTCTTTAAGCACAGTAGTATTTAAGCACATTTATTTGAAATAAGACAACTGATAGAGTGTTTTACACATTGGCAAAATTTTATAGCTCTATTGGCATTCCTATCTTGAACAAAATTCCACAAGCTTGAAAATGTCAGAATTAGTCTTGTAGAAAATGCATTTTTGCTGGTTGGAAATAGGCCTATGCATCTTATTTTATCCTTTCAACTATAACATTAAGTAAGACTATAATCTCAGTGACAAAATATCATGACTAAAAAGCACTCTGAAACTATAGCTCATGGGTTTACAATGCAGCTAGTGGGTATGCAGCATTAGTAATGCTGTGTGGTTATAAAATCTGAACTGATGGACTATGAGACACTATGGCATGGACACATACAGTTATTGGCATCAATCAACTAAAATAATAATAGATTGAAAGAAAGGTTCAGGATGTCAGAATGGGTATACCTTTCTAAGTGAGATGACCCTGATGGGTTGACTCTCATGCAAAACATATAACTCAATACCCATGACTTTTCTTCTGGCATGAATTAGAAAGGATCATGAACTACACTCTCCTAAAAACTTCCATCCTTAAAAATGTCCGAATTGACAAGATCATTTTAATTGACACATAATATGTTCTAAATCCAGCTCCTCTTAAAGTTGAAAATGAAATCTTGGTTGGCTTGAATGCTGAAAGATTATTAACACATGGGTTCATCAGTTAAAACAAGCTGTTTGTTTCAAAGCATATGTGCCAAGCAGAATAAAAATATCAGGTTATTATTATTACCATTTATTAAATGGATACACTAAAACTAAAAAAGTATTAATTACATCTTCCAGACCAATTCTTATCATAAAAGGCTTTTGACACTATTCTAAATCTGCATCAATACCAACTATTTTAAAAGGCAAAGTTCACTTGCTTTTCTAGAGGAATGTCTCATCAAAATCATTTCAGTGGGACATACCCTGGAACATAAGAATATTCAGTTATGTCATGAATTTCAGTGTTCTGCTACATACAGAATCTGTTTAATTTATAGTAGTATCTGTTCCTCATGGTCAAAAATTTCCACTTCAACGGCTGGAAATTTTATATCCACTTGAGAAGAAACGTGCTGTATTAAAAGTGGTGTACTGGTTCGTGTGTTGAATCCGAAGCCTCCCAAGTTTTTTATCCTATACTGTATTGAAGGCTAGTGGACACCTCTGACAATGCTGATCAATGACTCAGAGAGCTGATTATTAAAGTCTCTAACATAATCCTACCGTAGGTGGCTAGGAATACTTACATCCCTGAGATAACGAAATGCAATTACAACAGGTACTCTTCATCTGGAGCTGATCATTCAGGGAATTACATTTGAATGGACTGCTGCATCCAGCTCATAATTGGATTATGATGCAGAGTCAGAGTCCTGATCAGTTGTATAGCAAAATGGAAAAAAAAGCTCTTCAGTTTTAATCCAGTTTTAATGATTGTCATCAGTCATTACAATCTGGTGTCCTTCAGGCATCTTCTCATCTACTAAAATTACTAGTATAAGCAAAGTAAAAAAATACTAATAAAGGAAAATTCAATTTTAGAATGTAAATATGACCACAGAAATGAAAAGGAACAGGTTTGGCTTCTAGCTGAAGTTCCTTGTGATTTATTGAAAGGAAATTCAACTTACCCTTTTGCTTCAAAGTGAAATGAAAGAGTGGTTTGCACAACTCCCCTTTATATAGTGTTGTGTTTGTTAAATGACACTGCTGAAGTGGAGGCTGGATAATGAGGGTATGAACAAGCCTTCTGAGTTTTGCTTACACACGTGTTATGCAAATACTGAGAACAATTTTAAGATTGATTTTTTTTTTTTTTTTTTTGTTAATAAGAACAGAAAGCCAAAGATGGAGAAAAAACAGTCTAGAACTAATAGGTAACTCCATATTTGTAGACACATACAAAATGTATAAAACTGTAAAGAAACTTTTGGTGATTCTACATGATAATGTAACAATTTTTTCTTGTTTTAAAAAAGCAAAAATGGCATATGACTACCAGTGGCCGGGAAGCTGCTCTTGTTAATTTGGGAAGCACATTACCTTCCAGATAGAGTCTGACCTGATAATCAGCATTCTAAACTTTGTTTCCTGTCTCAGTATCTGGTGTACTTACCTTAATACCATTTTCTAGCTGTGTGTATGCTCAGTGTTTCTGTGAGCATCTGGACTCTTTTGCATGTAGAGTACAGCTGATCTTCACTTGGCCAGAGATGGATCCTGGAAAAATCTGTATACATGCACAAAATTCTCAAATGGACATTTTCAAGTAAAAAAGAAACCAGAAGCTTTGGTCCTCAGGTTTCCCAGCAGTAGAGATCAGGATCTCATAACTTCCTTCTGGTTCTGATGCCTTCTACTATAAGGGCATTTATATTTAATCCTAGCTGAGATTTGTTTTATGAACCTCAGCAAGCCAACACATCAGTCCCTCACCTGTAAGATAGAAATACCCCCGCTTCACGTTTTTTTCTCTATTTTCCCCATTTACACTGTGGTCTCTTAAGGACAGAAGTTTCTACTTCTCGTTTGCATTTTACTAAAACTACTTAAGTTTTGGCATGAACTCTAACTATAGTGTCTTTCTACCCAGCAGAATTCACAGCTGCAAGCTAACATCTTTAGGCTCCTTGTTCAACAAAGAGAGATGTCTGATATCAACTGTCTGACCTAGCTAAGACAAAATACCGAAGGAGGAGATATGTTTAGCATCCCCTTTAGAATTAACTTAGTCACTTAAATCCACTTCCATTCACATCTGTGAGCCTTGTGCTGCCATTAAAAGTACTCAGTATGGTCTGTCCTCCCTCTCAAAAAAAAAAAAAAAAAAAAGGAAAAAGTAAACTGGGGAGATATCAGTGTCCTTTTTAGCAAATGATCAATTAACACTCACAAATGTATGTTATAAACAATCTGTCTTCAAGTCCTTCCTCTATCTAATATGCAGCAAAGCTGTGAATGCAAGGTTAGTAATTTTACAAAACCTCTAATCCCACCAGTTGAAACTATTTTCTGTAGTCTAAATGAGGTAAATTAAGAGAACTGGTATTAAGCATGTAAAATGTGGATTAGGTAAAACCCAGTAGGTAAAATACCTTGTTTCTGAGTCCTGCTGCAGTTTGAGAAGAGCAGATACCAGGCAATTCAGCACAATCAAGACACAGGTAATTCTGTTTTTGAATAGCAGAAGACCTCTGAACTACCGACAGCTCTAAGAAAGTTCTGCAATTGCAAGATAAGATGAAATTTAATGGATCCAGAGTTTGAGAAGTAGTATTTTAAATTATTAGGTGCCCATGTTCTTGGAAAACTAGTTTACCAGAACACAAATCTCATATAGATCCAGTTTCTATGCAACTCTGCAACAGCTGTAATAGTAATACTGTTTTGTGGTATCACTGCCTATATACACATGCTCCTCATGCATATATATGTAACTTTAATGGATGAGCAACATGATAAATCTTTGCAGATCTGTACTGTTTCTTCCACCTAACACACTTCATATTTACCAAAAAAAAAATTAAAAAAAATTAAGAATTGGAAATCTTATTCAGGATATCAGTAAAGCCCCACAACTTACACACTATCTCAATGCATTCAGGAAACTGTGGCATTAGGAAAACACTGCTTATAATGGCTTAAAATGTAGAAAAACTTTATAAATTATTATCTTTTACCAAAACTTTCAAAGAAGCATACATTTTATAACAGTTCTTCTCCCATGATTCAGATTACACTTAATGGAAACTGATAAGAAATCTAAAACATAATCCAGCATGAGAGATTACTTAGTCATTAGATTTACTTTCCTTAGTTGTGTGGCAGAGAATTAGGGAAAACAAATAGAATAGAATAAGGAAGAAAGAAAGTAAATATTTTTTTCTGCAACCTGGCACTAATATTCTGAAATTTATAGGTAAACCTATGTGGTAATGGCTGAAGATCTTTAGTTGGGCAACACCCTGTGTTGGTTTAGGCTCTGCCGGGACTGGAGACCACGTAGCCGTTGCCCCTCCCCCACCCGCAGCCGGTCAGGCTGAAAGTGAGGCACAAACCCCAGGTTAAAATAAGAAGAAATTTAATACAACAGTGTGATAAACAATCTGAACAACAACAGTAGCAATGATAACAACAATAAACAGCAATAACTGTGAACAAGACAAAAGACATACAGAGAAATACAACAATGGTTACAGACAGCGCACTTGCGATGCTCTCCATCACCAAAACCACAAAGGAAAAAGTTCCCGTGTTCCCGTGCCCGGACCTGACCTCAGCATGGTATGAATAACCCGGCTGGAGATCCCTTCCCCCTCCTCTGCTGGGGAAACTTAACCCTATCCTAGCTGAACCAGGACACACCCACAGAACCCAGCCAAGGAACTCTAATGGTTTCAGTGGGCCCCAGATACTGCATCCTTTTTCTGTCATAGAGTAGAACAATTAGATTCATTCTGATGTCCCCTAGTGCATTAAATATGCTGTGCTGTTAATGCCAGCAATTTAAATCCAAACCCCACAATGGTCTGCTCAAGTATTAACAAAGGAGTACTTGGAAAAAAAAGGAATCTGTTTTTCAAAGATGCTGTGTACCTAGAAAGACTGCTGGTTTATATAGCAGCCACACTACCCTCAAAACAGTAATCTGAAAACTAGTAACTGCCAAGGTGGTTTCAAAACCAGAACCAATGTTATGTAGCCATCAAACCTCCAATTTTCAGAAAACTTGAACTCCAGATTTTGCTCAGCACAGTGTTTTGAAATGAGTGCATTACTAACTACCTTATCATAGCCCTATCTCCATAAAGCTATGTCACAAGCTTTCACATAAAATGCAGTGCTGTACAGCCATATTAGTTTATTTTAGAAATCCATGAGACATTAATCTTAATTGTGTCACTGTGCTGTAAGTTCCTGGTATCAGCTCTCTGAGCTTGTCCTTGGCACAGCATCTGTGCGGGAAGAAGGTGAAGGTGTGGTCAATTCTCCATCTATACCTTGCTCTAAACAACATTCATTTTTTGTATTCGTCTAGTATTTCCACTGTAATCTATTTTCTCTGCTGCTACAGATCTTAAAATCATCCAGACTTAGGTGCCTATAGTCAGTTTTAAGACAGCTCATTGGCATCAGCTAAAGCCCTCATCAAAAATATAGGGAACTAAACATATGTCACCTATTAAGTAATGAAACAACCCAGTGAGTAAAGTGCTGCCTCATCTCCACCAGTGGCTTAATTTTACTGAGACAAATCTAAACAATAAATATGGAATGGCCAACAGTCTTCCTGCCTTTGGAAAATAAGAAACACTGATAAAATCATTTTTATGCTAGTTTACAATGTACTGATGCAGGAACAGGATGAAAAATGCAGAGAGTATCGTATCTTACTACACTACTAATACTGGAAGAATACAAGTTCTGCTGTGGGTAGGTCTTAAAATTTGTATTACTGCTGTGTGTAATCTAGACTTATTTCACTTTTAACTTGAGGATAAGCATCTTACAGGAGGAATGCAATTGCAATTGCAAATGAGACATATTTGTATTTGTGAACAAATGCATTACCAGTGACATGCTGCCAGCTTAATACACTGTTATTTTGGGGAATGGATCTCAGGGCAGAGATTTCTAGGTTTAAGCGTAAGCAGGTGGATGGAGGAGAAGTAGGAATCATGAACATAGATGATGATGTTCCGAAAGAGAGCACAGCAGAGACAGGGAACAGAGCTTGGAGTAATGGATTTTAAAGAGCTGGCTCCACCAGACTGTACTGAACAGCCCTTGCATAGCATTGTTCTTGCAAAGTACAAAAAATGTAAGCTTAAGACAAAAAAAGGAAAAAAAAAATAAAAGCCTTCAAGCAATTAAATTTTTAAAACCCACATCCATTTCAATCTATTTTCCATTCTAGGAAAAGCTAATTCAAACTATACTATCAAGAAAAGGGGTAACCAGGCTTTTCAGAGCTTTTCTTAAAAAACCAGTCATGGTTCTTTCCTGCCAAAAATTTACCACCTTGTAACTATGTTAACAGAATAATTAGTTGTCCTTTGTTTTCACATTATATCTGCTGCATCCTTCTTTCTTATATACTTGAAGCAACTGATTTAAACTACAGATTCATTGTCAGCATACTGTTGGACATCAGCAAAATGGCCTCTTGGATTATATGAAAAGGCAAGTTGATAGACAAGTAATTTTGACTGAACCATTATTTCTATGCCTTGGGGGAAAAAAAAAAAAAAGAAGAGAGAGAGAGAAAATCAGCTAGAACACAATAAAACAAAGGCAGCAAACAGCTCCTGCTTTGACATAACATGACAGAGTTTTAGACACAGCCTTGTTGCTTCAGGCAGGACAAGTACTCTCCCCTTCTCATTTCCCATATTGTCTCTCCAGACTTAGTAAACATTTAACCCTACTCTAAATCAGCTTCTGTCTTATTCTTTCAGAAACAAACAGAAACCCACAAATAATCTCATTCTAACTTCACAACCTAATAATGATTTCCAGGTCGTCTGTATCTTACCTGTTTCACAGCTAGAAAAACTAAAGTTTAGAGAGATATTATCCCTAGGATCATTGAGGAAGCCCCCTTTTTTTTTTTTTTTTTTTTCAAAGCTTCAATTCACTTGTCTATCTTGTAGCCCATATTACTGACTCTATAATTCCTCTTTGATTCTTCCATGCTAAGCAGTGCAACACTGTGGGAGAGCATTTCTAATCCTTGGTCAAGAACACAACAAAATTACCCACTGAAATAATAATTAGCAATGTCATGATGGAGTACATATTGCCTATTTTTACTGGAAATAGTGCAAAGACTAATCACTTAAGACTAAGAGGTGTCCTGTCATATTATGTTCCCATGGAGATGAACTGTACTGTGTCACTTCTATCAAAAGTGGTAATAGGAAGCAGTTTATGCTTGAGCAGCCGCTGGCCAGGATTGCCTTGGAAACACACGCTTGTAATACATATCTTGCCCTTATAAACAGCCACCTGGCCCTTGTTATCAATTTAAAATAAAGATAATCTAGCCTGTAGATAGCAAAAAAATCCTGATAAGCTGTTATTATTGCTGGGAAATGGCCTATCTAATGTCTCCTTGGTAAGTGTTACAACGTATATATCCAAAAGCATTGTCAACATTTTATTTGCAATTGAAATTCAAAATCCTTGGGAGAAACTAATTTTTGAAAATACATGGCAGAAAATACAGAGATACAAATGAAAATAATAAACTCACCAAGCTGCTGTTAAGGTCTGATGGTCACGGTAAAATGAAGTTACTTTGCATCTTGCCGAGGGGACCCCAACTAGTAATGAATTCCCAGGAAACACCACATATTGTGGTTGTTATTGCTGTTATGAGCTGAAAATTAAGACAGTAGGTATTACAGAATTTCATTTTGCACAAAACTTTTCAGGAGATTGAACACATAATTCTATATGTTTTAGCTGATTGTGTTGTTTGAAGCATATAGTATTTAATATACTGAATCTGTTTATTTCATAGTGGCACATTTAGCACAAAAGTATAGAGGAACAAATTTATATCTCTTTGGTAGCAAATACCAGTTTCCATGAAAAGCAGAGCTCCTGAGCACAGCCCTGCGTCCACCCAGCTCCTGCAGTCCATGGGGTGGTTTTGTACTTCACCTCTGGAGGAGTGGGTCTGGCTCACCAGGGCTGGGGGGATAGGGGAGCAGCCCAAGTGGTGCTCCACTGCTGCAGTGTGCCCTGACTTACACCAGACAGGTAACATGGCAAGGGCACGTTGCCCCACTTGACAGCACTGCAGCTTCTGCCTGTAAATCCCTGTCAGCTTCAAACTTGCCATGCTGGGTAGTGCTGACAGAATAGCTTGAGCACTAAGGTGCCAAAGAAAGGTCATGGACTGAAGTGCCCAAGAAAGCAGATTAATCTCGTAATATTTCTTTGATACCTGAGCTGACTTGAAACTATATAAGATGCAGTAATTGCAGAGGCTTCGGTGCAGAAATATTCTTGGAAGATTCCTGTAAGGGAAGGAAAGAAAAACTCACCTACATACATATATTTATTAAAACCCTTTTCCTTTCACCCTGAGCATTCCTCAACTATAGCTGCGCATCCAGAACAGAATATTCTGGAGCCCAAATATTAAAGAGAGTGATTTTGTAGTTTTCTGCAGTATTTTTTCTTATTACTAACTTTTCAGAAATCTTAAGGTTATTGATATTTTGAAAGGTGCTTGTAGTTTCACTCTTTAATTACAAGCCCTCTGAAAGACTTTGCAAGCCAACCTCTTAAAGAAAATAAACACAGCTTGCTGAAATAATTTGGATTTTCCTATAGAGTGAGATTTGACCAAAACTACTCATCTGCTAACAGAGATAATACAGTGGATGTAATTGGAGGAAGTTTACTTCATAATTAGCAATTGTGTAAGGAAATAGGTTAAAATTGAGAGGATTCTATCAATAGAAGCATGACTTATTTCATATGAAATTGGCACTGTTTGCAATGCTTGTTGCATTGCTTCAGCGTGTATTTTGCGATGTTCCTGAAGAATAAGGACTCATATTTTCACCATCTTGACATAGTAAAAATGGCAAGATCTGATCACAGAAATTCTTCACATCCAAAATAGAAGCTTAAGGCCTATATCTGGTGCCCTAATAAGAAGTATAATCTCCCCCTGCAAACATTTACTTTATTTATATCCTTAGATAATCATTGCTATAACTATACGCCTATTATACCATTTTGCTTGTTATTATTACAGTCTGGGCTATGATAAGTCTTTTGCTCTGACTATAAAATGTGAAAACTGATACCCAGAACTGGATTAACACAACAAACCATATATATTCATTAATTTGTGAAGATTAGAATACTACTGCAATGTAACTGAAATTCAAGCAGCTGAATCTATGGCATTTTAAAAACCATTGCAACACCCAATGTTTTTTTTTTCCTTGTTTGCTTCTTTGAAAATTTCAGTAAAATATCCACATTGAACAGAACAAAACAGTGGCAAGTTCTTGAAATTTTTACTTTTTAACCAGTAAAGAGTATTTTTGTACTGAAAAGAATGATTCAGGGAACACTATGTAAAAAGGTAGTAATATGCAACTTTGAGTCTAAACCACGTTCACTTTTAAAATTTTCTAATTTCCAGTGACCTTCAAAGGGAATTGGGTACTTATTTTTCCTTTGGAAACTTTCTTAGGCATGTAAAACATCGAAAAAGAATAAAGAATGGGAAAATGTAGAGAAGGAAGGTCTGAGAAATCACTGGGAGACATTGTGTCTAATCAGATATTGAGAGGGAAAAAGGTGAGCTATTCAACTGCTGGTTAGGATAACAGTCACTTAGCATTTTTTTTTAAACAAGGCACAATACAGTGCAACCTATAGTGCAAGTTGCATGAAGAAATACTCTCCCATTTGTTTTATTTCACCTCTGCAGTGCATTTTCCTTTTTAGTGAGCTAATTAAAGCCCCTTGGAGTTCATCTAGTAGGTAAAAATGAGGAACAGATGAAGACTGAGAGAAATAGAAAGAAAACAAAAGGATATGAACAGAGCCCTACAACCTCAGATTCTCTCTGGAGAGACTGGAAAATCTTGATTATTGCTTGAGGCCAGAATGATACAAACTAAAACTGTTTAGCAGGTTATTAAAACACAACAGACTTAGCTTGCGTGACAAATAATAGAGAATGTTTACTGAGAAATATAATAATCATGAACATCAGCTACTTAACTAATAAAATACAATTTTGTTATTCCATGGGGGTCACTCCCTATAGCCTTTATAGCGGCTTTATACACAATTTTGAAGCTTAAACATTATTTTTCTTAGTAAGGCAAAAGCTCTATAAAATTATTAATAATAATTTCAGTTACCTATTGAATTTTATTTATTTTTATATTTAAATTTGGTTTGGCATTCACTGCTCTGATCTGAGCAATCATTCTAGGAGGTTAGCATGAAGAAATCTAGCCTCATATGCTCAAGCAGCTCACTGCCTGGTTAAAGAGCAGTTATCCTATTCTTAATGATATGAACTACAGCCTGGCCTAGAGATTTCATATCTATGCTTCTAAGCATGACAAATACATGCATACCTGTACAATGGACTATGTGTATCTCCATCCTTTTTCCATCTGAAATGCAAAAGCACAAACAGCAACTTCTGTTCATCTTGTCTCAGATCCCAGGGCATGTATGTACCATGCAACTAAACAGACATTATCTTGCTCAAATACTGTCTCCACAGTGATGACTATGAAAGATGTTACAGATTGCCAGACTGTCTGTACTGTTCCGGAAATATTAACAACACCACAACTACGGGTACCCTTTTGTTAACTGTTTTTTCCGTGACATAAGATATGAGCTTCCAAACAAGTACTGAACTAAATTGAGCCTTTTCGTATCAGTGTAGCTCGCATGACACAAGTACATTGAAGTTTACCTAAATGTCTAGATCAGTAGCCTCAGATAAGTATGCTACATCCCTGGAGCTGCTGTTGTCCTGCTAATAATATTTCCTTTTCCTGCCTTTCTCCCATCTCCTGAAACCCTTGATGGTTTCTCATGTCTATTACCAGTCAAATACTTTCCTGTTCTCTGAATATTCTTGTTTATGTTCATGAGAGGAAAGCAGGTTGTAGCATTCCCTCTATAAAAGTGGGCTGTAATATCTTAGAACCTCTAGATTGTAAGGGAGTGGACTGCGACAGAGATACGCCTGCAACATGTAGTGGTTTAGGCCCTGATGGGACCGGATACCACGTTGCCGTTGTCCCTCCCCCAACCTCGGACACAAGTAGGGCACAAACCCCGGGTTAAAATAAGAAGAAATTTAATATAACAGTGTAATAAACAATCTAAACAACAACAATAGTGATAATAAAAACAATAAACAGTAATAACAGTAAACAAGACAAAAGATATACAGAGAAATACCACAATGGATACAGACAGCCCGCCACGTGCTTCCCGCAACAAAAGCCACAAAGGAAAGCTTCCCATACTACTGCACCGGACCTGACCTCAGCATAGTATGAATAACCCGGTTGGGGATCCCTGTTCCCTGCTGGGGAAATTTAACCCTATCCTGGCTGAACCAGGACAAACATCAGTGGCAGCTGGAGGGCAGGAATATGCTTTAAGAATATGTTTGTCAAGAGTGTGAATCCACGCAAGAGTGATTCAAATATGCTATTGTCCTGGTTCAACTAGGATAGGGTTAAGTTTCCCCAGCAGAGAGAGAGGGGGAAGGGATCTCCAGCCGGGTTATTCATACCATGCTGACGTCAGGTCCAGGGACGGGAAACTTTGAATTTACTTTCTCTTTGGCTTTTTGGTGGCGGGACCCACGCGTCGGCTTTGTTCCGTGACCATTTTGCGGTATTTCTCTGTATATCATTTGTCTTGTTCACTGTTATTGCTGTTTATTGTTGTTATCATTTCTACTGTTGTTCAGATTATTTTATCACACTGTTGTATTAAATTTCTTCTTATTTTAACCCTGGTTTGTGCCTCACTTCCAGCCCAACTGGCTGAGGGTGGGGGAGGGGCAACAGCAACGTACTCTCCAGTCCCGGCAGGGTTTAAACCAACACAGCTTATTTTAAAGTAGTTTCATTGCTTGTCTGTCTTACCAGACTGGGGGTTCAAGCTAGGAAAAAAGTGTAGCATAGGTTTTTCCTAACTGTGCCTTTTCAGACATGTGTTCAGCTCTGTGCAGAACCCAGTCTGCTGGGTACATGGAGTTCCCCTTCCACAAGGTCAGTCCATATCCACTGTTATCTTGGACTGTCCTCTAAAGCTGAAGTGGATTTTAAGTACCAACTTCAAGAATTTCATTTTTAAAACACAGAGAACAACTCTGCTCTTGACTGTTTCAGTACCAGTGTTACCTTACAAATAGTACATCACATTTGTCTAGCATCTATTTTCCCAACTATGGTTCCACTCAGCTGGGGTTCAACTGTCTAATAACTCCCTGTCCTGGTTCAGCTAGGATAGGGTTAAGTTTCTCCCAAGCAGGGGGAAGGGATCTCCAGCGGGGTTATTCATACCATGCTGATGTCAGAGCCGGCGCAGCAGCACGGGAACTTTTTCCTTTGTGTTTTTTGTCGTGGGAAGCACGCCCGGCGGGCTGGTTGTGTTCACTGCGGTATTTCTCTGTATATCTTTTGTCTTCTTTACTGTTATTACTGTTTATTGTTGTTATTATTGCCAGTGTTGTTGTTCAGATTGTTTATTACACTGTTGTATTAAATTTCTTCTTATTTCAGTGCCGGGGTTTGTGCCCTACTTGTTTCCAAGGATGGGGGAGGGACTACGGCAATGTGGTCTCCAGTCCTGACAGGGCCTAAACCAACACACTTTCATCTTTTATGTTCTTTTACCTTTCCAGAGTAACATACTGTGCCACTTGTAAGGGACTTTTTGGACTTTTAGTATGTCTCAACATCGCTGTCTCCACGACGACCACCTCCTGACTCAACGTAAAGGAGCAAACACACAGTCCCCGACGAAAACCACATCCGCCCTAGATGAGAACATCAGCAGTCATCTATCGAGCTGCGAGCGCGTGAGCCGGGTGGAGGGGAAACTGCGGCGAGACAGATCGGCCCCTCACCAGCACGACCACCATGGACACCCAGGCATGCGTGCACGGAGGGCCACGGGGTGGCACCTACAACAATGAGCCCCGTGGAAATGGGCGGACAAACTGTGGGGATGGGGACTATAAAAAAGACAGACTGTGTACTCCTTTGTAAGAGGGAAACCAGCTAGAAGATGGGAACCAACAAGAAGAGGAGAACCAACTCGGAGCCAGGAACGTGGAGCATCATCGGACCGATAGAACATCGTCGGAGCCCCAGTCGTGGTGGTCGTAATTAGTTGCACCTCTACCGTGTTCTTGCTTAGGGATTCCGACCTTTTCCTTTCTTTTCCTCTCTGTCCTAGCGCTCTTATTAGTTGTTATAGAAATAAAGTTCATAAGGTTATGCAGCATCTGACCTCGTTTGTGTCTTAATCTCGCTCTCGGGATTTTTTAAGAACCCTCCCCCGATATCGGATCGGGACATTTTTAAATGGCGTCATGGACAGGATCCCTTGAGACGAGAGTGCTGTGTTACCTTGTTGTCTTGGATGCAAACCTCTCAGGGTGAAAAAGTTCTCTGTGTTTTATATTAAGTTGTGACCTCCTGAGAGCAAACAGGGAGAGCGCGGACAGTGATGTTGCGTTTGTGTTTGAGTTAAGTTGTGACCTCCTGAGAGTGAACGGGTGAAAGTTATTTATCAAGTTGTGGCCCTCTCAGGACGAAAACCCTTTGCATTGCTTTTGTGTGAGATTCATATTTGGTCTCCTGAGAGAGAATAGGGGAAATCTGACATTAAGGTTTGACCCTCTCAGGACGATAATCCCCTTTGTATCAGAAAAAGGGAAAAGGAATGGTCTGTGATGATGCGCCCTCAGAGGCTGAAGGAATAGATATATTATATGATCTTTTGGAGGCACACAGATCCCGTCCCTCAATTCAGGGGCGAGACTGGGTGAAAAACCACTGGTTCCAACCACAAAGTGTGGTGGATCGGATAAGGGTATTGCAGAAGGAAGATAAGGTTAGAAAGGGGAAAGGAAAAACTATAATTTGTGCAGTGCTAGGAGCGAGTCTGGCAGCTGCAATGGAAGAGAAAAAGGAGAAGTATAGCCAAACTGACACTTTGATAGACTCGCTGCAGACGGTCATACAGACCCTGCAGAACCAATTGAGAGATACTAAAGGGTTATTAGAGGAGGAAAGGGATCAAAATAGAATATTGAAAGATGAATTGAGAGAATACATTTTGGCAGACACAGATACCCATGCCGAGGCAGAAGTGAAACTTCTGGAGAAAGGGATACGTCAAATCTATCCACAAGGAGATTTGCAGAAGGCAAAAGAAACTTTAGAAAGCCACCCCCACATGTATCCACTGGTTAAAACAGAGTATCTATATGAGGATGATAGTGATAACCGTCCTCAGGTTATCACCAAAGAAGTCCCATTTACCTCAACTGAATTGGCAAAACTGGAGAAAGATTTTTCAAGGACTGCAAAAGAATCAGAGACAGAGTATGTGTGGAGAGTGTCTCTGTCAGGAGGGGATAGAATTTTATTGTCTGAGAAAGAAGCAGAAGGATATTGGGGTCCGGGTGTGTTTCTAACCACTGGCGATTATAGAGCCCCATGGTCTCTGACTCAGAGAGTTGCATACTGGGCCGGAGGGCTGAACCCCTTGGAGAGGGGAGATCCCCTTGCCATAACAGGTACGGTGGATCAACTAGTGGAAAGTGTACAGAAGGCAGCCTGTCTGCAGATGATGTATGATCGGGAGCTCAAGCCCAACCAAGGCTCCCCGATGATGATGCCTGTGGACCCGGAGAGGATGACTCCTCTGATACGAGGACTCCCTGAAACCCATTGCTATTCAATTGCAAGGGAAGATTCAAAACACTCCTAATGGAGAAAGAATAACGGCCGCTCTGGAGGGGATAGTGACCCCTGACCATCAACGGCAAGGGAGGAAAGTATGGACATGGGGAGATGTAGCCCAAGAATTGGTTAATTTTGGGAGAAAATATGGTCCTGTTGGTGGACCGTCTCAAAGAACTGAAACCAGGGTTGTGTGGGCTGCAGAGCAAATAAGTGGGCGACAATCATCAATGAGGAACGGACAAGGCTTTGGATCACCCCGATTTCAGAATCCTGGGAAAGATAGGTCCCTAACTCGATTGGGACTGCGGCAATTAGGGCTTCAGAAAGGCATTCCTCGGAAATTGATGGATGGACTCACGACTCAAAAATTAGAGCAACTTGTGGAGGAATGGCCCGAGCAAAACGTCACTTCCAAACCAACCCTTAGTGCTCCACCCTTAACAGACCTTGGGGAGGAGCTGACTGGAGAAGAGAAGGTGACGGGAAACTAGACCCTCTGCTCCCCAAAGGTGAGGGGGGATGCGGAGGATGGATGTTTGTAAGACAACTCACCTGCAACACAAAAGGTCTATTTGTAGTCAGTCTAGATTTAAGAGAAGCCGAACGCACCATTCGGCAACAATCTATAATTCTCAGAGGCCTGTTTAAAGTGATCAAAGCAGTTTTGTCGGGAACTCCACCCCCTGACGGAGTAGCCCAGAGAGCCTCCGTGCGAAAGTGGTATGCACAAATAGAACATTATTGTGAAATCTTTTCTGTAACTGAAGGAACCACAGAAGTGTTAAATATACAGGATGAGGTAGACCCGAGTAGGGAAACACCCGCGCTTTCGCCTGTAATACAAGTAGCTCCTCCGTTTTCTGAACAATTGCGAAATGCCTGGTTTACTGATGCCTCATCAAAGCGAGAGGGAAAAATTTGGAAGTACCGAGCTGTGGCACTTCGGATAGACACCAATGAACAGATCATTACTGAAGGAGAAGGTAGTGCACAAGTAGGAGAATTAGTTGCTGTGTGGAGTGTTTTCCAACACGAGGCTCAGTCTGCTTCTTCTGTCTATATCTATACTGACTCTTATGCTGTGTTTAAAGGTTGCACTGAATGGATTCCGTTCTGGGAACAAAATGGATGGGAGAATATCCGTATGGCAAAAGGAAAAATGGCAGGAAATCCTTACCATTGCCAGACAAGGGAAATTTGCAGTAGCTTGGGTAGCATCTCATCAGCAAGATAATACCCTGTGAGAGATGAGAAACCAGGCCTGTGAGAAACTAAGACAAACAACCTGGGAAAGCAAAAGTTGAGGCTGATTGAAGAAATGCCTCAAACACTCGCAAGACAAAACTCTGAGTCACAGGGTGCATTCTGTGGAGGCCAAAGCTGATAACGCTGCCCGATGTAGCTGGGGGAGAGAGCCCTGTGGAGACAGGACGGCTCTGCCCTGGGGCACCTGAGCAGATTTCAAGGGCCATGTGTTCGGTGAATGAACTTTGCTTCATAATCCACAAAATGCATATTAAAGTTGACACCCCTCAATATGCTAACGAGGGCTGTCATGATCATGCTAATGACATCATCCCATGAAACACCTTACCCCTCCCTGTACATGGGATACGTAGCTATGTGGGTCGACCTAGGGGACGGACCCAAGGAAAATGGGTATAAGTCAAAGGGGGGAAGAAAGGACTGGCTCGCTCTCTCTCTCTGCCCCTCTCCCTGCCCCCCGACCATCTGGAGAAAGCAGTGAAGCAAAGAAGACGAATGCCAGCGGAGAAGACGGCCGCCTCCTGGAACCCTCGCCGGCGGGATCAGCGCAGGAACCCAGACCGGTGATCTGTATTCCCCCATTCCCTCTATCTCCCTCTTTTCCTTTTTCCATTAAGAAATGCAAAACATATTATATTGCTCACCACAACTTGCTCTGTACTTGGCCAATTATCATGTGTTCAATTAGTGCATTGTAGGTAGTTAATAAATGCTTGAACTTGGAGACTTGTTGTCCGCTCCAATTGGGGATTTGCGAATCTGAGTCACTTGTCCCCCTCGTTGGAGCGGGACGTGACATACCCCTGTGAGCCGATGGAATGCCGAGGTGGATGAACTAGCTCGGCTGGCTCCCCTACAAAGCACCCAGATAGCAGAAAATTGGGAACGCCTGTTAGAATGGCTACATGTAAAAAGGAAACATTCAGGAATTAAAGACCTGTATTGTGAGGCACAAGCCCGAGGGTGGCCAGTTACCAGGGAAGAGTGTAAAACTTGTGTATCTTCTTGTGAACAATGCCGCGTCCGTCTGGACAGACATCCACTGGGGAGTGACCCCCTGCACTTAAGAGAGGGAAAAGGCCTATGGGAGGCCTGGCAGATCAATTACATCGGTCCCTTTCGAAAGTCAGAAGGCAAATACTATATACTGGTAGGTGTAGAGATAGTGTCTGGGCTAGTGCAAGCTAAAGCATGTTCTAAAGCAACAGGAGAAAACACAGTAAAAGCTCTGAAAGAATGGTTTGGAATTTTCCCCAAACCACAGTCGATCCAATCAGATAATGGCTCACATTTCACAGCCAAAGTGGTGCAAGAGTGGGCAGCTCAGGAAGAATTTCGTGAGTGTTTCATACTCCGTATTACCCACAAGCGAATGGAATTGTGGAAAGAACGAATGGTCTACTAAAACGCTTCCTCAAACCACATAAGCCAGGATGGGCTGAGAGGGTGTGGGATGCAGTGACCAGCGTCAACAGTCACTGGGGAGTAAATGGATGCCCAAAGATCACAGCATTCTGTCCTAAACCTCCAGCAATCATGTCAACCCCACACGGTCCCAACCATGCTAGCAATCCATCTCATTTCCCAAGACAACCTGTCTTGGTTGAACTCCCCACAGTGGGCAAAGTGCCACTGGTGTTGGACACACCTCTTAATAAATACACCTGGAAAGCAAAAGATGCCTGTGGGAAAACTCACAAGATTCACACTAGATGGATTGTTCCCTCCTTCTAACCCGAGAAGCAAATTTGTTCTTTTGTTTCACTTTCAGGAGGAAGCAAGCGACGCAGACGCACCCACAGAAGTGAAGCAGATGCAGATCTTAGTGTAATTTTGTTAGGATGTATATGCTGTTTTTTATTATAGTATTCTGTGTATTTACCTATGGGAGTGAAGGGAAACCAATTCCCCCATCTCCCCTCAGCCCATACGACCCCTTTGAGGACAATGAGTTTGTTTTGTTAGCAAAAACTGTAAGCCAAACATTTAATCTAAGTCACTGCTGGGTTTGTGGAGGACCTCTAGGATTGTCAAGCTGGCCATGGGTCTCTACACCCCTTACCCCAGCACAAATTGTAAGTAACTATAGTGAAACTGGCCCATGTCCCTGTTCAAACATGGAATGGCTGGAATGGTGATTTATGGTCTTGGTTACCCGGAGCACCATGGGTAAAACAGCTTTTATTTTATCTGTTATGTGCATTTGCTGCCTTGATGTTTTTGCCCTGTATCATTCCTTGCTTTGTTCAGTTAATCCAGCATGTTGTATCCAACATGCAATTTACATCTACTGCCTCACCTGATGGTGTAAAACAGATTTGTGCTGTTTGCCAATCAAAGTCTACCACTGTATCAATCATTTAAACCATATATATATATCTCTACACATGTATCCTTGTTCATATTTAGGATAGGTGCTTTGAGGCCTAAACAACACATGCGCTTTGGGCTGGGGGCGTGGAGATCCATTTTCTTGCTGCGTAGACAGACCCCCCAACTCAGGCGAACTAGACTACCATTTTGCAGCTCCGTAATTTTTGCAATCTATAGCAATCATGGATATGGATTGCATCTCTGCATTAGCTTTAATTCTTGTTTTGTCGGCTATTGCCTTGTTTGTTATTGTAATGTTTCTTTTTTGCCGTTGCAAATGTGATCTTTGTAAATTATCTTCGTCTTCCTCTACCACTTCACCTGAACAACAACCGCTGCATTCCTCTGCTGATTCCCCTGCATCTCCTCTTCAATCGTCTTCTCCTGCCGCTGTTCCTGAGCCTCAACCATCCTGTTCTTTTGCTGTTGTTCCTGAAACCCAGACATCATGTTCTTCTGCTGCTTTACCCGAACCTCAACTGCCCTCGTGTTCCTTTGATGATTTTCTTGAAACTCGCGTCTAATTTGTAAGATGTCTTTGTTTTATAAAGTTAATTAGTTTTAATATTGTTAGAGATAATAGTATTGTTTATTTGTTTTGGTTTAAATTTAAATAGAATTTTCCAGGCTCGGATGACGCATGCGCTTTGGGATAAGGGAAGCCCTTTTTCCCTCTGCGCATGCTGATCCTGATTCTAGCAGACCGGAGCAGCAGACCACATGCACTTGCAGGGCCCTGAACATTTTCTGGTATCTTTTGTTTACAATGGATTGCTTTTTAGCATTACTTTTAATTCATGTTACCCTTTCTGTTCTGATGGCTATTATTTTGCTTATTATTGTCATACTTCTGTTTTGTCCCTGTAAGTGCTCTCCATGGAGACTGTCGCTGCATCCCTCTGCGGATTCAGAGCCTTAAGATTAAGTTTATAAGATGTTCTAGTTTTATAATGTTAATTAGTTTAAGTATATCGGTTAAAATTGTTAGATAAAAATGTTTAAATATTGTTAAGAATATATGTTTGTTAGATAAAAATGTTCACTGTTATCTTGTTAGACTAAAAATGTTTATTGTTGTTAAAAATAGTGTTAAAAGATGTTTGTCTATTGTTGTTAAGAATAGTGTTTAAAAATGTTTACCAAAAAAAAATAATTCATTTATTGTTGTATTGCGCACTTTTCTAGCCTTTTCTCTCTCCTCTTTCTGTACTGTTATCTTTCACACCACCACGAAGACAGCGATGTTGAGCCACGGGGTGGTGTAAGGAACTTTTTGGACTTTTAGTATGTCTCAAAATCACTGTCTCCACGACGACCACCTCCTGACTCAACGTAAAGGAGCAAACACACAGTCCCCGACGAAAACCACATCCGCCCTAGATGAGAATATCAGCAGTCATCTATCGAGCTGTGAGTGCGTGAGCCGGGTGGAGGGGAAACTGCGGCGAGACAGATCGGCCCCTCGTCAGCACGACCACCACGGACACCCAGGCATGCGCGCATGGAGGGCCACGGGGTGGCACCTACAACAATGAGCCCCGTGGAAATGGGCGGACAAACTGTGGGGACGGGGACTATAAAAAAGACAGACTGTGTACTCCTTTGTAAGAGGGAAACCAGCTAGAAGATGGGAACCAACAAGAAGAGGAGAACCAACTCGGAGCCAGGAAATTGGAGCATCATCAGACCGAAAGAACATCGTCGGATCCCCAGTCGTGGTGGTCGTAATTAGTTGCGCCTCTACCGTGTTCTTGCTTAGGGATTCCGACCTTTTCCTTTCTTTTTCTCTCTGTCCTAGCGCTCTTATTAGTTGTTATAGAAATAAAGTTCATAAGGTTATGCAGCATCTGACCTCGTTTGTGTCTTAATCTCGCTCTCGGGATTTTTTAAGAACCCTCCCCCGATATCGGATCGGGACACCACTGTACAGAGATAAATGATGTAAACTGTTATAATTTCCAACAACTCTCACAATTTGCCAGAATAAAGCCAAATTCAGAAGTATTCTGAGAACATTTGACAAATTGCTGCAGCATTCAAAACCGCTGGAGGGCTCCCAGTAACTCAAGACAGATACAGTATACAATTTTTAGTGAAGTGATATATAATACACTTAAGCATTATAGACAACATTTGAAACATTTCTTAAATAGCTTTTACAACTGCTGTTGTGTGATGAGCTGACAGCTTTTCTTGTCATACAGAGTCCTGCCATACTGTTCCTGATGCTTAATCCTCATTTGTTAAAAATTCAGGTTCTGCTTTAAGACAGGCTTTAAAACATGAGATTAAAAGGAAACAAACTTTTAAAATTTGTTTGTAGAACTTTCCAATTGAAATGCTTTTTTCACCATGAGTCATGAAACTAGAAATGGACTTTCATCTTGAAAATGAAAGCTGAGATTCTCCAGATGCTGGAAACTGCAGCTTTAAGATAAATACCAGGTACTAGAAAATAACAGCACATAGAGGGCAATCTGAGGCTTCAAGATAGTATTTGCACTACTAGTTTTTGATGCAAAATAAAAGACCTACTTAGCAGGCTTGAGAAGTATCATTAATATCCTGCCCCCAGTTTAGCTGTAGCTCTCTACAATAAAAGGTAAAGAGGTAAAAAAGATTGGTTTAAAAATATGCATCACTTCTTTCTCCTTTCTGCCTTTCTCTTTTCCTGTCTTTACCTTGCTTCTGTGAATGCACATAGCTGCTTAAGCAGGGTGCACAGGGCATAAATGTATAGATGGGTTAAAAGGTTGTGATCTGTAAACAAAGTAGCATTGATCAAACCACTTCTGAGTGGGACACCCTTGCACAGATGTCACTGGATCCATAAAGTGCAAGACAGGAGATATAGTAAGTAGAGCAACCAATGTATTCATTATGATTCTGCTTAAGAGGTTTCAGGATTTCCAGCTAAATTTGGTGAAATGCTGTGCCCATCTCAGCTAAAGCAGCTTGTAGTAGTTTAGCTTCTCTTGTATCAAAAGATTGAATCAAAAGCATGCTTGGGAATAATTCTTGGGACAGGGGTGAAGGTTGCACAGAGCCTTGTTTTTGTACATATCTCAAGCATAAGGTAAAGGTGGCCAAGATTTGTAGCCCAGCAGTGCAAATGGGAGGAAGGGGAAGAGAGGCTGTCCAGAGCTCACCTAAGAGAGCACAGAAAGCCTGATGGAGAAAACTGCAACAAGGCAGCAAGACCAGATAGTTTAATTCCTCCTTCCCCTTCTCACCGCCTTTGGCACGTCTCTGAAATATCTTCAGTACAAGCTGTGACATGGAGTAGGACAGTTACGGATGTAAACAGCTGGGACTCCTCATGATACAGTTGCCATGAGTATCCAAACAGGGTGGAAAAGAGACCAAAGGAAGGCAAACACAGGAACAGAGGGCAGCTTTGGGGCTTAAAATGTTGTGAGACAGGATACATTATCATGAAGTTTTTGCAGCTCTGTAGTAATATTTTCTGTTAAGGCTGCAATGGAACACTGAAATTCAGCCTGCTGCACTGCTGAGCTGATAAAGACCCAATTCCATGAAGCCCAATGTTAACACACTCAGACTCTCTGAAATCAGACACCTAAACATGGGTTGACTACTGCTCTCACATTCTGTATCAGTAGTCCAGCTGCTTGAAATTGTACCTGTATTTAAACACCCTGGAAGGGGATTCCAAGCAGTTAGACACTATAATGTCTTCTTCCCTTCTTGCAGGATTAATGCACAAGCTCAGCTCTGTGGGACACACTGCCACTAGTTGGAGACATAAACAAGGCAGAGCACACAGCCAGCCTGAAAAAGCTCCCACAACTGTCTACTCCGAAGCACTGTGTTGGTTTAAGCCCTGCCGGGACCGGAGACCACTTTGCCGTTGTCCCTCCCCCACCCTCGGACACAAGTAGGGCACAAACCCCGGGTTAAAATAAGAAGAAATTTAATACAACAGTGTAATGAGCAATCTGAACATCATTAGTCAAAGATATTAAAAATAAACAGTAATAACAGTGAATAAAAGATATACAGAGAAATACCGCAATGGATAGAGACAGTCCCGTGCTCCCTGGGATCAAAGCCAAAAAAGGAAAGAGTTCCCGCACTCCTGCGCCTGGACCTGACCTCAGCATGGTATGGTATAACCCGGCTGGAGATCCCTTCCACCTTCTCTGCTGGGGAAACTTAACCCTATCCTTGCTGAACCAGGACATAATCCACCCCTTTATTCTATATCATATACATCATGTCCAGCTGCCATTTAGCAGTTAAGAATAACAGAATAACAATTTACAAAGGCACAGCATAATTCACGGCATGTTCTCGCCCAGAATCAAGTCCCCCTGTGGTACACATCGGACCTCTCCATTGTCCTGCATCACCCACCAGGTGCACCCAGATCCTTGAGCAAAAGCAATCCCATGGATGGGTTTGCCTTTACCTTTGCCTGGCACAGGACTAAACCAGACCATTTTTCCCAATATATTCCTCATGCACACCACAGGGACTTTATTCCCATCTACAGCACGTGGAGGTTTTGACTGAGCTGGGCCAGCTCGACTGGCAGATCCTCTTGTGTTGACTAGCCAGGTGGCCTTTGCTAGATGCATGTCCCGGTCTTTGAAGGTCCCACCTCCCAATGCTTTCAATGTGGTTTTTAACAGTCCATTGTAGCGCTCGATCTTCCCAGAGGCTGGTGCGTGGTAGGGGATATGGTAGACCCACTTGATGCCGTGTTCTTCTGCCCAGGCATTTATGAGGTTGTTTCGGAAGTGGGTCCCATTGTCTGACTCAGTTCTCTCTGGTGTGCCATGTCGCCACAGGACTTGGGTTTCAAGGCCCAGGATGGTGTTCTGGGCGGTGGCGTGGGGTGCTGGGTAAGCTTCCAGCCATCAGTGGTTACTTCCACCATTGCGAGCACGTGGCGCTTCCTGTGGCGAGTCTGTGGCAGTGTGATGTAGTCAATCTGCCAGGCCTCTCCATATCTGTATTTCAACCATCGCTCTCTATTCCGATGGGGCTTCACCCTATTGTCATATTTGATTGCAGCACACATCTCACATCCGTGGATGATCTCGGCAATGGTGTCAATAATGAGGTCCACCCCTCGATCTCGAGCCCACCTGTATGTTGCATCTCTACCTTGGTGGCCCGAGGTCTCATGGGCCCACCGGGCTATGAACAGTTCACCTTTGCGCTGCCAGTCCAAGTCCACCTGAGCCACTCTAATCTTAGCAGCTTGGTCTGCCTGCTGGTTGTGTCGATGTTCATCACTGGCCCGACTCTTGGGTACATGGACATCCACATGGTGCACCTTCACAACGAGGTTTTCCACACGGGCTGCAATGTCCTGCCACACCTCAGCAGCCCAGACGGTTTTTCCCTTACGTTGCCAGTTGCTCTGCTTCCATTGCTGCAACCATTTCCACAGGGTATTGGCCACTGCCCACGAGTCGGTGTAGAGGTAGAGCCTCAGCCACTTTTCCCGCTCAACAATATCCAAGGCAAGCTGGACAGCTTTCACCTCTGCAAACTGACTCTATTCACCCTGTCCCTCAGCAGCTTCATTGACCCGTCGTGTGGGACTCCACACAGCAGCCTTCCATCGTCAATGTTTTCCCACAATGCGACAAGACCCATCAGTGAACAGGGCATATCGCTTCTCCTCATCCGGCAACTCGTTATATGGTGGGGCCTCCTTAGCACGTGTCACCTCCTGTTCTGGAGACATCCCGGAATCTTTGCTCTATGGTCACTTCGTAATCACCTCTAGTATCCCTGGGCACCTGGATTTCCCTATTCGAACCCATTGTGTTATCAATGCAACCCATTTACTCCACATGGCATCTGTTGCACTCTGTGTGGAGGAGGCCTTACCTTTGAACATCCACCCCAGCACCGGCAGTTGGGGTGCCAGGAGGATCTGTGTTTCAGTGCTGACCACTTCTGAGGCAGCCCAAACTCCTTCGTATGCTGCCAGTGTCTCCTTCTCTTTTGCCGTATAATTAGCTTCAGAACATTTGTATCCCCGGCTCCAAAAGCCTAGAGGTCAGCCTCAGGTTTCCCCATGTGCTCTCTGCCAGAGGCTCCAGGTAGGGCCATTCTCCCTGGCTGCGGTGTAGAGCATGCTCTTAACCTCCTGCCCTTCCTGGACTGGCCTGAGGGCTACTGCTTGGGCAATCTCCTGCTTAGTTTGTTCAAAGGATAGTTGCTGCTCATGGCCCCATTCAAAATCGTTCTTCTTACAGGTTACGTGGTAGAGAAAGCTCACAATCAGGCTGTAGTTTGGGATGTCCATCTTCCAGAATCCCACAGTGCGCAGGGAAGTCTGAGTCTCCCTTTTAGAGGTCGGTGAGGCCATGGCTGTTTTCTTGTTTATCACATCCATTGGGATGTATCGATGCCTATCTTGCTATTTTATCCCTAGGAACTGAATTTCCCTTGCAGGCCCCTTGACTTTCTTTTGCTTAATGGCAAAGCCTGCCTTCAGGAGGATTTAAATGATCTTCTTTCCTTTCTCAAAGACTTCCTCGGCTGTGTCCCCCCATACAATGATGTCATCAATGTACTGCAGGTGTTCTGGAGCCCCACCTTTCTCCAGTGTGGTGTGGACCAGTCCATGGCAAATGGTGGAGCTGTGGTTCCACCCCTGGGACAATCGATTCCAGGTGTACTGGATGCCTCTCCAAGTGGACGCAAACTGTGGCCTGCACTCTGGCGCTATCGTAATGGAGAAGAACGCCTTAGCAATGTCAGTCATGGCGTACCACTTGGCTGCCTTCGACTCCAGTTCATACTGGAGCTCTAGCATGTCCGGCACTGCAGCACTCATTGCTGGCGTCACTTCATCCAGGCCACGGTAGTCCACAGCTCGCCTCCATTCACCATTAGGCTTTCTCACTGGCCATAGAGGTCTGTTGAAGGGTGAGTGAGTTTTGCTGATCACCTTCTGGCTTTCTAGTTGACGGATCAGCTGATGGATGGGGACCAGGGAATCTCGGTTGGTGCGGTACTGCCGCCGGTGCACCGTCCTGGTAGCAATCGGCAGTCGCTACTCCTCAACCTCAATCCGCCCCACCACTGAGGGATTCTCTGAGATGACAGGTACGGTGGACAACTGTTCAACCTCCTCCAGGGCAGCTACACCAAAAGCCCACCGGTACCCTTTTGGGTCTCTGAAGTACCCTCTCCTGAGATTGTCTATGCCCAGGATGCACGGGGCATCTGGGCCAGTCACAGTGGGGTGCTTATGCCAGTCCTTCCCAGTCAGGCTCACTTCAGCTTCCAGTAGGGTCAGCTGTTGGGATCCCCCTGTCACTCCGGAGATGCAAATGGATTAAACCCCATTGTAGCTCGATGGCATCAGGGTGCACTGTGCGCCAGTGTCCACCAAAGCCTTATATTCTTGTGGGTCTGACATGCCAGGCCATCGGATCCACACTGTCCAGTAAATCCGATTATCCCTTTCCTCCACCTGGCAGGAGGCAGGGCCCCTCTAATCCTGCTCACCATCACTCACTTTTGTAAGAATGATTTGCTGGTCCCCTCAAGAGGGCCAGACATAATATTGGCCACTGTATTCTGTCTGGGGTATTTCTGACTGGACACTGGATCTGCACTCTTCTTGGAGGACTCCCCTTTTGTGATGGTCTTCCCTTCCAGCTGCTCTACTCGTGCAGCTAGGGCGGCAGTGGGCTGTCCATCCCACCTCCTCATGTTTTCTCCATGGTCGCGGAGGAAAAACCACAGCGTGCCTCGTGGTGTGTGCCTTCTGCTGCCTTTCTCTTGGGTGGGGAAACATTTACTTCTAATGGCTGAGACATCAGCCCATGCAGGTGGAACGTGGGACATGTCCTGTTCCATTTTCTGGACCCTCTGAGACAGTTCCTCCACAGCTGAGACCCAGGAACGGTGAGATGAAGGGAGATTTCCCTCATATTGCCGGAGCTTGCCAACCACTCCATCCACTGTTAGAGTGTGGGTGTCTGTCCACCAGGACACTATTGCCAATGCTTTCGAGTGTGCTTCTGGTGCACTCTTCAGGAACTTTCGCCACATCAGGTATGTGCAAGGGGACTCATCTGGGTCCATGGGTGACTGCTCGTTATTCAGATCACCATAGATCATCTCAAACACAGCCAGTTCCCTGAGATTCTGAATGCCTTTTCCAATGTTCGTCCATTTGCTTAGCTGACATAGAATATCATCCTTGTAGGGGTACCTCTCCCTTACACTGAGCAGGAGTCGCTTCCAAATGCTGAGGGTTTGAGTCTGTTTCCCTATTTCCCTATTAATGTCATCATCCTCGGCCAAAGATCCCAGCTGTTTGGCCTCTCTCCCCTCCATTTCAAAAGCACTGGCTCCATTGTCCCAGCATCGGAGCAGCCAGGTGCAAATCTGCTCGCCTCCCAGGCGGTCAAAATCTCTCCTCATATCTTGCAACTCAGTTGGGGATAGAGAACAGACGATCACCACTGGCCCTGCCTCCTTTTCCCGTGCTGGACCTGGCTTATCCCCAACCCCCACTTTGCGATCTGACTTTCTGGTATATTTTGTTTTCTGTACTGGCTGGCTCTCTGGCTCACTTGCTGTGCTGGTGGAGGTAACTGATACTTGCTCTGCCTGTACCCACCGAGATACTCTACCAGTAAGTTCATTCTCAGATCCTGCAGCCCTTTCTAACCCTTGAGGGCAGTGGGTGGTAATAAAAAGGACACGGTAGGCATAAGCAAGTCCCCAACACACTGCAGTGTGTTGTGTCTCCTTGTTTTTTCCAACTTGGTAACACACCCTTTCTAAGCATTCCATCATCTTTTCAGGGCTCTGCATTTGTTCAGGAGTGAAATTCCAAAGCATTGGAGGTGCTCACTGACCCAGGCCTTTGCCCATCTTTTCCCACACCCCTTGCCCCTCACTATTATCTGACCTTGGGGCAGGTTTCCGGGTGCTGCTATTGTTAGAGAAGTGCCGCATGGCCCAAAACAAGATCTGGCAGGCATTCAGAAAGCATTGTGCCACAACTACATTGGCCTGCAGGCTCCAAGGATAACTGAAACTCTCAAAAACAGCCCACTGCCGCCCTAGCTACACGAGTAGAGCAGCTGAAAGGGAAGACCATCACGAAAGGGGAGTCCTCCAAGAAGAGCGCAGCTCCAGTGTCCAGTCAGAAATCCCCCAGACAGATTAGAATGGCCAACGTTATGTCTGGCCCTCTTGAGGGGACCAGTAAAACATTCTTACAAGAAGTGAGTGATGATGAGCAGGATTAGAGGGGCCCTGCCTCCAGCCAGGTGGAGGAAAGGGATAATCGGATTTACTGGACAGTGTGGATCCGATGGCCTGGCACGTCAGACCCACAAGAATATAAGGCTTTGGTGGACACTGGCACACAGTGCACCCTGATGCCATCGAGCTACAGTGGGGTTGAATCCATTTGCATCTCTGGACTGACAGGGGGATCCCGACAGCTGACCCTACTGGAAGCTGAAGTGAGCCTGACTGGGAAGGACTGGCATAAGCACCCCATTGTGACTGGCCCAGATGCCCCGTGCATCCTGGGCATAGACAATCTCAGGAGAGGGTACTTCAGAGACCCAAAAGGGTACTGGGGGGCTTTTGGTGTAGCTGCCCTGGAGGAGGTTGAACAGTTGTCCACCGTACCTGTCGTCTCAGAGAATCCCTCAGTGGTGGGGCAGATTAAGGTTGAGGAGCAGCGAGTGCTAATTGCTATCAGGACGGTGCATCGGCGGCAGTACCACACCAGTCGAGATTCCCTGGTCCCCATCCATCAGCTGATCCGTCAACTAGAAAGCCAGAAGGTGATCAGCAAAACTCACTCACCCTTCAACAGACCTCTATGGCCACTGAGAAAGCCTAATGGTGAATGGAGGCTAACTGTGGACTACCGTGGCCTGGATGAAGTGACGCCAGCAATGAGTGCTGCAGTGCCGGACATGCTAGAGCTCCAGTATGAACTGGAGTCGAAGGCAGCCAAGTGGTACGCCACGACTGACATTGCTAACGCGTTCTTCTCCATTCCAATAGCGCCAGAGTGCAAGCCCCAGTTTGCGTTCACTTGGAGAGGCATCCAGTACACCTGGAATTGATTGTCCCAGGGGTGGAAGCACAGCTCCACCATTTGCCATGGACTGGTCCATACTGCACTGGAGAAAGGTGGGGCTCCAGAACACCTGCAGTACATTGATGACATCATTGTATGGGGGGACACAGCCGAGGAAGTCTTTGAGAAAGGAAAGAAGATCATTTAAATCCTCCTGAAGGCCAGCTTTGCCATTAAGCAAAAGAAAGTCAAGGGGCCTGCAAGGGAAATTCAATTCCTAGGAACAAAATTGCAAGATGGGCGTCACCACATCCCAATGGAGGTGATAAACAAGATAACAGCCATGGCCTCACCGACCTCTAAAAGGGAGACTCAGACTTCCCTGCGCACTGTGGGATTCTGGAAGATGGACATCCCAAACTACATCCTGATTGTGAGCTTTCTCTACCACGTAACCTGTAAGAAGAACGATTTTGAATGGGGCCATGAGCAGCAACTATCCTTTGAACAAACTAAGCAGGAGATTGCCCAAGCAGTAGCCCTCAGGCCAGTCCAGGGAGGGCAGGAGGTTAAGAGCATGCTCTACACTGCAGCCAGGGAGAATGGCCCTACCTGGAGCCTCTGGCAGAGAGCACATGGGGAAACCTGAGGCTGACCTCTAGGCTTTTGGAGCCGGGGATACAAATGTTCTGAAGCTAATTATACGGCAAAAGAGAAGGAGACACTGGCAGCATACGAAGGAGTTTGGGCTGCCTCAGAAGTGGTCAGCACTGAAACACAGATCCTCCTGGCACCCTGACTGCTAGTGGTGGGGTGGATGTTCAAAGGAAAGGCCTCCTCCACACAGCATGCAACAGATGCCACGTGGAGTAAATGGGTTGCATTGATCGAATAGGGAACCCCAGGTGCCCAGGGATACTAGAGGTGATTACGAACTGGCCAGAGAGCAAAGATTCTGGGATTTCACCAGAACAGGAGGTGACACGTGCTAAGGAGGCCCCACCATATAACGAGTTGCCAGATGAGGAGAAGCGATATGCCCTGTTCACTGATGGGTCTTGTCACATTGTGGGAAAACATCGACGATGGAAGGCTGCTGTATGGAGTCCCACATGAGGGGTCAATGAAGCTGCTGAGGGACAGGGTGAATAGAGTCAGTTTGCAGAGGTGAAAGCTGTCCAGCTTGCCTTGGATATTGCTGAGTGGGAAAAATGGCTGAGGCTCTACCTGTACACTGACTCATGGGCAGTGGAAAATACGCTGTGGAAATGGTTGCAGCAATGGAAGCAGAGCAACTGGCAACGTAAGGGAAAAACCGTCTGGGCTGCTGAGGTGTGGCAGGACATTGCAGCCCGTGTGGAAAACCTCGTTGTGAAGGTGCGCCATGTGGATGCCCATGTACCCAAGAGTCGGGCCAGTGATGAACATCGACACAACCAGCAGGCAGACCAAGCTGCTAAGATTAGAGTGGCTCAGGTGGACTTGGACTGGCAGCGCAAAGGTGAACTGTTCATAGCCCGGTGGGCCCATGAGACCTCGGGCCACCAAGGTAGAGATGCAACATACAAGTGGGCTCGAGATCGAGGGGTGGACCTCACTATTGACACCATTGCCGAGATCATCCACGGATGTGAGACGTGTGCTACAATCAAACATGCCAATAGGGTGAAGCCCCAGCGGAATGGAGAGCGATGGCTGAAATATAGATATGGAGAGGCCTGGCAGATCGACTACATCACACTGCCACAGACTCGCCACAGGAAACGCCATGTGCTCGTATTGGGGGAAGTAACCACTGGATGGCTGGAAGCTTACCCAGCACCCCACGCCACCACCCAGAACACCATCCTGGGCCTTGAAACCCAAGTCCTGTGGCGACACGGCACACCAGAGAGAACTGAGTCAGACAATGGGACCCACTTCCGAAACAACCTCACAAATGCCTGGGCAGAAGAACACGGCATCAAGTGGGTCTACCATATCCCCTACCACGCACCAGCCTCTGGGAAGATCGAGCGCTACAATGGACTGTTAAAAACCACATTGAAAGCACTGGGAGGTGGGACCTTCAAAGACTGGGACATGCATCTAGCAAAGGCCACCTGGCTAGTCAACACAAGAGGATCTGCAGTTGAGCTGGCCCGGCTCAGTCAAAACCTCCACGTGCTGTAGATGGGGATAAAGTCCCTGTGGTGTGCATGAGGAATATATTGGGAAAAATGGTCTGGTTTAGTCCTGCACCAGGCAAAGGTAAAGGCAAACCCATCCATGGGATTGCTTTTGCTCAAGGATCTGGGTGCACCTGGTGGGTGATGCAGGACATTGGAGAGGTCCGACACATACCACAGGGGAACTTGATTCTGGGCGAGAACATGCCATGAATTATGCTGTGCCTTTGTAAATTGTTATTATGTTATTGTTAACTGCTAAATGGCAGCTGGACATGACGCAGATGGTATAGAATAAAGGGGTGTATTATGTCCTGGTTCACCTAGGATAGGGTTAATTTTCCCCAGCAGAGAGAGAGGAGGAAGGGATCTCCAGCCGGGTTATTCATACCATGCTGACATCAGGTCCGACGCGGCAGCGCGGGATGCTTTCCATTGTTGCTTTGGTGACAGGGAGCATCGTCAGCGAACTGTCTGTAAGCATTGCGGTATTTCTCTGTATATCTTTTGTGTTGTTCACTGTTATTACTGTTTACTGTTGTTATCATTGCTACTCTTGTTGTTCAGATTTCTTATTACACTGTTGTATTAAATTTCTTCTTATTTTAACCTGGGGTTTGTGCTATACTTGTGTCCGAGGTTGGGGGAGGGACAATGGCAATGTGGTCTCTGGTCCCGACAGGGCTTAAAACCATCACAGACACAAAGGATCCTGTCATGCTGCTAGTGCCGAAAGCTGAAGAGAGATATGAGACTGCACCTAGGTTTCCAGGCTTTCCTGTATTATTTCTTCTCCTGGACACCACTGGCTAAACTACAGGAATTACTTTTCTTTCCTTATGCCTCCAGGTGCTAGGACAAAGGGTAGAGCCATTTTGGGAACACTAAAGCCACAGAATTCCCTGCGTAACACTTCTCTGCATGTTTCACACAAGAGAGTGATGTCTTCACAACAAGAAGCAAGTCAGAGCAAAGGGCAAGTTTCTCCTCTGCTCTGAGCATGAATTAACCACCCTTCCCTCATATTTACATGTTATAATTAAAAAAAATAAAGCAGTAAGTAGAAGTTGCTTCTGATTGAAATAGCTTCTTGTTTCCAGCTTGTATTCCCAGTGAAAACTGTCACTTGTAAAATAAAGAGAAGGAAAAGAGCTTTTCAGAGATTGTGGGTTTTTTCACATGTGACACGATGGCTCTTCCTAAGACTATACTTAGCCTGAAATTGTGTTTTAGAAAGATAAACTCAGCAGGTGATTAACAAATGCTGCTCTTATCCTGAATTACTCAGAAGCTCTGTGGAGGTCATATTAGCAGCAAATGAGATGGTTCTAATCAGGGGTATAACAGCAGATACAGATTAGTTTATAATTAATGCAAAATTAAGTGGTCATCAGGGATGCTGATTTAAGCCTCTTGGAGGATAACAAAACACAATTTCAAACTCTTTCTCTCTTTTTAGCACCTACTGAAGAAAAGAATCCCTAAAGAAAGAAAGGTGTCCCTAACATACATGGTGAGAAAGGTCAGAATTTAGGGCACATTTGATAGAACCTTGCTAAGTTTAAACGTTTCAAGTAATATGACTTAATAAAAGCTCATTTTCTATTTTGAGATCTTGTTCCTGCCCTGTGGGCTCCATAGCAGTGGTGCTGCTATTCTGCTCCTCTGAGCAACAGTTCAGGACAGGACAGTTTACTGGGTAAACCCAGACTAATAGAGCTATACTTTCACTTACACTCTGCATTTCTAGGACAACTCCACCAGATACAGATTTTCATCATAGTAATACAGAGCAGAGTTTGGAGGTGTTTCAGCTGGGGAACCATCTTCCGTGAGATCTTTCCTACAAGATGTTGGGAATGCTGGGAACAGGAGAAGCGATACTGGACTGAAGCCTAGGCGCTTGTTTACTTCAAGCAGATTCAAAAAATGCAGCTCAGATTTGCTGTATACACCATCCTTGCTGGGGTGAAATACACCTTTGACATACACAGCCCAGTAAAAAAGTTACGTTATCTGACAACTTTGGACTGTATGAAACTGATCATACACTATGAATGTTCTCCCATTCTGCTTTTGTGAACTCCCAATGTTTTTAGCATAAGAATTTTTTTTCATTTAACTGCAAACAGTTTTGCAGTTTGTATAGATCCCATTTGAATGGTGTGTAGTGCTCTCTGAACACAATCAAAATTACATGGAGCTTCATAAATTCCTAACAACTGTATTAGAGATTTGCTGGGCAAAATCATGTAAAAATTAGTCTAAATTACATTTCAGAGCTGGACTCTTGAGAGAGTGACTGATACAGCAACTTCAACTAAAAAAAAATCAGTTGAAAGAACACAACCATTCACATCTGCAAAATATGACTCCAAATCTTTTTCAAATCAGTAGTTTAGTTATTGTAACCTACTGGCTAACACACTGGGGGCATAATGCATCACTGCTCTTAGTCCAGCTCCAAATGAAATGGTCACAAAATATATCACAGTCTTTTCAGGATACAATCTCAAGGTAGACTTACCACAACCATTCCAAATAAATGTACTGGAGACTGAATTACCACTGATCCCTAAACCTGGAAGCACAACAGGATTGTACCTACTCTGTAGAATGTCTCTTGTCCTACATTAACCCAATTCTGTCTTTCCAATATTACACTATAGCCTACATTTTCACATAATAAATATTGATTAAAAACTCCCAGGCTAAATTTTAGAAGTTCTTGTTTTCACAGATGCAGGACACCAATTAATGAAGGAAAGTAATGTAGTTCATTTGAGAACTGCAAAGGTATGTTGCCAGTAATGACAAGGAGAACATGGTGCAGATCAGCAGATAAATCATACTCCAGAAAATTCATACTCTTCACCATTTTTAGTAATTGCTTTTTTTGCTGTATTTTGATGCAGAGAAAAGTTACTAGTTACAAAAGTAGACATGTAATTAGACAATGAAAATAATAGCTGTAAAACAGATTATCTGGGCACAAAATGCTCCTCTGTACAGATATGTTCCTGTGCTCCCATGGGTCCACATAATTTGCCTGTGTAGACACAATCCTCTCCATAGAGATACTTAGCTTACATGTCTTAAACTAAATGGAAGAGTAATTGATAATCTTCTATTCTTCCATGGTCAAAAACTTAAAAGCCTGCATGTAAACATTTTTCTTAATTGTCAAAATTTTAATATTGGGCTTTGTTGTCATGGTATTCACCTATTCCTAGTTAATCCAATCTGTAGTTCACCTTTTTGTAGTTCACTTGAGGTGAAAGAAACACCCATCAAGAAAATCACAAAAGCCTATGGTATGACTTCTCTCACATCAAGGACCTATTCACATAAATAAAGCCTTTTGCTGTTTTTCTGCATGAGCTAAATTGAACTTGGGAGTACATCTCACCTGTAGGCTTATGTTTAAGACAAAAATTTTCTTCTTTCTACTGCATTTAAATCTTGATCTATATTTCCTGCACTTCAAATGATGCCTTTACACAGCCAAAATAGATTTTCTTGTCTCTTATGATTCTACTGCACAAAAAACAACCTGGTTTTACTGGTTTATTCCTCTGTAGTTACAGTACCTTTCATTTTCCTATCACATGGAAAAAACAACACAAAAATAGCCAAGACTTCAAAACAGAAGTTATTTGCATGTCACTAATCACTTGTGTGCAACAGACCTCTGTACCCAGATGACAATTATCACCCTAGGCTCTAAGTGATTATTATCAGTCAGTTTTAGAACTAAAGTAAAAGCGCATTAGGAGCAAAGCCAACGCTAAATACTGACATAACATAGTCTCTGTCCGTTATTTACGTGATAAAAGAATGTATCAGAAGAAAGTAGTGGAGAGTAGTCTCTCAGATTTTACAGCTCAGCTCAAAGACAGAATATATAAAATTTTTTCATTAGTTTCAAGATCATTAAAAAACATTTCCTTGATGCTGCATTTATGAAGAACTCATAGGAAGGTATGACCAGCCTGCTGAGCATGCCATAACTTATTAGTCTTACTACCACTATGATAAGCACACTTTAATTTATAATGATTGAAGATGTTAATTATATTTTATTAGGAGATTCAAAACGGAATGTCAAAGAGAAAACAATTATAAATATACTGTTTCTGGTTACTCCAGGCCACCTTCATGGGAACAAACTTCTGTATCAACCACATAATTGAGAGCAAAACCATTGGGTTTTCTTAGATGTATCAGTTCAAGAATTCACAAATAATTAAGGTCCTTGAATTTGAACAATTAACATAATTCCATTTTCCAGAGTCTTCTATTACTGCAGTCTTCGTTTTTCAGATTTTTTTGTTCTCCAGCATTCCAGTTTCTTTAAGTTACAGTCCCTCAATTCAGATGCATGAGCCTGCTTTCAGTCTGTTCATCACACATCCCCATATAAGCCTATGTTGAAGGTGTTACATCTTTTAAAGCTCTATTCTTAGCCTCATTTCTAGGAGAGGTAAGTACACATCCAGCTTTTGCACTAAGGGATTTTCCATTGTCCAAAGTATCTTCTGTCCAGTTGAGACAAATATTTTTTTACCAATACACTTGATGTCCTTTAAAATAAAAGCTAGAATCAAAAGTGAATGTAATTGTATTATACCAAAAATTGGTCACGCTATAGTTATTTATCCATATCACAATTGTACTTCAGAAATAAGTAATACCACTTGTAAACAGACTATTTGTTGTAGTAGGCAGAATCCAGTAGAAGTCTGACAGAAGAGACACCTGGAAATAACAAGCCTACACTTCAAGAAAACTAGAATTTCACAAGAAACTGGATCACAGGTCTTGTTCTAATGTTTTTCATTTCCAGTTCATATACTATTACAGCTTTTGAATCAGGATCTGAAGGAATTCACACTCAAATTGCAAGCATGACAAAAGAGCTTGACAGGTTTCAATACAAAAATCACAGATCAAATAAAATCATACAAAGGAAGTGAGCTGCAATTAGGAGATCTTCTGTACCCATTAGCTTTATCACAGAAACCAAAGCTGAGGGACAGTAACACAACTCATGGTTTAAAACAACAGAGCAGAAAGATAAGATATAAGGATAGCTTTAGTGAGCCTGGGAAACTGAGTATTTCTCCAGAAAATATGTATTATTTTACAAGTAGGAACACATAGCTCACACTCTTGACAGACTTACATGAAAAGCCAATGGAAAGTGAAGCTCTTGTTCATTTAGCAGACAAAACTGCTAGCAGCAATTATTTTGAAACACAGTTGTTGTCTTTAATGGGCAAGTTATTTTATCTTACTGTTTTTAACAGGTTTCTGGGATTAGTGTGAAGGGAGTCTACCACCTTATAACAATGATACAAAAACTGGGACATATGCCTAGTTAAATTTTCCTCTGATGATCCCGCAGTCCATGTAAAAAGCCCTTGCCCTGTATGTTGGCAAAGTGATCCTTTGGCAGTTTGGCAGGTCAGTTCAGGAAGGACATATTCAGTGAGACAGCATTTAATTAATGGCCATCTCCCCTGAGTACAAGAAATTTGTAATATTTTTTTCAACCTACTATTTTCAGTCTGTTCTCCAGCATAAGCATGTCCATCATTTTACCAGGTCAAAAAGAAAATGATTGGACCTTACCTTTTTTTTTGTATCTGTTTAGTTCAGCCTCCAAACCCTGTACTTTTGTTTCCAAAGCAGTTACTTGTTTCTGCAGGTAACTGGTTACCACAACTAGCAGTTAAAGGTGTTATTTAGTAATTTATATTAAAATGGCTACACAATAACTGTCTCAGAGATGCTTAGCTCTCCTGTAACCTGATGCCATGTGAGAGAACTATTTGGTTTTGAGAGCAGAAACGACAGGCCACATTGCAGATTTGCTCCATGGGAATTTGTCCCACTGAGGGAGGCTTATCCATGACTAGGATGAATATTTGGGTGGGCTTTGAATTCTCAGGGTTGCTGAAGTCATCTATTCAGAGGGAAAAGTCCAGTTCTCAAATGCAAAACAGACATGTAAACATTTCTAAATGAATTAAAGTTGAAGTAAAAAATGACATGAACAGGCAAAGAATTACAGAAGAAAAAATGTTGTTTATGAGACAGAGGGTTTATTTCACTCACATATAACAATAAACAAGTGCCTCTTTCCAGACACTTTCTTCCCTCAGTTATGTTTGTCAGCTCATCTTCTGTGTAACAGACTTTATCTTTCTGTTCCTCACACTTCTGGAAATCCCACCTTTCCTCAAATTATTTTATAAGAATACTGGACATTAACACAAATATTTTTTTGAAAATATACTAAAAAAGTTGAAAACAAGATTATAGAAACATGAGAAATTTATTTCTTACTTCCACGTTCCCCTTTTTCTCCTTGTGGTCCTAAATCTCCTTTTATTCCCAGAGGTCCCACTTTTCCAGGAAAAGCCTGTAGACCTTCTCCCCTGCCCCAGAAAATAAAAACATCTCAGGAAAACTGAAAGCTTTATTTTATTGGAAATGCATTATTTTACTACGTTATTTTATTATTTTACTACATGTACTTGAAAATCAATGAAATAAATGCTGTCTCATGTTATTGCAGAGGTACACATGCTCTAAAACCAGAAAGCCAATATACTTCAGCTGCAATCCAATCACATATCACAGTATATGATCTAGAAAATGAGCTAAAACAGAAGATTAAGGATACATCTGAAGCAGTCTGTTGAAACAGATAGTGTTGTCTTTACTCACTTCAATCATAAAATTGGAGAGGGCATACTGAGGGTATATGGACCAATAAATGTCTATACAGAATATCAATGTATGTCATTGAAATGTTATGTCATAGTTCATATCAAATAGTATTGATAATGATGGGAGTTTTCTTGAAGGCTGAAAAGCAGTTATCTAATTCCAGGATGTGTGGTATACACATGATAACACAGACAGGATACAGTAAGAGAGTATATGATTCCATACGTACTTATTAAGTGTTTGGACAGAAATTATGATTAGGCAACTTGGGAGAGTAGGTTACTTGGTTCTACCACATGACAGAAAGCACCTGCTGATCTATTTGCATTTTGCAGCAGTGCATGAAAACGGACAAACCATGCCTTGGGGGAATCCTGTTGTCGGGACTTAGTGGGTATGAAGCAATCGAGTTATGACCATCAGATTATTAATCAACTTTACAAGTATGATTTCTGGTTTTGAGAGCTGACCCTTAGAAATAAAGTGCAATAATCATTTAGTAGGATATCATAGGAAACTCTAAGTGATTCAGAGTAGCAACGGTACAACCAGATTAAAATCTCATTACATTTCTGTTTTATGGTGTGCTGTGAAAATGTACTGTATTTTTTTTATTGATTAAAAGCTAAGTATCTAAAGAAGCATTATAAATGCAAAAAGCATTTTCAACTTCCTAAAATTGTGCAGAGCCTACAAAAGTTTAATAGGGCAGAAGGAGAGAAGTAAAAAGGTAAAATGAAAGAATGAAGGAGGCATGAAACAAGACTGAAGGGATGATAAGGACTGTCAAAAAATACTATATTGTTAAAGGGTGATTGCTCTTTACTTAGTTCTCCCTTTCCACCTTTGGGACCGCCTCTTCCATCTCTGCCTGGTAAAATATTGACTGCAGGAGCACTGCACCAAATTACTGGGTGGGAATAAATTTTCCCTTCAGCTTTATCTGTGTTAACTGAACTTGTTACCATCAACAGTGAAAGCCAAAGTACCAAGGCACTGAAAGGCTGAAGAATAACCATTGCTAAGTTCACAGGTCTGTGACAAATCAAGCAGAGTAATTTCATAAATGTCTCCATTTACATAATTTAAAAGGGTGGCATTGGAAAGGGTTTCTTACACTACATAGGAAATACACTTCCATGTTCAGGCAAAAGACCAAGAACAAGGGGTGGTGTCTGAACCATTTAATCTATCCTCTGGTTGTATCTTTATGTATGGAAACCAGAAAAGAAACAACCTAGCTTATAAGAATTTGAAAATCTCAAAGTGTAATGAAAATGCCTAATATAGCAACAGTCATCAGTTGCACTGTGCTGCAAATCCATTTCAATGTTTGTTCATTGTATGTCTAAATCTAAAACATTTCTCTTGATTCCAAATGAGTCATACAGTATTCCAGTTTGGGATGGATCCTGAACTTTTCAGCTATTGTGTTTCTGCTGGGACTCTTCTTTCCACATTTATCAGGATTGCAGTATGTCTAAGTTTAGAGTGTGTAAGCTTTATAGCATCCCCACTACTAGCAAACACTCATAACTTAAAGGACAAAACGCTTAAGTGTGTTTATGTAGCAATGATCTAATTGCCTCCCAGTTTCTCCTTTCAGACCTTGTATATTAATAAGATACATTTCTTTCTCAGTATTACACCTCTGAGCCAAAGTCCTCTTGGATCCCAGATCTGCAATACTTTGGTGCCCTCTCTGAGCAGAACAAGAGGAAGAGGCAGTAACATCATAAGCTAAAGGTCTCCATGACATTCTGACAAGTTGCACCACAAAAAGAGTCCTTGATTTTAATATGAGGGTCACTTTTGAGGCAATCGTGTCACACATATTCTGTGTTTAACTAAAAATCAAAAATGAAACTACCACAAACATGAGCTGACAAACATTTATAGTAGATAAGCCACATACTAAAGTCAATTGGCCTTATTTTTTCCCAGTTCTACCAGACAAAATGAAAAACAAATCTAAGGAGCAACATTTGGTTGACAGATTATGTAAGGAGAGAAAATCAAATTCAGCTAGTGAATTTTGCTAGTCACCTCGATTATTTCTCTTTATTTTAAGCTTCAGAAAAGATTACCCACAGAGAGCAGCTTCTCCTCTCATGTTTCATCTGATAAAGTACAATAAAAATTATAATTACTAGCATATTACTGCAAGAACATTATCATTAGGATAAAAAGCAGAGTTTAAGAAGAAACACTTTTCTATATACTTCTTTATGCTTCCTCCACTAGGCTCACATCAAAAGCCAGGGCATTGGCATTCACCAAAATAAAATAAGGAAAGGTATTTAGCTTAGTTTTGTTATATGAATCCTGGTTTATATTTTTTATCCAGCTTCATACACTCAAGCCAGTTCTTAACAGCCCTCTAATGATTTCCTTCTGCTGATTTTTTATACTGTGTTAATTATCCAATGACAGGGAAGTTGACTGTTGGAGAATGGCTTGCAGAGAGCAAGGCCATGGGTCTCTGCAGAAGCTGATTGCAGCCATCTGAGGTAAACAAAGGAAAAAACCCAGGATACAGCTATGCTAACAAAGAGAGAAACTGAGGTACACAATGGCCTTGAGTATGATGGTAAACAACCTTGGGAAAGAGGGCAGGCCAGAAGAGGGAAGATGTTGTGACATGCCTGAAATGCCGCAAGGGGCTGGGATATTATAATGTAGCCTTTTACATGTATCCAATAGATTTGTGAGTAGTGTGCATGATTATTGTAGAGTGATTATATAAGGTGTGATTTCTTTCAATAAAGTTGAAGCTTGCTCTATCATTCACATTGAATTGACTGCTTGCTTCCTCCACCCACTGCAGCTGACATTGCTGCTGTCTCCAATGAAGGCAGCAAGAAAGCTCAAAATATGCTCAAAATATCAATATAGCTCAAAATATCAAAATGAAAAGAAAATTATAAGCTCTTAGAGAAGTCTGCTCCCTACAGAGATTCAACCTCACACAAACCTTTGTGTTTTTTGACTACCAGGAGCTAAGATCTATTAACCTCCAAAGTTTTCCAAGTTGACCACCCCAATCCTTTCTTCTAGGAGAGCTGAAGTGTCTGTTACCTTTGGCAAATTGGTGGCAGGGTTTTCTAGCAATGAAATCACTTCCCAGAGACTAACAATAATTGTCACCAACAATGGTTTAGATAAAGAAATAAAATTTTCAAAACTTCTCACAAAAATTGAGTAAATCTTAGGGATCTGAAATAGAAAAAAACCCAGATTTTGCAACCCATATTTATATTTAGAGAAGATGGAGAACCCCACATGGAGAATCTCACTGAGCGTGGATGTAATGACAGTCTTCAGGTCCCAAGGCTTACACAGCTGCAGACTTTCTCACCAGAGATCAGAATTAGGTTTTGAAAGATGCCATGAAACTTTTATATTTAGGAGGTAGTTAGTTCTGAAGGTCCTATTTAAAGTCATAGATCTCAGGTAACTCTTTTTTTTCCTCCATAAAAAGTGCTTTAGAAGATGATTCATGCAGTCCAGGTAACAGGAGAGAAGACATCCTGGAAGAGGCAGCAGGGAATCCTTGTTCCAGACCTAGTCTTGGAGGTGACAGCTCTGAGTCAGCCCAAAACCTAAGAGTCTGACAGCATAAGACAGCTCTATTGAAGTCAAGTACTAGAGCAACTGCTCCTCAAAAGCAGATACTACATTTATACAGAGAATGCTCAGGGACAGAATGCTGTTAAACTGAGATTACATCCTGTTAGCAGTCCTTCTCATCAGCTTGCTGTGCTCCAGTAGGGCAGCCTACAAAGGTCCTTTCTATCCAGCACGCCTGTACCTGCAAGTGTTGCATGGCCTCAGTATGGTCTAATTCTTACCAGAGCAAGAGATCTTTACTTACCAAGACCTTTACTTGATCAGTACACAGTGAAACTCTTAACCACGTCACTGGCTTCCCTGACAGTCAACTCAACAGTATGTAGCAGAGAAGGAATATAACACAAATCTGCTCAATTTTTACCATGAAGATAAGCCAACCAAGAGAAAAAAAAAAAAAATCCCCTATATTTCTACTGAAAGCTGTAATTTTGTGCTTTATTTTGGGAAGAGGTTGCTTTCTGGCTTATCTCTGTCTTGCACAATCCTAATGATTGCCTACCTCAATCTTACCAGCCTTATTTACAGGTACTGCATATGACATTCTGGGAGTGAGTCCTTTGCTCTTTGCCTGGCCTTGGACAGACATTGGCTGTGTTACAGTACAAATGAACAACCAAAACATCAGAACAACTGCAGGCATTGAAAGCTTTGACTGTAAGGTTTTTCCCCTTTATACAGTCAATTGATTCATTTTTTAATAACCCAGGAGAGGAAGGGGTATTTGAGGCTTGCTTGACTGCTGTGACCGCCTTTTTTTGCAATGTACTCTGTATTATCCCTAAAAAACCCCTGGCCAACAGAAACATACCCATTTATGTTTAAAAATGGGATGTAGGATTTGGAAAAACAATATGGGGTGAAGGAATATAGCTTTAAACTTTTAAGTAAATCATTTATTACTTGTCTTCCTGTAATGCTAGTGATACAGTTCATTATTAGAATAAACTTCTTAATAGAGCTTACACTGTCCAGTTGGCTATGGTGTCATTGTGTGGACATGAAAAGTACAGTAGCAAGAATTGTGAGATATTGCCACAGGTAGTTCTGCAAAATTAATAACATAAAATATAATGCTGAGGAAGAGATGCATTGGGCAATTCTGCTGTCAGAAAATTTCCTTACCAAGAGGAAGGTCTGTTAGATGGTCTTGACAAGGACATAGAGTATATCATTAGTAAGTCTGCAGATGACACCAAGTTAAGCAGGAGTGTCGATCTGCATGAAGATAAGGAGGCTCTACAGAGAGACTTGGATAGATTGGATCAGTGGGCCAATGTCAATGGGATGAGCTTCAACAAGGCCAAGTGCCAGGTCCTGCACTTGGGCCACAACAACCCCATCCATGGCTACAGGCTTGGGGAGGTGTGGCTGGAGCTCTCTGGAAGAGAAGAATCTGGGGGTTCTAATTGACAAGCAGCTGAACATGAGCCAGCAGTGTGCCCAGGTGGCCAAGAAAGCCAAACAGCATCCTGGCTTGTATTAGAAATAGTGTGACCAGCGGAAGTAGGGAGGTGATAGTCCCCCTGTACTCTGCACTGCTGAGGCCACACCTTGAGTATTGTGTCCAGTTTGGGGCACCTCAATACGAGAGAGATATCGAGGTGCTGGAGCGAGTGCAGAGGAGGGCAACGAAGCTGGTGAAGGGCCTGGAGAACAAATCCTATGAAGAGAGATTGAAGGAGCTGGGACTGTTTAGTCTGAGGAAGAGAAGGCTGAGGGGAGACCTCATCACTCTCTACAGCTGCCTGAAAGGACATTGTAGAGAGGTTGGTGCTGGTCTCTTCTCACAGGTAATTAGTGATAGAACAAGAGGGAATGGCTTTAAACTGCAATAGGAGAGGTTCAGACTTGACATTAGGAAAAAATTTTCACAGAAAGAGTGGTCGGAGAGTGGAATAGGCTGCCCAGGGAGGGGGTGGAGTCACCATCCCTGGATGTGTTTAGGGGTTGTTTGGATGAGATGTTGGGGGATATGGTGTAGGGGAGAACTTTGCAGAGTAGGGCTGATGGTTGGGCTCAATGATCCCAAAGGTCTTTTCCAACCTGAATGATTCTGTTATTCTGTGATATCTCCAGCCATGATTTGATAAAAATGTTGTGGAGCCAAAATCATTGAACAGAGATTTGAAATTAGAGAGTTTTGCTTTGGTTTTGTGTTTGTTGTTTTGTTGTTGTTGTTGTTGGTTTTTTGTTTGTCTTGTTTTTTGTTTTGTTTTTTTTTTTTTTAATAGGAAGATGACATTTCTACACTGACCTTTGCTATTTTGGCCAAGAACCAAATGTGATATCTATACACTATCAACACATGCATTCAGGCCTCATCTTGTAACCCTGTAACACACAAAAATGCCTGGTTTGTTGAATGTCTGTTGAACTTCCTTGAAAGTTTCTTGCCTGCAAAAGCAGAAGTAAAAGCAGATAGGATTCTCAGCAATTTCCTCACCGCTAGGTTCTCGCCAGGTCAGGACACTATCTTGCTGAAACATAGTTTATCACACAATGGAAATTTTACTAAGCTGTAGTAAACTCAGCACGTTTATAGGCAGTATCCAAATTTACAGGACTATTGTAAATTCCTGTATTAAGTGAAAAAAAGACAAAAATCATAAGGGCAGGCATCCTAGTATTCATAAATTATTAAATGTCTTTCTTCACTGAATTTGTAATTTCATTTTCTATCTCCTTATTTGTATATAGCCTTCCCTTGCTCCGGAATTATTTGGTTCTCCTGATTCACAGTTTGAGTACTGAGTTCCTGACTATTTAGATCCTTCAATGTACCTTCTTTCTGCATATCATTCATTTGGGGGAATGGTCTTATGTTTGGCTGCTCTTTGATATATGGTGCAGCTCTCTGAAGATTTCCTTGGAGAAGCAAGCAACTCAGCACATGAGAACACTTGGGTTTTGAAGTTTCAGACTTGCCTTTGGAGCCATCAGTTTTGAGTATTCTTCACCAGCAACAGTATCATATGGGAATAACTATATCCAATTATTTTCATCACAGCAGAGCAGGGTGACAGCTTCCAGACACTTGCAAAAGACTATATGGCTAAAGCAGTGGATAGAAATGCAGAGCTAGCTCATTGATTCACTTTGATATCAGACCAACAGAGTACTCTTATCCCCAAACCAGGAGTTTACAAAGTATTTCAAACTTTTCATTGAGACAAGAGTCAGGATTAAAGACTTCTGAAGAACAAAAACCTAGGCATAACCTTGCTTCAGAAAAACCTCAGACCAGGCATTATGGAGCACCATTCTTAATAGGTGCTCATACAGCGTGTTTAATTACGGCTCTTAGAAAGATATAAAGTGGAAGCTGTCCTGTGCAAGATCTTTTTCTTCTGAATTAGTAGTGATATATCCCTTGCCTGCATAACCTACCATGCATCCGTACTTCTGCGTAGTAAGAAGGATGGAGCAGAGCGGAAGCTCTTCATGTATTTCCTTTCATATGTCAGCCTACCACAGAGACTATGAAGAGTGGCTTCTTGAGCTAGTACCCTGACAGCCCTCATTAATGATAAAATATTTGGATGTTCTGTGTCCACTTTGTATATTAAGAGCAAGGTAAAAGTGTCAACTGCTTGTGAGAGAGGAGGGAATTTATATAGCAGGACACACCAGGAACAATGCTGTAGTAGGATAAATAGGAATAGGAATAATACTTCAATTATTACAGAGTCTCACCCTTCATTCATGGTAGAAATTAGATGGTATGAGCATCAGCATGTATAATACTCTGAGTTTATGTTTATGTATAAAAATAAAGACCTAACCTAGTAGATGACAGCAAGTTTCCAGTGGACATTAATGAGAGTCAGATATGCCTTGATTTATTTTTCTGTCCTAGGCCAGCAGCTGACAAACTAGGAACAAAGCAGAATTTTATAACATCTTCCCCTCCCTCAAACTTTAAATGACTGCACATTAGTCTGGACCTAAGCTTATGTCCTGGTTTAGCTAAGATAGAGTCAAGTTTTTTTTTTCTCCAGCAGTGAGAGAGGGGAAAGGAATCTCCAGCCGGGTTATTCATACCATGCTGACGTCAGGTCCAGGGGCGGAGCCTTTTACTTTCGCTTCTGGTGTTTGGGATTGCTTACACGCGGCAGGTTTGCTCCTTGACCATTTATCGGTATTTCTCTGTATATCTTTTATCTTGTTCACTCTTATTGCTGTTCATTGTTATTATCATTGTTACTGTTGTTGTTCAGATTGTTCTATCACTCTGTCGTATTAAATTCCTTGTTATTTTAGCCCGGGTCTGTGCCTAACTTCCAGCCCGACCGGCCACGGGTGGGGGAGAGGCAACGGCAACATGCTCTCCGATCCCGGCAGGAATTAAACCTGCACAGCTTATAAACCAAACCCTATTCCTGTTTCTTATTAAAAACAAACTTTGCAGAGGTGCTGAGCCTGTACTTTTGAGTTTGCAAGACTGAGAATATATTCTTTATAGAAGATGTAAGAATGAGACAGTTCTGAAGTAGACGAGACCAAAAAAAACCAAACAACCTGCTTAACTCAGAAGAAATTCTGTCTGAGATTCAAGCAAAGTTCATAATTCACAAAGGATCCCTCACTCGAGGTACTGACTATTAAGAACACATGTACTAAGTGTTTCTCCTCCTCTTTTAAAAATTTGCTGACTGAGCTTCCTGTCACCTGATCTAAAAGAGATCTGAGCTTCAAAAGCATGAGATTCAGAAAGATATCAAGATACTATTCTTACCATTCCTAGTCAGCTGTTCTGCTTTACTTTGTAAAAGTTTGACTATAAAGTCAAACACTGTCTTCGAGATTTTAAAGGAACTTACCTTACTGTACATTTGTAATGTGTCTGTATATGGACCACCCATCACTCAAGAAAAGTTTTTATCCAGCCACCAGGCCACTTTTCACCCAGCTTTGTGTTTGACATCTGCAAAGAATGCATTGTTTAGTGCAACCAGAAAACTAAGCACAGTGTAAAATCATGACATATTTAGACCCTTATCTTTGAAAGCAGCTACAATTTTGTCCTAGCGTCAGAAGAATCAGGGAGCTAGAGAGAGACAGAGGATTTCATAGGGTTTTTTTTTTCTGTTCCAGCATACCCACATACAAAGACAAATAACAGTGCTTCACGATAAAACCACAGTTTACACCTCGATATTTGCTCAACTAAATCAAACAAAAAAATATGCTGTTGCTTACATGCATGTATGGTGCCGAACTGTTCAGTGTTATATTGCTCTGTGCAAGAAGTAGTTAAATCTTGCCATCAAAAAGTAACAAAACGAAAATAAATGCCATTCATAAAAAGTTCAGAGCACATAATCTAACTACTGGGCTAATGGCGTCTATAGACTAATGGCGAATTTCTGCCCTTCATTTATCTTGGGGAGACAAGAACCTTCTTGCTCTTTTCTTTTGCTTTTCTTTCATCTGCTGTAAATGAAACTTGAAATGGCATGGGGTTATTTTCTGTTCAGTCCACTTCAAACTCAGGCCTTTTCTTGATGCTTAAAGACTCATAAAACACCATGTCTGATTTCCAGCTTTTCACTCTAGCAACAACAGAAGACACAGAATGGCATGTTTTGCTGAAGTTGGATGAATTATTCACACTTGACAACTGATTGGTCAAGTAAAGACTACCCAAGCGTTTTCTTCATGTTGCAACAAAAATTTGTGAAGCAAAGGCCTCTGCAAGCATGCAACAGTTGAGATTCACATACAGTTGAATTATGAGAAGCTTTAAACGCATCTTGCTTCTCAATTTAAGTGCACATTGAGAAACGTTTTGTGAAGATTTAGCAGATAAGAAAACAGATAAGAATCCCACATAGATTTAGTAATACATGGTACAGTATGTTTGCACTGAAAATTCTTTAATATGCACAGCAAAGCTTGTGAAGCATGGTGTAGTTACTAAGATTACCTACTGAGATTATGGGATCAATGAAGTCCCTGTTCTTTTTCATGATTTGTCTTCTGTTTCAGTAGGATATTGCCATTCTGTTTCTTAATGATTCTAAAAAAGATTCAAAGTCATTAGTAGGGTCTTCAGGACCTTCATATGCACAGCTGATCCAGAATTACTTAGTAAGGGAAACAACAGATGCTAACTAGGCAAGTGAAAGCACAGTAAGTAAGGAATAAAGTGGCCTGTAAGTGACCTCTGCTGGACAACAAGAACATTTGTTTGCTTTGTATTTTTCAGGAGAGTAGTTTATCCATTTAACTAGCTCACATCCATTCAGCTGAATATTTTTTAATATTATATAATAATAAAAAATATTTTCCACTTGAACCAAAAGTATTTCATGCAAAAAATTGGAAACTAATACAGCAAGGTGAAGGTTTGAATCATAAACTTTGAAAACCTCCACAACAGGGATTTTTGACTGTTGCATATATACTGTTAACACAGTGAAGCTAAAGCAATCTTTCAGGTGATATAAAATTCACAAACAATTTCAAATGGAACAGAGTGGTCCTTTGAGGTCATGTCAGTCATTCCAAAAACCATCAGCATTTCCCAGGTCAGGTGGGGTGGTGGAATCTGTTGCTTCCAGCACATGCAGGTTGTTGATCACAGCCACAATACTCAACCATAAGGATTTACATAGCTATGTACTACAATACATAATATCCTCAAGGACCTTATCTTATTCCCAACTAAATATTTTTAAAGAGAATTGTAAGCTTTGGAATCCATTTTGATCTCATGACTTGAAGAAGCTTCCAACACTGGGTCTTGGGGCCCATGTTTGCAGAGTGCACATACAGTCTGAGAGACCACAAACATTGTGCAGATCCATGCGTCACGGATGAAAGTATTGACACGGTAAAGATTTAGAAAAATAATCTAGATTTATTAATAACTAACAACTATTTGTCAATACAAAATAACTCAGACAGAAAAGCGACTTATTCAGATTCTAAAATGACAAGATTCACTCTAACTTACTTAACAGTACCTTAATTTATACACATATGTACATGCGCATACACTAACCAGACATATACGTACAGAAACAAAGGGGTTTGGATTCGGTAAAATGAACACAAAAGGGACAAGCACACAGGAACAAGGGTAAGGGTATGTACCCACACACACGCACACCCACCAATAAACAGGTGAAATAGAAGCTAGCTCAAAGAAAATTTCCCTCTCGAATTTAGAGCAAATACTCACAATGCCTTGGCATTCCTCAACAGGCGATAATTGAGACTCGAGCAGGGGGACTTCGCCCTGGCCTTCCGTCTGGAGCAGACGATACCTGAGAGGCGTCCCAACTCAGGGGAGATGCTGGTCACAGGCCGCTGCGATCCAGGAGAGCTCAAAGGGTCTCTCTGGTGGTCGCAGTTTATAGGGTCCAAGATGATTGACTTTTGTCAAATGCTATCTGGTGCCTTCCGGCAGTTGCACAAGAATTTGAATAATATGCAACCCTGTTATTGTTCCATCTGACCACATCCCAGGCACAGGTGTGTCAGGCCATCAGGAGATGATGGGCCATTATAAACTTTTCCGAGCAATCAGAGGGGGGCAGGAGCCAGGCTCCTCAAGGTTATTCAGTCCTTATCTCCATAGATTGGTGTATGGCTCGGGGGAATGTGGATGGAATCACACCTGGCACCAAGCAGCCCAACAAGGACGGCAGGGAGGGGTAGGAATTGCACCACCACCATCCACCCCGTGACTAAAGTCAATTTATCTTGTCCATAGAGTGGCAGTGTGGTTGCCTCTTGCCTCTATGCCTATAAACTGAGGATGCCATAATCTAGTTATAATTGAAGGAAATTTTGTGTTTGATTAGCTTAAAAAAAAAAAATTATTTTGGGATAGTATACACACGGGGATACTTTTGTAACTGAGCAATTTGTTTAACCATTCTCCAAACCTTAATATACAACACAATTATGAGCAGTAAACATACTAAAATTAGAATTAAGAAAATCATGATCGGGTAGAACATGGAATTAAACAGTCTTGGAATTAAACAGTCTTGTTGTGGTTGGTGACCATCCAAATAAGCTTTCCCACCATCGATGTTCTCCATCCCTTTTGACTCTTGTTAGCACCTGATGTATTTCTTCTATACCACGCTGGACCAAGATAAGAGTTTTTTGTCCAGTTTTCTGTGCACATAGTATGTAAATGGGTAGGCACAATGCTGCAGAGGTTCTTATATTGAAGATGAGGGTTGTTTCCACAGTGCTGCTGATAGGCTTGCTGGATGTGGTGTTTGTTTCCACGATGTTGTTGGTGGAGTTGGTTATTTCTGAAAAGGAAAGAAAAGAGAACTCTCGGGGGTGGGGGGGTGGGGGTAAGACTGAACAGGTTATGTTTTGTTGATTAGGGATATCAATTAGACTCGGACCCCAGAGTGAAAAAGTAGGTGTATCTACTCATAATAATAATAATAATAATAATAATAATAATAATAATAATAATAATAATAATAATAATAATAATATAAAAATAATAATAATATAATAACATAGAAAATATACCATAAGCAGAATAGTGCACTTAAACAATTAGGAACATACAGGGTAATGCATCAAATCGCTACTGCCAGGGAGAGAATAGTGATTAAGAAAGATACATCACCTACTTTACTATCATCCAGATCCGCAGTTGCTGGGTAGCCCCAGCCACAGTGAGGATTTGGGGAGCCTTTCCCTGCAAATGGGAAGTCCTACGTGGTGCGTCCACCCATAGGTGAGGCTGCCAAAGTCACTGTGAGCGGGTCCAGCCTTGGTACACCCAAGCGGAAACATCTGGTTTCAATCTCACATTAGGTTCCCCCCAGAGCCTGGCCAGGGCTCAAGGAAGAAGCCAAAGGAGTTTCTCTGCTCATCTGATGGGATTATGTGCAAGGTCTCACATCAGGTTTTTGTGACAGACACCTGCCTCCATGACTCTGTTGCTCTATTCACATACAAAGGGAAGGAAAGATACATTCCAGACATCCTCTATGCATGCATCATTAAGAATTACATCTTAAGTTAACAGTTTTGGTTCAGGGCCTGTTGCTCAGGCTTCAACACTTCCACCCTTTACATCAGGATAGGTGGTTTATAATACCTGTTAGCATGTTGGTTATCAGTTATAAAATATACAGAATTCATCTACAGATCAGCTCTGACTTGGGCCTATTGCCCAAGCCTTAGCACTTCAGGTTATCCCTTAGGATGCTGGATAAATCCATCTAGTACTGATTTTATGTTTTATTCCATTATCATCAATAGCATCCCATGCTAGAAATCCTCGTGGCTTGACCAGGGTTACTGGTATTGTTCCTACAGATGGGATTTTTGCCACCACAGGCTGTCCTGCTTTCATTGAGGACCAGGTGTGCTCATTGTTCAGGGATTTTTCTGAAGAAGGTGTTAAGAAGGCTCGAGTAATTGGACTTCCATAGGGACCATACCGATTATTTAACTGCTGTATAATTTCAGAAAGACGGCTGTCCCATTGTCCTTCATGTGGTTTAAGATATTTTTTTAGCAGTCCATTGGCTCGTTCAACTATACCATTAGATTGTGGGTAATAAGGTGTATGAAATACCCACTTTATTTCTCTTTGCTTTGCCCATTCTTGTACTTCTTTACTGGTAAAGTACGAGCCATTGTCGCTCTGGATGGAATCAGGGACAGGTAAAATTGAGAACCACGAGGAAAGGCCTCGGATAGTATTCTGTCCATTAGCCTTTTGGCACTTGGTAGCTGCAAGAAGTCCAGATAGTATCTCTACACCTGTTAAAATATATTTGTACCCAGCAGAGTATTTTAAAGGACCAATGTAATCAATTTGCCAAGTGGACCACAAAGTTTTCCCCTCTTTAATGTGTAAAGGTGGTGCATTGGCAGGATGGTCCATCTGCAACTTTAATTTACACTGGGGACACTCAGTGAATATGGTTTCACATGTTTTTCTACTGAGGGGCCATCCCCGGCTTTGAGCTGAAAAGTAAAGTGCTTCTCGACCTGTGTGGCCTAATTTTTGATGTAACCATTCTCCTAATCGATACCATGTGAAGTTTGAGGAATTTTCAATGCCTATTTTCCTAATTTTTGGCAATTCATCCACCGTTTGGTTCCAATTTGTAGCTGGTTTATTGTCATTAGCATGGGCTTTTACCCATCCTATTTGGAATGGCGTTTTTCTGGCCATGGTTAATAGTAATTGCCAGTCTGCAGTCCTCCAGATTGGTGATTTATTTATCTCCCAGTTTAGGGCTTCCCACTGACAAAGCCACTGTGTGGCACCTGCCGAGACAGCATAAGAGTCTACATAAATGGTTTTTGCTTCATTTTGTGCTGCCAAAACAACTGCTCTTAACTCTCCTACTTGAGCACTGCCTTCACCCTCTTCAATAACTTGTTTGCCTGTTTTGATTTCTAATGCAACAGCTTTATATTGCCATTTACTATCCACTCTTTTTGCTGAGGCATCGGTAAACCAGACACCCTCTGTTGGTGAATCTTCAGTGAAGGGGGGTGCGTCTAAAATTGGTGAAGGCTTAAATGGTTGTTGTAATGCTAGCGGGTCAGTATTAACAGGCATTTGTAATTTAGAAACTTTTGTGTGTCCTTCAGTTAATTGCATTTCATCTGCCACGCCCACTAGATAGGCATACCATTTCCTAATTGTAGGTTTTTGTGCAATTCCCTCTGGGGGAGCAGTCCCTTTTAGGATTGTGTCCAATAAATTAAAAGGACCTCTGGTCTGAACAGCTTGTTCTTGACGAATTTTCTCAACTTGTTTAACTGCACGGACTAAAGACAAAAGACCCTTTTCCCACTCTGAATATCTTTGCTCTGTCTCTTTAAATGCAGTTGAGCTAAACAGTAAGGGTCTCTTTGGCCCCTCAGGGCCCATTTGAAATAAGTTACAGTAGGTACCATGTTCTGCAAAAACCCATTCCGCTATAATAGGATCATGAGGATGAACAGGTCCTAGAGATTGATATGTTTTTAATTCTAGTAGCAGAGTTTTAATTGCTTCTTCGTGTTCTGAGTCCCATCTCCATGATTTTCCTTTTCGTAAAAGTGAATACAGTGGATGGGCAATGATGGAGAATCCAGGTACATGTTTTCTCCAATACCCTAAAGTACCCATTAGCTGTTGTGATTCTTTTCTAGATTGTGGCATTTCTGATTGTTCTATTTTATTTAGAGTATCTGGTGGGATTGCCGCACTTCCAGCAATCCACCAAGTGTCCAGGAATTTCACTTCTTTACTTGGTCCCTGACATTTTTCGGGTGGAATTTCAATTTGTGCCTCATGCAGTGCTTGCCAAATTGCTGCTGCCACCTCCCCCACCTTGTTAGGAGAGGTTCCTCCGATTAGAATATCGTCTATGTACTGATACAGTTTTACCTCTTCAGGGAGTGAAACTGTCTGTAAAAGTTCAGCAAGTGCAGCATGAGCAATTGTGGGTGTGTTTATATCCCTGTGGGAGTCTGTTAAAGGTATATTGGATACCTTCCCACGTAAAGGCAAATTTTTCTTTATCTTCTTCCCTTAAGGGGACCATGAAGAACATGTCTTTTACATCTAGCACTGCCATCCAAGGATGTGCGGCGGCTTGCAGTTGTAGCGGTTAAAGTTGCAATGTTGGGGACTGCCTCTGTCAATGGGGCTGTATTAGCATTTAAACGCCGATAATTGACTGTTAACCGCCACCTCCCGTCTGGTTTATGGACTGGCCAAACAGGAGAATTGTATGGGGAGTGAGTTCGGGAAATAATCTGTCGTTTTTCTAGATCTGCAATTACTTTAGAAATCCCAGTTCGTGCTGCAGCAGAAATAGGATACTGTGGGACGTTAGTAATTTTTGATTCGGGAAGTGCTGGAGCTGCACGGAGCACACGCACTGTGGCCGTTTGTAGATTTTTGTTAGGGTGAGGGTTGGCAATTGAACCAAAGGACCACAGGCTGCCGTCTGGCAAATGCCAGGTTCGGCCGTTCAATGCGTCAAAACCCAGGATGTTTTCATAGTGCTCCTTCATCGCAAAGCGAAGAGGAGTTACACGTTTTTCGCCAGGGAGCCGCAAATTAAGTTTTGCTGTCTGGCACACAGTGCTAGTTCCTGTAACTCCGGTGATTTTAACCTTTCGCCGGCTAGTCGTATGCCTAGCTTGTCGGCATGTCGCTTTGTAATTATTGAAATTTGTGCACCAGTATCAATTAAAAATTTTATTAACTGTTGTTGAGGACCAACTGGAATTAGAATGTAAGGGCCGTTCTCATTTATCCACTGATAAGCTTTTACTTGCCGGACTGGCAGGCCCAATTGCCGTCCCGACCTTATCAGTTTTTTGATCTTGTGTTTTGCAACAGATCCTCTTGAGGGAGGAAAGGATTATCTTTTTTCCTGGGGGCTGGCGATGGGGAAGTTGGAGTATTTGGAGCGCTACATCTTTGAAATGCCTGAATTAGGCTTCGAATGATGCCAGTAGGCTGCCTCTGAATGGCGGCTCTAGGAATTCCTAGTGACAATGCTTGCTTCCATAGCTCATTTCTCCATTCCTGGCCCCTGGATTGTCGGTCAGGAGGGTTTTGTTCCTGAGAATTATTTTGATGTGATTGTTTAATTTGCCTGACAGTGTGACCTGTATTTTTTGTTTCATTGGGAATTTCATTCCATCCCATTTCTCGGGCGTGGTTTATAGTTTCATGAACTAATGTTGCCCAAGTGGGTAATCCTTTTAATTCTAAGTCTACTTCCTCACCATTATCAACAGTTCGTGGTAGATTTATCAATTCGTTATAATTTAAGTCTCTCTGGATCTTATCCCATTTTGCAATGAGGAAAGGTTTGAGCATGGCAGGGGCTCCTTTTATCAGTAGTTTGAGTATAGCAGGAGCTACAGGTGCCGAAAGAGGAACATCAGTAGGATTACACTGATTCATGGCTTGGATACAGGCAGCTTTTGTAAAAGCTGCAGAGAGGTCATTTAGAGATTTGACAGGTATCAACAGAGGTTCTCCTCTCTCTAACACATCAATGCCACCAGCCCAATAGGCCACTCTGCTTGTTAGTGAGTGGGGGTCAGTCGGGGGGTTGGGACCAGCATCCAAGAAGACACCAGGACCCCAATAACCACTGGCTTCACTGCCATCTAGTAAAATTCTATCTCCCCCGTTTAGAGACACTCTCCATAGGTACTCAGTTTCAGTTTCTCCCGGCTTACGGCCGAAACGATCTTGTAAATTGGCTATTTGAATTGGATCAGAAGGGGTTGTTTTGCTGATGTGGCTTCTCACACCACCCCGAGATCCTGTTGTTACTTCTGTTTTAATAATTGGTCTGACTGCAAGTGGAGGAGACTCAGGCGGTTGAAAATTATTTTTGTCTGAGTCGTCATTATGTGTATCGCTCCAAATATTACCATCCCAATCTTCAGGGGACACAATCAATTTTCTGATTTGAACGATATCAGGGGGGGTCGGACACTGCATTAGCATCATTTCAACGCGTTCCCCCAGTTTTAGTTGTTTCAATTGGGATTCCTTAAGTTGCCCTTGCAGCTGCTCTATTTTAATTGACAACAGCAGATTGGTGGATTTCTGCTCTGTAATCTCCTTTTGTAAATTTTGTATTTTACGATTAAACTTCTGTCGTTCATGACAGGCAGCTACCAGGCACACTCCCAACATTTTACAAATCATACCTTTATTTTTTCCAAATTTAGTTGCGCCTCTGGCATTAGTTAACTGTTTTTCTACCTCTTCCCAGTTGTGCCAATTATTATAAGCCCAATCCTCTGGGAAGGTGGGATTTGGTTGGATACCATGTTTTTGTAAGTATTCGGTGATTTTGCTTGTCATCCTGCCAACTACGCCAATTTGTCGCGGATGAAAGTATTGACACGGTAAAGATTTAGAAAAATAATCTAGATTTATTAATAACTAACAACTATTTGTCAATACAAAATAACTCAGACAGAAAAGCGACTTATTCAGATTCTAAAATGACAAGATTCACTCTAACTTACTTAACAGTACCTTAATTTATACACATATGTACATGCGCATACACTAACCAGACATATACATACAGAAACAAAGGGGTTTGGGTTCGGTAAAATGAACACAAAAGGGACAAACACACAGGAACAAGGGTAAGGGTACGTACCCACACACACGCACACCCACCAATAAACAGGTGAAATAGAAGCTAGCTCAAAGAAAATTTCCCTCTTGAGTTTAGAGCAAATACTCATAATGCCTTGGCATTCCTCAACGGGCGATAATTGAGACTCGAGCAGGGGGACTTCGCCCTGGCCTTCCGTCTGGAGCAGACGATACCTGAGAGGCGTCCCAACTCAGGGGAGATGCTGGTCACAGGCCGCTGCGATCCAGGAGAGCTCAAAGGGTCTCTCTGGTGGTCGCAGTTTATAGGGTCCAAGATGATTGACTTTTGTCAAATGCTATCTGGTGCCTTCCGGCAGTTGCACAAGAATTTGAATAATATGCAACCCTGTTATTGTTCCATCTGACCACATCCCAGGCACAGGTGTGTCAGGCCATCAGGAGATGATGGGCCATTATAAACTTTTCCGAGCAATCAGAGGGGGGCAGGAGCCAGGCTCCTCAAGGTTATTCAGTCCTTATCTCCATAGATTGGTGTATGGCTCGGGGGAATGTGGATGGAATCACACCTGGCACCAAGCAGCCCAACAAGGACGGCAGGGAGGGGTAGGAATTGCACCACCACACCATGTAGGACCGCCAACTACCCTTTGGTAATTAGACTTGTTTTCTCTTCCTACTGTTTCCTAATTTCCACCTGGAGCTAAAACTCCAATAGTTTCTCACATGGGTCTAACAATAGACAAGGGAGATGGTTTTCTGTACAGAAATAATGCACTGAAATTGTTCCCAAGGAAAACCAGTCTGTTGGAGAATGGCTTGCAGAACAAGGTCATGGATCTGTGCAGGAGCTGATTACAGCCATCTGATGTAAACAAAGGAAAAAACCCAGGGTACTGTTATGCTAACAAGGAAGGAGATTCAGGGCACAGTTATGCTAACAAAGGACTGTTATGCTAACAAAGAGAGAAACTGAGGTACAGGTACAGAGTGGCCTTGATTATAATGGAAAACAACCTTGGGAAAGAAAGCAAGCCAGAAGAAGGAAGATGTTGTGAAATACCTGAAATGCCACAAGGGGCTGGGATATTATAATGTAGCCTTTTACATGTATCCAATAGATTTGTGAGTAGTATGCATGATTATTGTAGAGTGCTTATATAAGGTGTAATTTCTTTCAATAAAGTTGAAGCTTGCTTTATCATTCACATTGAATCGACTGCTTGCTTCCTCCATCCTCCGCACCAGTCTGTCTTGGCAACAGTTGTCCTGGCAACTAGGTCTCCTCACAGAGGATGATGCCCACTGATCTGTGGAAACTGATCCATGAGTCATTTTTCTCAGAGACCAGAGGGGCTAGGGCATAGAGCAGCAGATCCCCCACCATATTGTTTTCCCCTTTCACTCACATTGACAAGGAACTCCCACCAGCCAAAGAGGTTAACCAAAATTCTGCCTCTTGAACATAGATCCAGGAGTACTAATTACAAGGCATATTAATAGGCAGCATCCTTAAAGACACGTGTTTTTTTTTGTTTTTTTTTGTTTTTTTTTTACCTAGTCATGTTAACTCTCAGGAGAGGAAAATTTCACTGGAAAAAATCACATCACATCACAATATAAGTCAACACAGCTTGAGAGTAGCTAAGCAGAGCTCAGATAAAAATGGCAGAGCACATTTCTAAGTAGCTTTTCAGAAGACAGTATGAAGAGCTGTACAGCTTTTGGTTTCATATCTTACATGGAGAGTGACACAGGTGCACATCAGACTGTACTGTGCCTGTAACTGCTCAGCCCCAGGCCTGAGCCTAAATGAAGCCTAAGGCTCATAACAAGGAGCTCAGATAGTGGTCTTTTGCCTTGGACAGTGTTCCCATGTTCAGCTCTCCCAGATTGCCTGTTATGACTTGATTGCTCTTTCTGCTAAAGGGGCCTTACTGCAAGTTAATATCACTTTGGACCAAAGCACATGCTATATTAATTGCTGCTCCTTCCCCTGCAGAGCATATGCCTAGCACTCATTGATTGAAATGGATAGAAACACAAAAGGATAAAATGCCTCCTTTTGAGAACCATTTGCACACATACACACACACACACACACCAGGTATAAGAGCACAACACCTAAAGCCTCACTTCCCAGCCAAAGCCTGCTGTTCCCTTTTTTTTCCCCTTACACTCCCACCTCTGAGAGGCCCAAGCACAGTCTGCCTCAACATCTCCCAAAAATGTCCAGAGTCTTCCATGAGGTGAGCCTCACTTGGTCACAGACAGCAGGACAGGGACTACAGGCATGGCAACTCTCCTTCATGAGGAGGATTTTGTTTTCATTTCATTTTCATGGGCTTGTTATCCCTTAGCTGCCTCCCTCAAAGGACATGTGTGACTTGAAGACTCTGGGTGGTTGAATGACGAGCAAGGGGTTGAGTGGTAAGCAGAAAACTTAAGCAACCTCAGTTTGAAACAGATCAGTTAGAAGAAACAAGAGAAGTACCTGAGTCCATCCCAGCTCAAAAGGGTCAGCATGAGAGTGAGCAGGGCTGCACCAGGACATCTGGGTCCAGGAACAGCAGCATTTCCAGCTGTTTCTCAGAAATTGATCTGAAGGAAACATTTCTGTTTCAGAAAACATGACTTTGCAACCAAATAATTTTCTCCTGGAATATTTCTCATGGTTTATTCTAGTTCTTTAATCTGAATCATGCCAGTCTATGCACACTATTATTTATTTAATCATGAATATTTGGACACATGCATTGTCATATAGGAGGAATACAAAAGAGTTTATTAGATGATAGCACAACCATTGCATTTATTAATATTTGCATAATAAAAAGAGAAATTTTTTCATGTTTACACTGCTCTTTCCATTACCTGCACAGTAAACTCAAAGAAAGTAAATGTTTCAGGAGGCTACCAGACAGGTGGACCCCCAGAGAATTCCAAGGAGAGGAAAAAAGCACCTCAAGAAATAAATCACACATCCTGAAAATTGCATGGTAAATACTTGGAGATATGTAAAATCCCACTTATAAACTCAAGGAGTAAACAACTTGAAAAAATGAGCTCAGACATAAAAATTATGAACGGACTACAAATCAACTGCAAACACATTAAAAGTCTATATTTGTTCAAATACATTATTTATAAGAAATAATTTGAGCTATAGTTGTATGCAATTTATGTTGCATAAACTTAAGCAAATACTTGTAACCAAAAGCTGATTTAAAGAATTAATGAGCAATCTCTAAAAAAAATCTATTATTAAAAAAATTCCTCCCTGATTTGCAAAGCCACATACTTCCTTTAGCATATATTCCAGTACTTCATTAACAGCTGAGCCCTGTAATGTTGGGATAGTGACAACCAGTTTACGTCTGATCAAGCTCTTGCTAAACAGGACTGCTGCGAGATAAGGGGGGGAGAAACCATTTTTTAAAAATTGTTTTAAAAGTATTTAAGGTTCAGCAGCAGCAAGAGCCAATAGCATATTTATGCTAAACAGCTACATTCTTTCTCTAGGATTAATATTTTCAGAACTTTTAGTAAACAAATTAAGAGAAAGGAAAATACACTTTTTCACCTCTGCTAAAGCACTTCCATTGTCCATTGCTTCTTTGGACACCAAAATTAGCAATGAACGCCTTAGGCTAAGAGGTACTGCAATATAATGTGGTACATCCACATTACATGGACAGCAAGAAATGTTTCTATAAGTATGTCAATAGCAAAAGAAAGACCAGTGAAAGCCTCCATCCCCTGCTAGATGCAGGAGGAAACATGATAACAAGTGACAAGGAAAAGGCTGAGGTGCTTAATGCCTCTTTGACTCAGTCTTTAATAACAAGACTAGTTGTACTGAGGGAATCCAGCCTCCTCAGCCAGAATACAGAGACTGGGAGAACAACCCCCCCACAATCCAGGAGGAGACAGTCAGTGACCTGCTGCATCACACAGACATACACAAGTCTATGGGACCCGATGGGATACAGCTAAGGGTGCTGAAGGAGCTGGCTGGGGTGCTCGCCAAGCTACTTTCCATCATTTACCAGCGGTCCTGGCTGACTGGGGAGGTCCTGACAGATTGGAGATTGACTGACATGACACCCATATAGAAGAAGGGTTGGAAGGATGATCTAGGAAATCACAGGCTTGTCAGCTTGGCTTCGGTATCCGGGAAGCTGATGGAGCAGCTCATCCTAAACACCATCATGCAACACCTGAGGGACAACCAGATGCTCAGGCCCAGTCAGCATGGGTTTATGAAAGGCAGGTCCTGCTTGAAAACCTGATCTCCTTCTATGACAGAGTGACCCACTTATTGGATGAGGGAAAGGCTGTGGATGTTGTTTACCTTGAATTTATCAAGGCCTTTGACACCCTTTCCCAAGGCATTCTGTGGTTTCTGGTGAAACTGGCTGCTCGTGGCTTGGATGGGCACACGCTTTGCTGGGTAAAAAACTGTCTGAATGGCCAGGCCCAAAGAGTGGTGGTGAACGGAGTTAAATCCAGTTGGCAGCCCATAATGAGTGGTGTTCCCAGGGCTCAGTTTTGGGGCCACTCCTGTTTAGCATCTTTATTGATGATCTGGACAAGGGGATCGAGTGCACCCTCAGTCAGTTTGCAGATGACACCAAGTTGGGTGGGAGTGTTGATCTGCTCGAGGGTAGGGAGGCTCTGCAGAGAGATCTGGACAGGCTGGAGCCATGGACTGAGGTCAACTGTGTGAGTTTCAATAAGGCCAAATGCCGGGGGCTGCCCTCGGGCCACAACAACCCCCAGCAGCACTACAGGCTTGGGGAGGAGTGGCTGGAGAGCTGCCAGTCAGAGAGGGACCTGGGGTGTTGATTGACAGCCGGCTGAACAGGAGCCAGCAGTGTACCCAGGTGGCCAAGAAGGCCAATGGCATCCTGGCTTGTGTCAGCAATAGTGTGGCCAGCAGGGACAGGGAAGGAATCTTGCCCCTGTACTTGGCGCTGGTGAGGCCGCACCTTGATGATTGTGTTCAGTTTTGGGCCCCTCACTACAAAAGGACATTGAATTACTCGAGCGTGTCCAGAGAAGGGCAACAAAGCTGGTGAAGGGTCTGGAGCACAGGTTGTACGAGGAGCGGCTGAGGGAACTGGGGGTGTTTAGTCTGGAGAAGAGGAGGCTGAGAGGAGACCTCATTGCCCTCTACAGCTACCTGAAAGGAGGGTGCAGAGAGCTGGGGATGAGTCTCTTGAACCAATAAGCAATAGGACAAGACGTAATGGCCTCAAGCAGCGCCAGGACAGGGTTAGACAGGATATTAGGAAGCATTTCTTTCCAGAAGGGGTTGTTTTGTGTTGGAATGGGCTGCCCAGGGAGGTGGTGGAGTCCCTATTCCTGGAGGTGTTTAAGAGTCAGTTCAACATAGAGCTGAGGGATATGGTGTAGTTGGGAACCATCAGTGCTAGGTTAATGGTTGGACTAGATGATTTTCAAGGTCTTTTCCAACCTAGATGATTCTGCGATCCACACAGTTTGAAGTGATGTACCATACTGTCAGTGTTATCACGCTTTTTTGGTAACTATAAGCAATTGGGAAATTCAGATTCCCCATGCTTTTTAGACCGCTGTCTCAAAAATTTTTTTCTATGTGCTCTGCCAAAATTATGTCATTTTCAGTAAAAAATCTTTCAGCAAGAAAACAGTTAGGCATTAATACCAGTGAAATGGATGTGCAAAAAATAAATGTGACCTCAAGAAAGAATTTTTTAAATGTATTTTTTTAATACCTGGGATCTCCTTTCCCTCAACTCCTCCTTCCTTTCTCTGCTGGCAAAGTATCTCCAATATGGCTATGGAAGAGCATACCCACACACCCAGGTGCCTGAGTGACTCTGTGTGTATCTCAGTCTTCAGCTTCTCTGAACTCAGTGCTAGCTATGGAAAAGCATCAAGAATAGACTTGATTTGTACTAACTGCACTGCACTAACTTCAGTCTTCTGCACTAACTCTGAACCAAACATGTATATTACACTGAAGCAGTATCAAAGGAACACAAGACTTATTTAATTAATAATACACATTTACACTTCTTGAATAAAACCAATGCAATAAAACAGTATCTACCATCACTCTCTATTTTGTGTGACCTTTTGCACTCAATTTAAATTGCCTGGTCTTCAGAAAATTTCAGGTAGATTTCAAGTATGTGCATTTCCATGCCAAATCAATTTCCATGTCATTTCAGTAATCACTCCTTCACTATTTTCTGGTGTTCTTTGAGATATTCTCTTGTTAATTATTCTGTAATTTCTCATATTATATAGAAACCTTAGTAAACCAGCTGCTTCTGAACTCCTGGAGATAATGGGGAATGTTTACAAATTAACACCTCCTCCAATTACTCCCCAGCAAAACTATTACCCAAGCAGAGGAAGGAACTAGTCTGGCTTCAACAGCTACCTGACTTTTAAAATCTGAATTTAATTAAAGTACATATGCTGTTTGACCAACAGTTGAGACACTGTAAAGCTTTCCATTGACTCTTTCGACTCTGGATTAAGCACATATCCGGGTTAATGTTGAACTCAAGAAAAAAGTTCAAACATGTAATATTTGCAAAGAAATTAAATGCTTACAATAACTGCTCTAGTACAGTAGCTCCTATCACCTAATTTCCACTAGTATTTTACCAGTTCTCTTGTATTCACTTTGTCATACATAAACATGAACTGTACAACTTCCTATTATGTTTCAACTTACTCATCCCCCTTTATTTCAAAAACACAAGGTTCTGAATGGTTTTGGAGTAGTTTCACAGCTTGGTCATAGGGCAGATGCAATTTTGCATATTGACCCTACTTAGAGAAACATTTCAAGCTTTACTTGCTTCTTTGAGACACCTCTGTAGGCTGTTACATAGTAGATGGACAGTAATGAAGAACGTGCTTTCTCCCCAGTGCCTCCTCTGGATCTGACATTTGAATGCAAGGACAACAGAGATGAAATTTTGCCTTTTGTAAATTTCATGTACAATTTCCCCACATTATGGAGTAAAACCAAAATGGACTCTCTTTTAAAAATTTTTTATGTTTTGTTTTAATCCCCCTCCCCACACTTTGGCTAATTTATGGTACCATCCAAAAAACTAGCTGTGATCATTAATCTCTGACAGCTTTACTACTCATTAGAAATCAAAGCTGTTCCATTTGTAGAGTATCTTTCCACACAACATTTGTTGGTATTTGAACAATATTAGGGAATGAATCCTAACTGCTCTTAAAAGGGAATTGCCAAAAATATTGAAGTTATCAAGATTTTCCAGACCCAGGATTTTGAAACACTAGATCTTTCCAAAGACAGTGAGCCAAAGATATCTTGATAGGATGACAGAAATTAAAAAAATATTTTTTGATATGTTCTGACAGCACCCCTTAGCTCTCAAATGGCTTTCGGTCATGTCCCATCCAACAGGAGGTTTGCGGCTCCAGTGCAATAAGAGTGACTGATACTCTGTTAGTCACTTCTCTCATATAGTCTAAGTAATTTTTTTAAGAACTGTAGTTTGAATATAATGCAAAGTGAGGTACATAGCATAACAGGATCTTCTGACACAGACTGCTTTTTGTTAGTAACTGCTCCAGTTGATGGGCAACATCTACACCATAAAGTTTCTGGAGGCCATTTTTGGTACAGTCTAAAGACATTTGTCACCATTTTGAGAAGTCTGGTACACCAGAGTTTTCACTGACCTCAGTGAGAGCTGTGGGTTTCCCGAATTTTTGAAAAGCTACCTTTTTTTTTTTTTTTTTTTTAAGAAGCCCAGTTTTAACATGGTGGTTTAAATAGTGTGTCTAAATATAGACATAATTTTGAGAAATATGGAAAAGATCCCAAATAGCTTTCATGCATACAAGAGAAGTCCTAAGAAACAACCATCATTTTCTCCCACTGTTTTCTAACCTGTTTTCAGATAATCACAGGATACATCACAGCTCTTCACACATAACTGTAAATTGACTAGTACACAATAGATAAATAAGGTCATGAGAGGACTTATTGTCGCTAATATCACATTGCAGTAAGAAGAAATGTTCATTTCCTTTCAGGGGGTCACTACTCAGCAGACAGTTTCTCTTTGTCTAAAAGTGATATGAAGGGCAGAAAACAAGAATATTCATTTTCACTGGTGGCAAAATGAATGAAGGAAGAAAGTCATGTAGCTGACAAACTTCAATGCGGAATCCAGGTAAGAATGCTAAAATAGTGAATTTGTTATTGTGATACAGTACAGCCATAATTGGAACATCATTTATGCAATATAGTCCAAAATGTTACTTAAATATGATACACTGACAACACATAATGAAAGAGTCAGACATTACTGACAGGATCCATTTTTTCAATTATACATTTGTCCACTGTTCTCTTTTGACCACTCTGTCTGTTTCTCTTGATTTCCAGTTTGAGCTGTAAGATTTTATTACTTACATGCCTAAGCATTTCTCCTGCCTGTACATCATCTATTTCAAATAATGGTTATGCTAAGGTGCTATTTGTTCTATAGCACTGCTCTCTGCTTAGAAAAACAAGCTGCTCAGCAGCTTGGCAATGAAGAGCTTTTGAAGTCTCAAGTCACCTTCAGAAACACCAGGTCTGAATATTTTTCCACCAGCAATCGTGCCTTCTGAGAACAGGAGAATGAGGAGGACCCAGAACCACAATACAACTAAATTACTTTCAGCACAGCATAGCAGAGTGGCAGCTTCTAGGAGCCTGCTGAGCAAGGCCACATTATTTCCTTGAGTGACCCACATGTGAAGGCACTGCATAAAAATGCATAGCTGATTAGCCAATTCACTTTGATGTCAGTTCAGCTAAGTACTGCTGTTCCAAATGAAAAGTTTAAATGGGTTTCCAGCTCTGTAGTTCTCTGAAAGATCTAGAGGGTTCAAGATCAAAGGTATCCTGGAACAAGAAACATGCCTTTACATTACATTGGTGTTACTAAGATCCTGAAGAATTACCTCGGTCAGATCTCTGAGGAAGCTGCAGTAACTCTGGGAAAGGTTTTTTCTTGGAGGAATATTGTATTCCTTGTACACACTAATTTGCCATTGTTTATGCCATCACTGTATCATCACCAGCCATGCAACACCTTGGCTATATCTCTCAGCGGAGGACAAAACAAAACCTGCACCCCGACAGGTGCCCAAATCACTTGCAAACACAATCTCAATTTGTTTCACCTTTCAAAACGTATCTGTATAAGGGAAGTGACTAACAGAAGCTACTGTATCTATGATACACCAGCTTCTCCTGTCTAAACAATGACCTTATCTCACCCTGAAAAGAGGAATAGCATGTTTGTTTACCTTACAAGGCTTCTGTCTATAATAGTAAGCTATTCTTTTTATGTATCTTTTGATTCCTTTAAGAAAATGCTGAACTATGCCACCCAGCTCTTCTAATGTCTTTGAACATTGTTCTTTTCGGTCCCCAGAGTACATTTTTTCCAAGAAGATCCTCAACACTTCATGATCCAATGAGTTGAATCAGAGAAGATTAGGAAAATAAGTTGTACAAAACAGTACAAATAAAGCAAATCATTAATTTAGTCTCACAGCTCTATAAACGTTTGCAGATTGCTCTTAGAACCACAAGACACAAGCTGTAACAACTAAAAGGAAACCCTAATCTTTCACTACAAATGTACAAAGTAGAAGATTTGATCCTTATGGACCTTAACTGGAATTCAAAAAGTTCAAATGTTTGCATTTTATCCTTCTTGAATAAATTCCTATAATTGCCTGAGTAATGGCTTTTTTAAGATTTCCTTTTGGCCTCAGTAAAATTATTTAAGTGGAAAAGAGGCACTGCTTTCTGTGCAAATTTGCCCAATCAGACTTTGTGTTGTTACTTTATGGGAGGAGGCACAGTAGTGAAAAGACTTCAGTGCTACACAGTGGATTTCTTCTTTCATTGTAGGATAATACACACAGCCAATTTTCCACATACACTACACAACTGCGCTGACCTAGATATACTGAAAATATATAAATTAATTCAGGAGAAAATTCAGTCTCTCTTCTGAAATTAAAATCAGCACTAATCCCTATGTGGTGGTGCAATTCTTGCCCCTCCCTGCCGTCCTTGTTGGGCTGCTTGGTGCCAGGTGTGATTCCATCCACATTCCCCCAAGCCATACACCAATCTATGGAGATAAGGACTGATAACCTTGAGGAGCCTGGCTCCTGCCCCTCCCAATTGCTTGGAAAAGGTTATAATGGCCCATCATCTCCTGATGGCCTGACACACCTGTGCCTGGGATGTGGTCAGATGGAACAATAACAGGGTTGCATGTTATTCAAATTCTTGTGCAACTGCCCGAAGGCACCAGATAGTATTTGACAAAAGTCAATCATCTTGGATCCTATAAACTGCGACCACCAGAGAGACCCTTTGAGCTCTCCTGGATCTCAGCGGGCCAGTGACCAGCATCTCCCTTGAGCTGGGACGCCTCTCAGGTACCAAAACCCTTAAGGTGTCGTCTGCTCCAGATGGAAGGCCAGGGCGAAGTCCCCCTGCTCGAGTCTCAATTATCGCCCGTTGAGGAATGCCAAGGCATTGTGAGTATTTGCTCTAAATTCGAGAGGGAAATTTTCTTTGAGCTAGCTTCTATTTCACCTGTTTATTGGTGGGTGTGCGTGTGTGTGGGTATGTACCCTTACCCTTGTTCCTGTGTGCTTGTCCCTTTTGTGTTCATTTTACCAAATCCAAACCCCTTTGTTTCTGTATGTATATGTCTGGTTTGTGTATGCACATGTACATATGTGTATAAATTAAGGTACTGTTAAGTAAGTTAGAGTGAATCTTGTCATTTTAGAACCTGAATAAGTCACTTTTCTTTCTGAGTTATTTTGTATTGACAAATAGTTGTTAGTTATTAATAAATCTAGATTATTTTTCTAAATCTTTACCGTGTCAATACTTTCATCCGTGACACCCTACCACTGCATTCATTAAGAGGGGTTTCTGTGGTAATTTCTATGTGTTACTGTGTAGAATCACAAATTTTGCTATCTTATTTAATTTCAAAATATAATTAATTTATTGGAAAATGTGAAGCAATGATAATCTATTTAGAGCAGTGCCATGGTGATGAATTAGCATTACTGTAAGGTAAAGTAATTAAGGTGAGTTAATACTGGCCTTATTAGAAGCATGTTTTGACTTTAGTCTCTATTACTAGCTAAGCTGGGAGGCTCCTTCAGCTGGAAAATGGCTTCTGTTTTATCTTGGTCTGCCTGTCTTTCTTTAGTATTGTCCTCACCATCCCAACTGCTCTTAGGAATTCTTCAAGAAACAAAAGTGCAAAAATATATTTCTTTTCTCCTTATTTTTGCATAGAATGGCATTAGATGCTCTTGTCAATGATATTTCTAAAGAGGAAAATGTGGAAAGCAAGAGAAAAATATATTATGCAAATATTATTCAACCTGTCCTGAGAGGACAATGGCAAGATAAGAATTGTGTGCAAGTACGGCATATTTTAGAGATATTTCTGCCATCCTCTCCAGGGTACTTATAGGGGAACCACAACAAGTACCAATGCAAATCCGTAGAGAAACCCTAGATATCTGGTATCAAAGTAAGTTAGAAAATAGCTGGAAAAAATCTTGATAATATTCAGAGACAATAATAAAAATATTAGCAAGAACTGAGGTAGAGTATATAATTATGGAAGACTTTTGGGGAGGAGTAATGCAGTGACTCTTTGCTAGGCAGAAGGGGCAAACCTGCCTTCTCTTCTGCCACTGAAACTACAGTGGTGATGCACAAGGCTATTTGTCTGTGACCAGATATTGTGACTCTCTTATCTTCCATGTTGTCCTCTTCAGCTCCCTGCCAGCATGGATGAGCAAATAAGTCACCATCACTGTCAAAAAGCTGAGGAAGGGGTAGAAAGCCTTGTTTGCCTGAAACAGAGGTTTGCATTTTTCTGCCTAATAGCTTTAGTGAAGATGTAAAGTATACCACCTTAAGGCTTGCACTATTCTTCCATTCTTCCTTCAGGCAGAGAGATGGATTATGTGACCTTTCACAACCTTCAGCAGCCCTCTCTTCTATACTGTTTTTTTAATGGATTTAATGTCTTAACAGTATTTTCTTGCAAGCAGCTTCATTTTATGAGCACTCAATCTCTTATCACACATTTGCATAAGAGTTATATTTTTTTCCTGAACTTGGTAGTGGGAAATTTTCAGACCTTCTCTGAAGTTAAATTCCTTCTCTTTAGCCCTCTAGAAACGTCAGATTTCTGTAGAATTTAAAGGGAGTCAGAATGATGCTTCCAATGGGTCTAGAGAACTTTAGCTTTTCATATCAACTCCTTTCAGTTTTAACATAAGCATTTTTATTTGTCTTAATAATGAATAGAATTTCTTCAACTTTAGGTCATCTTGAGTATGCTTGGTAAGGATGTTGGCTGAGCATTCACAGAGAGCTAAGGAATTCCTCATTATTAGCAATAACTTATATTGAAGAGTTTATAAGTATACAGAATTTCCCTTATTTTGGCCTTTCATTTCCTACTTGATATTATGGAAAAAAAGTTTGACATGTGTATAGATGCTTCTAGCTTTAGCATAAAATATTGAACTGGGCATCATATACAGCATCATATTTTCCTTAAAAAGAGGCATGAGGAATTCTTTAGATTTAATTCACTATCAGACCAGAGCACATTTATGTATGGTAACCTAGAATTGAAAGATCAATAGAACAATACTTGAGTAATATTCCACTCACATTATGCATGGTGCTCTCATGTTCATCTAGCACCTCACCTTCACATTTCACCTTATAGTACAGCTTTAGGAAAACTGTACTAAACATAATTTTAATGAAGAATAGTTGAATTTAGTGAGATAAATTGGAGAAAAACATTTCTCTATACCTGGATCCATTTTTACCCCTATTTCCTTTCTATTTTTGCTGCTTTTGCCTGGCCCTCCATTCTGAGCAGGGCCACAGCCTGGAACGGGTTTGCAGTGGTGGAGCTGTCACCAGGAGTGCTCGTTCCTGGGACTGATGTGCTCAGCACTGGATGCAGCAGCATTGCTCAGTCTGGTCTGGAAGAGTTAAGGGTCTACAATATCCCTTGAAAAAAAGAGGACTTCAGATAAGGGGCAGGTATCTAAAGTGTTTGGAAGCCTTTATTATTTGATTGTAAGGTGATGAGCTTGGTGAGGGCTTTAATTGATAATTATAGGGATATTTCTGCTAAGCTGTTAAATTTCCTCTTTGAAAGCAAGATTCAACCTTTATAATCCTGTCTCTTGATACTCCTTTTTTCTGTTTTACTTGTTAGCTGTAGCTAATGCCCAGTTGCAACTGAGCTCACAGTTGCTTTGGATACACTGAATTTGTTCAAACAGAACTGCACTAAAATTCAATTTACTAAGCTTAGGGTTTTGTAATTAGCAGCCAAAACCCATCAAGATGATATATCAAATATACATTTATCTTCCTGACCATGAAAAGAGGTAGACATGCACAGATGCTTTGTGTGAATGACACCAGTGTAACTCAAGTCCAGAATTATAAACTCTCAATAAGAAGATGAAGATGCACATCAACATATCTTCTGGAAAACAGGAGGCCAGAAATATTAATTACTTTTGGAACATTTAATGCGTGCCACATGTTATGTTAAAATCACCATTACTACACTAGATGTGTCATCAGAATGCCCTCTACATAAATACAGACTCTGAATTTAAAAAATTAAATAATTTCATCTTTCCTGAATGCAGCTTCATTGAAAAAAAGACGAAATGAAAACTAGAGATAGAGAGAGCAGTCAGTTATTTGCTCCAAAATTATTGTTGCTTTGCAGAAGTTTTAAGCAGAAGTAATTTAGGAGTTCAACCTTACATTAGCTTGCTAAGCAATTAGTAGAATGATCTCAAATTTCTCCCCTATGCCTCTTCATTTTAGGTACATTTAAATAATTAATCTAAACAATCTATTTTTTTTTCATGGTAAACAATTACATTGTACAAACAAAGGAATTGCAGCTGATAGCTAATTAATTGATATGCCTACTTCATGGCATAAATGAAATGCATATCATAATTAGGCTTTCAGAGTATTTGTTAATACCAGAACCAGTGTCTAAATTACTGCAAGCTGTTGCTTATGCCCCTCCAAATTCTAAATTTAGGACTGATTGAAAGTCTAATAAAGGCAAAGAAAATATTTCCATGGACTGTAACAACTATGAATCATGCCTCTCTCAGAGTCCATTTGCATGATGTTGAACTTAGCAGTAAATCAAAAATATGAAACACAAACAGAAAATATTTTTCTTCTGCCATATTCTCACCTCAGTTCATATTCATCAGACCACATCTGGAATGCCCAGTGTTTTTCCCAACTTCCAGCTGTCATTCTATCATCTGTTATATAATTATGGGCTGCTGTGGAAGTCATTCCACAGAGATGCCCATATCTACAGCAGAGAAGTGAAAGAACTTATTTTCAAGATGAAAAGATGTTTCTTTTCAGTTTTACACAATTTTTCCCCTGTAATCAAAATGTCAGTTTTTATGATTTCACTAATTTATAGCCCGGTGCACAAAAACTATCAAAGCTAATTAATCAAAATATTATTAGAACTTGGATAAGGCTGTCTATGACAGATAGTCATTATAGAACTTCTGTAGTTGAGTATTTCCACACACTTCTAAATGGCTATGATTTATTCCTTCAGCTGTGATTAGCAAAAGCAGGACATGCTAAGTTACTAACTTAGTTTCAGTAATAATGTGGCCTAAGATCTAGGTTTTGAAAAGTGACAGAGAAACTTAAAGCAGTCCTTAAAGGAATAAAAATCTTGGCATTATATGAAGCCAGAGTCACTCAACTACTCAAATGTCAGCTCTTCTCATAGTATTTATCAGAGGAGAATATTGACTCCCAAGCCGTTCCCTGTGACCTCCGGGGAACTAGCACTTTAAAGGTTCATTTATCTGGTTACGGAGAGTCTAAATACAATACCTTCTACCTTCTAAAATCTGATTTAAATGACAAGCCTGAATTTATATTTAACGTGTTTGTTAGATTTAGGTGTAGAACAGATCTTAAACTCCTTTTGTTCCTTCTTTATATTACTCTCACATCTGATTTAGATTTAAAATTATTTTCTTTTCAGGGATAGTATTTTCAATGAAACCTGGAGAGTTTCTAATCCTGTTTTAAAATGTTGAAAGACACTTTGCAAGTGTAGGCTAGTGTTCTAATGTAGGTTAAAATTGAGTATGTTCTGAATTTGTCACCTATGTTATGCCACTTGTAAATTCACTGTCATTAAAGAAACACTGAGAAGGCTCTAATCTAAAGAAGTATACTTTGGCATATAAGCAGCTACAACACCAGCATCATGTCAAGGTTGAAGTCTAGTGCTTACCTTAGTTTTGCAGCAGGTTGGCAGGCACTAAAACTCTGTCAGCCAGCTTTACATCAGTGAGAAATGATTCTCAAACAAAAGTCTGCAAAAAATTTCCAAACACAAAAAAAAGTGTTTATGACAATGGAAAAGAAATATGTCAGTTGTGTATTTTAATCTGTACATATTATACCTGCTAGATTGACTCTGATGTGGCCCTTCTAATCCTTCTCATGGTCCAATTCAAAACTGTCATTTTTTCCCTAGTGTTTGTTTGGCTTATGGTTCAATTAAGTTTAACTGATCTGATTTTGACAATACAGAATCTCTCTTCTTCTGGATTCTTCTTTTTGTTGCATATCAGAAGAAAACAAACAAAAAAAAAGAGCCATTGCACCTAATCGAAATACTCCAAGAAGCAGCAACTTTTTTTGCTTTTATAATTTGCTCAGCAACATTTTCTTCCAATTGTCACTGCCTTTCCTGCCTAAATGACAGCACTGAGATGCTTCTGAAGCATTATCTCACCAAATCCTGTTGCAGCTGCAACCAGCTCTTCACTTGAGGATGTCATACAGCTAGGACGACCAGAACACTTGTTCCACTCCCTGGTCTGGCACAAAGGTCAACCTCAGGCCTCCTTCCCATGTATTCATTGCATGCTTGGTGATATTACCTTTAACCCAACGCCTGCCATCACCCTCTCCAACAATATCTTCAGCTACAGACCTTTGGGCAAGCCCAGCACCCAGCCAGGCTCCCTGGGCTGGGTGGGGCTCTGCTGGACTCCTACCTCGGGAGACCTCTTTCTCCTAAGCCACCTCTAGCACTACACCACAGGTATCCTGGCCTGTAATGTACCTAGTTTCTATGTGGACTCTGAACGCTGCTTTTGCTTTTTGTTCTAGGAGTTTAATATGCATCACAATTTAAGGATATCCAAATCTTTAATTCTTGAGAAATTTAAAACAGGTTTATTTCACTACATGGTATAAAACATGATGGATCAACTTAAACCAAAGTTAGAGCCATGAATAAACATTAAATCCTGATGCACATCCTGATCTATCTTTTCTCTTTTAAGGCCATCCATCCCATTTCTTCATTTTTTAATTAGTACACAAATATTTGGTTCCTATTTTTGGAAAGTCTGAGTTGGATTAGAGGTGCCAGTTACCAATTAGGGATTGCACCAGGACAGGAGGATGTGAAACTGGTGGTAGCAGTATCATTCAACTGTTTACGTGCAATGAGGGTATCCTGATGCAAAGTAAGGTACATCTGTTTCAGTACTACAAAAAACCTAAAGGCATGCTAAACATCTATGATAGGCATTATTTGCATACATACATACAAAAGCTTGAGTACTCACACAGATGTTTTTATTCTTTGGTCTTTCAGACAGGTCTCATTAAATCATACATGTCTGAACACTTCCTCATGTTTGAACATTCCTTACTTCATGTCTGGAGTCACTTTGTTGAACTTGACATCTAAGGCATTTATAATTTGTAGTAAAATGGCTGCACATTTTTAACATCTGGATGCTTCTACTCACGTCCCGTGATTTCTATGCTACAAAGCTATTTGTGCAACCACAGTCTGTAAGTAGGCAGCTATTTTTAAGAAAATGAATTGCTGTATTTTCAGCTTCATGCACATGCTTTAAAACCACCATTTTTGCAATATTTACACTCTACATTCACAACTGCATGCTTGTCACACCAATAATTTTGCACCAGCCCTGACAGTCATTTATGTCTCAAGTGTTCTGTATTAAGAGCATAAATTTAGAGCTACACCTTATACTGTTGTCAGGAAAGGAGAAGAATCAAAATCCAGCACTGGTGTTCAACATGAGATATGAGCACATATTGCAATGTCTGCATGAGCTCCATGTTTAATACTGACACTGTAAATCCTTTAAGGAAACAAAACTTTGGCAAATTGTGTACTGCTTCATCTTTAAAGAACATAATTAAGAGAGACATGAAAGAAGTGTCATTTTGAAATTGTGTTTTAGAAGATCCATAACGTGAACCCTTCCCTTAGGATCTGGCACTTTATACATACACATGTATATATGTACACTATGGATTCAGTGATAAGGAACTTTGGTTTCTCAGTTGTGCCAGTTGACAGTAAGCAGGAATAGCACCTATCATACTTGAAGCTACGACCACAAAAGTGATCACAAACAATGGAAAGTTCAGTGTTGACACAGTAAAGAAGGAAAAAGCGTACTAAATTGCTGCCTCAGCTGCTGCAGGTTGCCCTGATGATTCACATTATGTCACCTGTACACACCTGGCTTTTCAGTAATTAAGATCAATTATTTACAAAGGTCACAGAATCTTCTAAAAATTGTCCTCAGTACAATGTACTTCAATAGATGTGGTTCTGCTACTCTCCATGCAAACTAGTTCTTTTGTGGCTACCCTCTTTCTGCGTAAAACATGGATTACTCTGGGATTGAACAGAGTGCCCCCCTGCCTCCTTCCCTTCATGCTCCATTCTAAAGATTAAGAAAAGGTTAAAATCATGCATAGGTATGTATATATATTAATATATATATGTGTATATAGATGTTAAATTAAGTTGCTACAAGGCTTGAGCTTTGACAGAATCTCAATTTGGGATACCACAAGGGCTGACCCTTAAGAACAGACTAACACTGTTCTGGTCAAATGTTTCTACACTTTTCATTTGCTGACAGGCTTTAAGAAATCTCAAGTCTACACCTTTCCAAATAACAAACCAACCTACAACCTGACCTTGCTAAGAGTAGTAATTACAAAGTGAGAAAGTTCAGCTTACAGTAACAGGAATTCTTTCAGAAAATCCATTTCAGGAGGACAGACACTAGTATCAAGAGTTATTCTTGGTAGTCCAGCACCTTTTCTTAAACTCTAAGAGAAAGACCATCAAATTCCTATTTCCACTTAACAATAGATTTTAAATAGAGACTACAGGATTGTTGCTACCTATGGAAGGGGCACTGCCATGTTGCTACTATGGAAAGGACACTGCTTTTTGATTCTTTATTTTCCCTTATAGATTGCTAAAAGCAAGAAGATCACATAGGGCAACCGAAAGAGTGTTCTTTCTTCCAGGCAGAGAATGAGAGACAAAGAAAGACAGTGATACCAATGATGACAGTTTGTTCTACTGAAGTAGCACACTGATGTTGGCTCACTACGCTGTATTGAGGATAATTATAATTATTATAACATAACAGTATTTTGTTCAACCTTTTTCAAGTAATGCACATTATATTGCTGACTTTATTGAAAATTACATGTGCTCAGTTACCCAACAAGGTCATGCTTTCTATAGGTACTTTGGCAGTTAGTGAAACATTTGTTATGATTCAGTCAGTTCTAGTCTTAGGGTTTTACTCACAGGACAGACAGTATTTTGCTCAGTACTTCTATAACACTCCATCAGATGCTGCTTTTTATCTAAAAAAACCCTCACAGAATTAATATTTTGATCTTTCGGTTGTTTTTTTTTTTTTTTTTTTCTCATGGCTGCAAGTTAAGGGAAGTTCTAGTGATATCTGGTGGACCATTAACTATAAAAAGTCATCACCAGGATTCCATTTCAAGCCCAAACTGAAGAGATCAAGTGGATAAAGTAATTCCCCAGGTGAAACACTTCAGTATAAACGACTAGAAGCAGTATATTCTGCTGCTCAAACATCTAATGACAGTAATGTCTACCTGTGCCTTGCTGAATTCTGGCAGCAGGCAGGATTGCTTAGTATCTTACTGTTCAGCCAGCAGGATGACTTTGCTATGGCAGGAGATGTGGGACAGCTTTCTCAAATGGAGGTAGCTATCAGAACTGAAGAAACAAGACTCCACTTGAATGAGCTTATGACCTGCTTATCTATAGTCAGACAAACCACTGAATAGGAATTGGAGTAATTTGTGCTGTAGGATATTTAGATTTTGATTCAGCAGATATCACTGCCTCTTCAATCAATTGTGGGTTGTTACCCTGGAGTACTGGTAAAATTAGGCCTTTTCTGTTTAATAAACTGGTGTTTCTACTGTCATATGACAACAATAATTAGTTCACTTAAGGCGTAATGTTTATATTCCAGCCAAAGCATAATATACAATACTGTATTCATATTTAACTGATGGGTCATGAATTAGCAGCTGTAAGTCCTTCTTTTGAAAATATTAGCTGGTACTTTGTTATTTCAAGTGAAATATGCTTTTTAGATATACTTTAATAGTTGAAGATTGTTACTTGTATTTACATGCTACTTCAGTATATGCAAGCCAGAATTTCATTATTTAACTATGTCCTTTTTATGGGATTAATCCTTAAAGCATTATGGAGTACATTTGCAAAATCACAGAGAGAATAAAAGGATTACAGAGGATAAAAACCATACAGAGCGTAACAGGTACCATTGGTATGAGTGGTGGTAATGAAAAGATGCACATAAGCTAAGGCTATATTTATGCAACCAGATTAGACAGCATGTGAATGAAGGAACCCTCATTCTTCTGTCCCTTTACACCTGCAAAACAGCAAAACACATTGTGGCAGCTATTTACACTAGGCTATTCTAATATTTTATAATCAGCCCTTTTCTAAACTGCATGTTATGTATCAGTTGTGGTCATCCTCAGTAGGGGAGCTTCAATATATTATATTACAATATAGTAATATAATATATTCTCAGTTACAGTTCTTTATTCATTGGAATCGAAAAGTGGGAACTTCTGGTCTTCTGTAGTGTCTCCCACAATATTATTAGACTATTAATTTAAAATATCTTCCTTTTCACTCACTCTTAATGACTTCTCCCAGATAACCACTATGGAGGTGTGCCCTTGCTTCAGCTTTGTATAGGCTTAAAGAAGTTCCATGTGACTATGAATCAGTCCTCATCCATGCTCATCTTGGCCTCTGGAAATTGCTAGATATACTCAAGAAGTATTTATTTAAATTAACATCACATAAGGAGATGTTAAAGTTGTGAAAGTATTTAAAAATGCATTTTTACTAGCAAGAGAAAGAGGTACACCAAACCAAACTGTCTCAACTTCAATTTTTTCCCTAATTTTCCACTTTTTATTCTTACCTGATAGATCTAGCCACCATTAATAAGTGTTTTGTTCCCAAAATGTTTAAGATAAAGAGAGTATCTCAGCTGTATAGTGTCTGCATGCTATTTTGACCTTCAAGAAACTATGATGAAACGCATATAAATGCACAATCCTTGCAATTTAAAGCTATAATTAGCTTTAAATATTTATATATTTATATTTATAATTAGGGTTAAAAAGAAAAAATGCACAAAGATTAGTCAGGCATTTCCTTGGTCATGGAGATGTGATCCTATTTCTGCTTAGAAGTTACTGAAGAAACCTACTGAATTAGATCTCTTAAAACTAAGTCTCTCGCTGAATTCTTTAATGAAAATTTAATGTGGAATCTGATTACTTTATCACATTACTTGGATTGAATTAATTTAGTTTACACCTGAAAGGGAAATGAAAAATAAATTATTTCTAAAATCTATTGACTTGTCTTTACATTTTCAATATATATAACAGCAATACAAGAAATACAGTTGTCTCTAAAACCAATCCCAAGGAGACAGCAGTAAGCTGCACCATTTCCAAGGAGCTGGAGCAGATCAGGCTGAGACCACTCTGACCTTAGGCAATGCACATTACAACCATGTTGCAGATAAATTCAACCTCATTTTAACCTACCTAGTCTGGTACAAAATGCAGAGAAGCTTTAAGAGATGAACTAGGCACACCCATAAAAAACCAATGCTGGGAAGACACATGCAGCCCAGACTGAGGCTTATGCCATTACAAGAGCATTTTATCCTCAGAAAAGTGAGTATTTAAATAGCCAAAGATAGTTCAGGTGTGTTGCTGTATTCTTTTCAATTAGCAATTAGATAATAGCTTATTGACATAGGCTGATTCATTGCATTCACCAACTGAAGCAGGACTGAATGAGGAGAATTGGGAGGACCATTTTCCACATTTCTAAGGCTTGCATAGAAGGTAATACAATAACTTTGGTTCCCACACTTTCTGAGGCATGGTTGGCAGATCAAAAGGCAGGGCACCTTGAACCCTTTGACTCCTCCAGTGGAAGAAAGGTCATGTTACAACCTAATCTCAAAACCAGATCAAAATGATTTGGGCTTTGGTACAAAAATGTGAGAGGCTGGAATATTTGTCACAATACGTATTTCCATTTTGCATCAAAAAATTAAAATCAGCTGGATTTTTTAGCTGACAGACAAATAAAAGAAACAAGTCACTACTCATGTCATGATATAAATGATCTACCTCTAAAGGAAACAAGACAGTTATCTATTAGCAAGGATCTTCCTGTGTCTGTCATACTGCACAAGAGATATTTTGACTTAAGCACCTGTGATTACATTACGTAGGATTCTTTTTCACAGTACTTTTCTTTATGAAAAAGCAGAACAGTCATCTTTTGACATGAAATCTAATTTAACAATATGAGGAACATTGAGCATAAGTTATTTGAGATTATTGGTTAATTTGTCTTGGATGGAATTAATATCTGTGCAGATAATTAGCATAAAATATATGTATATCTAAAATAAATGGCTCATTGGACATACATCTAGCTATGTACCTCATGCAGGATATACTTCTAGACAGAAATATTTCCTTTATGTACACAAATCAGTTCATTATTTTCCCTCTTTGCATTAAAAAGGATCACTTATGCCCAGAAGCTCATGGTATTAGCTTAAAAATTAAAACATTTTTCTAAACCCAAAACAAACAAAAAAACCCCTTTGGACCTCCACAGTGCTCTCAAATCCAGTTTTCATAGTTACATGCACCACAACACAGAAGAAATATTGGGAAAAAAACCAGTTTGGGAGGGTGAATGGATCCAAATAAGACAGTTAAGCATCAGGAAGAATTCAGAGAGGCAGCCAGAGCAGGCAGGAGAGAATACCTTCTGTTTAAAGCAACACACTGCCTGCTTGCTTTATCTTAACACTAATGAAATATGTGGTAGCAACATCCTCAGTCCTGCCTGAGCACAGCAGAAGGCTGCTGGCTGGAGCCCTAACTCTCTTCACAGCTCTGCTGCAGACTCTAAATGCCCTGAGGAAGACCAGTAACTAAAGCAAGAGCTGTTTTGTGCTACTGAGATAAACAAAAATGTGCTGGCTGTATCCTTGCATCAGAGTTCCATCAGTTGCTCAAGCGTAAGGAGACACAAACGGATCAGAATGACATTTGTATAAAAACTGAGAAACCTGCTGGGTAGAGAAGCTAATTAAGCAAAATAATTACTTTTATCCATTCCTTGAAACCCAAATCCAACAGATCTGCTCTGCTATGACATTATTGTTATGCAGAATTTCCTGGCTGACAAAATAATTATGTCCATTAAAAGGTAGCCAGTGCCTATATTGAGGAATGTTGGACCCTGAACTCTCCTTGGAGACTTCTTGTGTACTTTTGATGTTCTACTTCAAATCCTACCCAAGGGCATGCAATTTAGCAGAAGCCAAAAAGATCAAATTACCTGCCCTTCTTGTAGTAGTTCCCTTAATAATTCCCTAATATTCTGTGTTTGTTTAAATACAAAAATAGTATCTTCAGGTTTCAAATGGTTCTTTGTTTTCTATGTTCTCCTCCTAGTCTTGGTTTGCAACAAGATAGCTGTTTGGAAACTGTAGTTTCCAAAATGAAAGCATATCATTCTCCCTCAGTCTTGAGCATTTCAAAAGCTACTAAGTTGTGAGGTTATCCCAAGTCTCTAGACCTGTCTTCCGGTCAAAATTCTGGAGGAGAAAATAAAACTGATAAAACTATTAGCGAGCTTTCATGGCAAACGCGGTCTTTTCCCTAATATTTGTTCCCTTATTTTTTCATTGACAGACAAAATAAAAACCTAAACACAGGCTTCTAAGATTATGAGGACTCAAACAACAGTGCTAATCATACATTAAGTGGCAATTTTGTAAATTCTGAGCACAGTTCAAGTCATTATCTAAGAGAGCATTACACGTCCATAAAAGTAATATGAAACAAACATCTATAGTTTAGTTTCCATCTACATATGTTACTTCCAATATTAGAAAACAAAATTTTTAACTGAAACTGTCTTCCTTAGATGCACCTAAATTACATAAGATTGGAGAGATTGTAATTTAAATTATTATAATGCAGTTATCATAGATTGTCACTTGTATCACAAGAATAGATTTTTAATTGAATTTGGGATAGGTAGGGAAAGAAATGGTACTGGTGCCAAATTTTAGCCATTATTCTAGCCACGTAGGTAACAAAGACATCATCTACTAAGTGTGTTGTATTTAATAAAGTAATTAAACTAGAAAAAAAATGTATTCATAAAACTGAAGGGAAGCACATCTGAATGCCTTTGTATTCAAAACTACATATACACATGTACTAAAAAACTCTGCAAAAGTGTGGATGACTATTCTGGAGAAATATGCTTGTTTTGATCTGTTCTCTTCATCATTCTTGATTTTTTACTGAGAACTGTATAGTTTCAAAAGACAACTAAGGAATAAAAATATTCTGATAACAACAATGGAGTGGTACAGTAGGGCACTCATCCAAACCCACTTAAATTTTCTTGCTCCTATAGACCATTAGCTAATATTCTACAGAAACTATCCTTTCATTTGTGTTTAGTACAATAAATATGCGGACAAATATACAGTCATATGATGTGGACAGAAAAACATAGAGTGGCTGTAAATATGAGAAAGGGTCTGATATCACTCAGAAGACATCTCTCATCTGCTGACCTAGAATTGCCTCAATCAGTTTAATCAGCACCATAGAACAGCTCTAGAGGGAGACATTCAGAGTTTGGCAGTGGTTTTGTGGCTTCCTCTTTATCCAATATACCATTGTTCTTTAAAAATTGTCTTTATGATGCTTCTGTATTTTCTAACTGGCATGCAGAGGTGATCATGGGCAGAAGAGATATCAAGATATCAAGAAAAAACAGAAAACTGGTATTAACTGTAAAACACAAAAATATAGTACTTAATTTCTAAATCCCTCACTATCTTGCCATAAATTGTCTTGTATTTTGAGGCCAAGGATATTTAAAGTACTAGCTCCAGGTCATTGTGAAAAGAGGAGAAAATCAAATCTGTAAAGCAAAAGTAAGTTATTATATTGATATTCTTCTTTTGTTTACCAGCAGTAGCTAAAGTTCTTATCAAAACATGGTGGGATATAAACTGGATAAATGGTCAGATAAATTATTTCTATGTACCAGATAACGTAAATATCAGCTGCTGACAGTAAAGCTAAAACACCTAAACTTTGTGTGTGTTTTTTTCTTTGACTTGCCTTTATTTTCCACAGTTTCTTCAGATATACTCTCTTGAGGTATTGTCCACATTTTTCTGTAACTTTTCCTTCTCTACCTTCCCACAGGCTTGTGCAGGCTGCCATGCTCTCCTGGTATGCCTTTTATGTGCTCTTCTTCTGTCTGACCTTTAATATTAATATCAATATCATGTATCTGTCACTTTTTCCCCTTTAAATCAAATTATCTCATAGTTTCCACTTGAGGAGCAAAAATACAGACAAGAATGCATGCTAAATTAATATGCATTTAGGGTATGCATAAAGGTGTTTATGAGGTGTTTGTTATTTTCCCCCCAAAATTTGTTTTTTTTTCCCCAAAAGCACCTGATTGCCCTTTGAATTTAAATACACATTTAAATAATGTACAAAATAACAACTACTATTTCAGATGAAAGTTTTGACAACAAGCTTGTCTACCATGCTTATTGCAATGCTCTTGGATCCACTGCACTTTTTGTATGTTTCCACAATCTAACACGGTAACGGTTTGAAATTGCCTCTAAAGGCTGTATGCCTGCTAAGGTGCTGGAAGAACAGATTAACATAGGTGTGATCAAAACAGACCGATGCCATCATAACACTTTGCAGACGTTCACTCCTAAAGCAGGAGTCTTCAGTGGTAGACGATGAGGTGGCTAAGGAAAGCACTGCTGACCTGTTGGGCTGCAGCGTCCCCCTGAACGGGACCGGGCAGTTATTAAGCTCTTCAGAGTGTTTATTCAGCACCTAACGGTTAATTACTGCATGTAAACCCGGCAAAGCATTGCTTTGGTTTTCTTCATACTTTCTGCTGCTGCCGTCAGGCAGGACCCGCGGAAAACCAGCTGGGAGAGAAGGTGAAAATAAACCTACTGCTCATTAAGGGAGAATAGGCTGTGCCGACACCACCGTTCGGTTTTCTCTGGTACGTTTGGAACAGGACGGGAATGCCGGCAGTTTGCAGTTCCCTTGAGGCAGGTTCGGAGAAGGCTGCGGGACTTTCAGCCAGGAGGGGGTGCGGCAGAGCCAGCGGTTCGCGGCCGGGGCCGGGGCCGCCCAGCTCGGGAGCTCCCAATGCAGGAAAATGACGGACTACTGGGAAAAGAAGTAGAATACAGTCACCAGTTCTGCATGACTTCCCCCATCATCTATGGTCACTATAAAAACAAGAACAGATTTGGACCTTTCTAAACAATTAATCATGTTTCATGCACTTTTATATACATTCTAAATGGATATAAAATGTAGCTCGTTTATTTTGATCCAGTTTCATACATTTCTATTGCCACAAGCGTTTTCTCCTGTCCTTTTTTTCCATAAACCTCCTTGGTTTATGGATTTTTGTTTTCAGGAGGGAAATATAGAAATGAGGAAAGAGTGAAAATATAAGTTCCATGTAAAATCTGGTTTTGATCCTATTTTCCTGATCTATTTGCCCCACTTTCTCAATGGATAAGAATTCCTACATCTCATCTCTGCTCTGTCTGACCTTCATGTGCATGATACTGATCTCAGTGCCATGAGATAAATCTCTAACAATGTTACTAACTTTATGGAAGTATTCTAGTATCTCCAAGGGTGTAAATAAAATCAGAATCTGACCTACAGCTCATACTTTGCTAGGTATTTTTTTTTTTCTCCTTTCTATTACAGACTCTTTTTTTTTTTTTTTTTCCCCCTAGAACATTCCAAAAATCATATTTTGGAATAGAAACTTCCAAGGTTTGAATGAGTGGGTTTTTAAGTGACAAAAATCCATTTGGCTGCATTCCAGGTATATAAAACTAGAATAAAATCTTTATGGACTTTTTTTTTTTTTTTTTTTAAAAAAAGTATGCTTTTATTTCCACTGGCATCATAGAAATTACTTTAATTCATAAAATTTAGCATGCAAAGAATAGTTGCTTAAGTAATAAAAATATATTCTAAATTTAGAAACAATATGTATCCTCACAATAATTAAAAAAAAAAAAAAATACTGTGTCCTGTTTTCATTTTATGATCTCTTTCCCCCATCGCATTTTTGGGGGAAACACGTGGGGATACAGAAAAAATATTACTATTTTTTCTCAGATGTCTTTTAAAGGATTGTTTCTAGTTCTAGGTGGGTTTTATCCATTTTATTGGGAATAGTATCAGGTCCAAATTGTATTTTGCTTCCACGATGACTGATGTGTGTGTGATATCAATGAGTCAACATCTGGGGTTGGCTATTTTCTAAAAGCTGTATAACTGTATTTCAGTTGTATCTGTGGACTATAACATTTCATTTGAATTCATGAGATCTATTATAATTTTAAATATATATGAAGTGATATTAAAGTCTAATGAAGAACAAGAATCCCATCTGTTACCTGCAATTCAGTAATATCTGTGTAACTTAACAAAGGGAAACAGCAACATAAGCAATGAAGATGGAAACTCAGTTTTTTATTAAAACTTCAAATTTGCTTTGATCATTCCTTCTAATCCCTGTTGACAAAAGTCATGGTCCAAAGTGGCTTTTTCCAGATATCTGCAGAGATCTTCGTGTTTTAACCCACTAAAAGTTTGGCAGAGCATCTAACAAATACTTTTCTTAAAGAAGAAAGCCATTTAGATTCCCTAACATCAGCCTATTTTATATGCAACTTTGCTCACACGTGAGATTCCTTTGAAGATGCCTGCTCTCTTATTTCTGTGGACTGTAAGACAAATTTAATTTAGGCTCTTCAACAGAGCTTTGTGTCATGAGAATTGCAGGGACAAAAAAGGTACTACTTGAACATTCGTGCTACCTGTAAAGATGCAAGATGTTCTTTGTGATACTAAAATACACATTTTTTCTCACTTGCCAATACTTTTCAGAACTGATTTTCCACAAATTTCCATCAAGAGGTATTTCTGAGTTCAGACACAGAGAAGGATTTAGCTCTCCAAAGTGCCTCCCAGGAGATTGTGAATACATTATGGTAATCTGGGTGTGTTCTTTGTATCCCTTACCTAGGGATTATAGGACACTGTAATATATCTTTAAAGATATATTACATTTTTAATTGCTCTTTAAAATCAGATTTATGGTGAATGAAGGAGCAGGCAAGTTTTCCACTGATATCAGCAAGGCTGGTACTTCACAGTGTGCCACCCCTTGTCCCATTCGCTGGCATAACTCACTGTAATATGCAAAGGTGCCATGGACCAAAAAGCCTCACCAACCCATTCACAGCATATCTATAGTATAATGAAGTATCACTACTGACTGTAGCTTTGCCTAATATCTAATTTACCAAGAAAATATTTTTTAATTGAGTTTTTATGAAACCTAGAGAGTAACTGAAGAAATTTGTCATGCTGTTCAGCTGTGGGTTGAGATAAGTCCCAGGAAAACCTCTGTGGTTTTTTATAGGTAGCTATTAGAAGTATGCCATACTTTGCTGAGAATATTTGCATTTGCTACAGTATAAATCCATGACAGTATCCAGCAGCCTGAGACTTACACTCAAAACTATTTCCATTATGCAGTGCCACTATGATCCCTATACATGTTTTTGAACAGGACCAATGATTATATTTGACTTGAAGAAGCAGCAAAACTGTAGTTGCAAGAAGGGTCAGACAGCACTCTGCAGTGCCTCAGTCCAATGGGATCATTGACATAGAACAGACTTGGAGTTCTGTACACTAGCAAAGTTGTTTAAGCTATCAAAGCTCAAGTTTGTCTCAGTATTTTTGGCCAGAATTTCTAGTTATTTTCTTTACATTTCTAAACATGCTGGAATAGGATGGTTTATTAATAATTTGTGCTGTCTGTAATAATTCATGCTGCCTGTAATAATTGTGACCCTAGAACACTGAACAGTCAGAAACAGAGCAAATACTGACAAAGTATCTGTATTTTTACATATATATCAATATATGTAGCACACTTTTGGGATAAACTCTAGTTACTCATCATACCAGATGATAACCAGGGCTTTAACCTGAGAACATCCTGACATCTCGTTTTCTTCTTGGTATTTTCTTAGCTGCCTGTGCCCATATACTTCCAAGTGTAAATGGAAGAATCTGTCATACCACCAGAAAAATAGTTGCTTGCTAGTTATTTCCATAGTCACTGAAAGCAAAGATATTAAAAAACTTAGAAGACTAGCTTATAGGAACTCATTGGTGCAAAGTTTAGTGCTGTTCACATAAAACTTATGCACATTCACAGACAAGTGTTTATTCTTGCCTATTAGATATAAAGTAAAAATAGAAACAGTCTAGTAAGAATACTTATAGGATAAAAGCAGAATCAGAAAGAACCAATGGAACAATGATACTATTGCTTTTAGTTAACATGCTCAATTGTGTCTTAGAAAAGACAGATTTGGATTTAGAGAAGATCTTATATGCTAAGTGCTTAAATAACTTTCTAAGAGAAGTCACACTACCTTAGATTACTCAAAACTGAGAGATAGAATCCTTCTATCTGTGGGCTTTGTGGGTTTGAATTTGGGGCTTTGATGGTTTGGGGTTTTTTAGTTGGTTGGTTTGTTGTTGTTTGCTTTTTTTTTTTTTTTTTTTTTTTTTTTTAACACTATCAGCATTGAAATTGCACTCTGAATATCGCCCAGTCATGTCATGTTGGCTTCACATACAATTACAGCTCTGATTTTCTATAGTTCCTAAGCAGGCTTCTAAAGGAAACAAAAAACCCCCAACTAAAAAACCCAAACCCAACCAAAACATAAATGGGTTTATTCTTTCACAACATGCAAGAAATTGCAAACTTGATGTTTTTTTAGGTCCTACAGCCATCTAGGAAAAAAGTTTGCAATAAGGTCTCTTAACTAGCATGTAGACTATAAGAAAGTAGAGAGAGACAAAGCCATTGGCAAAAGATTACCTTGGAGTGATCACATAATAATTTCAGGATTAAGGGAAGTAAATTCTGTGCTCAATGCATGAAAACCTACCGCACTAAATAATATACAGTATATCAATGGTACAGTCTAAAATGAACAGAACAAACAGAAGCATTTTCTTTGTCTATACCTAACCCCAAATCTATCTGAAATCTACTATCAATTCACTGGGTTAGAACGAGCTCATTAATGGGCTATGACTACATCTGTGCAGATTCATCAGCATGTTCCCCATCAAAAAGCACAAAAACACAGGGCTGAAATCTGGCCCTTGGCTATCACAGTTTTCATAGGTAGGGTCAAGAATTTTCCATGTTTCTCAAACCAAAGGAAAAAGCAGCAAACAGGGAGGAAGGGCTTAAAATTTATTCCTTATTTCTTTCTCTGAAGAGGGGAGGAAGGAAACAAGAGCAGAAAGGTGTAATAAGATTAGAGAGAAGTACAGAAAAGCTGGTCTAACAGAGAGTTAGATGCACAGACAAGATGACATCTACTCTCTAGACTTCAGGAAGATAAAGAATTTCTTTTAAGTGCAGAGTAAAAGCAGAAAATATCCTAATGAACCAAAAATAATCTATTTTCCCTACATACATCAAGCTGTTTTACTGAAGACATTTATAAACTTGTCCCCCTGTTATATTGTCCCCTTGTGACTGCCGCCATCACGCACCATAATTAAAGAATTTCTGTCTCCATATCACTGAAAGATATGCAATCAGCTAGAGCATTTCCCTTGGCAGATGCATTTAAATGCTCCAGTGCTGCCACACACTGACTTCTACAACTGCCTTTCACCCTGCAGCTGCAGCAACAGGAAGAATACACCTCTCCAGAGGTAGGAAGAGGAAGCAGCAGCAGCAAAGCTGACTTGCACAGAAGAAAAATTTCTGCTCTGCTAATAGAAATCTGAGTGTTTTACAAATGGCACAACAGATGTAGTGCACTGATGAAAATGGTGTAGACAGTGATGCTGCAAAATCTCTTCAGGCAGAAACATAGTTGTCACAAACTGAACATCTTACACATACTCTGCCACACCAAAGTCTAAGAACGTTTGGCAGGGCCTTAAGCTAAACTCCTGATCTTTCTGAAGTATTCCTTGGGGTTTTCATTTCCAGATGGAGAAACAATAGAGCTGAGTTTATCATGTCATCTTCAGGATGACATCTTCCACGATGAAACACCCCCTGTCACTGAAATAAAGTGCCAAGCATTGGGTATGAGCCTAGTACATGAGGTGGAAATGGAAACCACAGCCTTCTGCTAAAGAGATGCAAGCCAATAGTTGAGTCATCTCAAGACCTTCACATAAATCCTTACAGACTGCTTTTTACATTAGAAAATTGATAAAAATATGTGCTGCCAGGATCAGGTACTTCAGGTGGCAAGATGGGACTAAAGAGAACAACCACAGAAGTAGGTGTCCAGGTAGAGTTTTATAATGCACAGTATGCTTTTTACGCATTCCTGGAAGCATACAAGATCATCACAAATCTTAATTAAAACCGAATACAAAAAACAATTCAAGAGTAAAAATAAAAATCAATACAACCTGAAAGATAAATCAAGACCTTAACTGGGCAAACAGGTTGGCAAAGGGATGACTGGGAGAGAATTAATTCAGAGATAATCTATGCTAGATGTACTGTTTAGATGCATTATCTGATGTTACCTCATCTCCTGACTCAAGGTCTGTCTCATTTGTTAGCTCCTGTTCTTAACCTCCAAATACAAATGCAAAGCGATTGCCTATGATTTTATGTTTTTCAGTGCCCAGGAGAATGGGACTACTGAACTGCCTCAAAGAGCTAATACATACTTCATGATGAGAAAGGAATGGCCAGAGCCACCAAGGAATTTGGGGGGGTTTTAAAAATTGTTTTAGAGCATCTCTATTCAATGCTATAAAGTGCCCGAGATTTTCTTAAAGTAAAAAAGCATGGCATATTGACACAAAAAAATTCCAGATGCATTTCATTCAGTTAAAATATTCAGGATTCATTCTGAACTATATTAGTCCACTGTGATTCAAAAAGTTAAGTGCTTCATCAAATACTATTAGATAGAAGGATTTCAGTAGCAATTTGTGACTATGAAAGTGAAGTAATTGCACAGTGGGCTTCTACAGCAGCATATAATCTCCTTAACTCTTAAAGAGGAACCTCAGTTTGACACTTGCTTGGCTTCCTGTGTGCACCCTGTGTGTCAGATGCTTTATGCATTTCAGACTCATTAGAAACTATATTACAGCTCACTATAATTGAAGTGGAGCCTTCTCACTGCAACAAGCTTCAAGAAGAGAAGAGGACATTTACAGAAAAAGAAATGAATTTGGACATTCCTCTCCTTTGCTTTTTCTGTGTTCAATGTTAGATATTTGGACATGTATGAAAACACATAGTTCCCTTGAATCCAGTTTCTTCTACTGCCTAAGCCAGGTATGAAGTTGTAATTCTGTATTTGCAACATTACTCTGGATTCAAGCACCATTTTACAAAATCAGCAGTTTAGAATTGTTCTGTAGAACAAATCAAAAAGGAAAAGGATCCAGTCCTGTGTGACACTAGATGCTGAGTGTAAAAGCCCTTGGAATAATAACTGTATAAATTGTTTAGGTTTATGGTAGTAAAATCCCAAGAACCAAAAGGTCAGTACAGAGGAAAATAATTTTGTACAAGAGGAAAAATTTCTTTCCAAACAAACAAAACATGACCATTTGTGAGAAACTGAAATGTCACATGACTGTCTCAAAGCTTGCTTGTGTCTGTGCAAACCTCCAAGAGAAGCTGCTGCAGCCTGTGAATTGGTCTGGAGGATGCTGCCCAGAGAAGCGGGAGTGTATTGAAGGATGCACACACACCCCACTTCTGTGTGACCTCCTGAGAGAGAAAAGGGGCAACTTTGATATTAATGTGTGGCCCTCTCAGGATGATAGCCCCTTTGTGTTATTTTTGTGTTAGGTTAAAGTGTGGCCTCCTGAGAGAGACAAGGGGAAATTTGGATATTAATGTGTGGCCCTCTCAGGACAATGACCCCTCTGTGTTAGGAAAAAGGAAAGGAAAAAGAATGGCCACCCAGAAGGCAGCCGATGCTTGTGATTATATCCCCTCACCAATGGAAGGGATAGATAAATTATATGACTTTTTGGAGGTGCACCAATCTTGCCCCTCGCTCCAGGGACAAGATTGGGTGAAAACACACTGCTTTCAACCGCAGAGTGTAGTGGATAGTATAAAGGTGTTGCAGAAGGTAACTAAGGTTGGATCAGGGAAAGGAAAATCTATAATTTGTTCAGTATTGGGAGCTAGTCTGGCAGTGGCAGTAGAAGATAGAAAGTGGAGGCTTTGTCAGGCTGATACTGTAACTTACTCCCTGCAAATGGTAATAAAGACCCTGCAGGAACAGTTGAAAGAAAATAAACAGTTCCTGGAGGAGGAGAGGAACCAAAATGTGATATTAAAGGAGGGATTGAGGAATCAGCTTCTGAGGGAGGCAGACACACAGGCGGAGGTAGAGATGAAGCTTTCAGAGAGGGGGATACAGCAAATCTATCCCCAAGGAGATTTGCAGAAGGCAAAGGAAACTATGGAAAGCCCGCCCATATGTACCCACTGGTTAAAACAGAGTATGTGTATGATGATGATAGCGACCATCCTCAGGTTGTCACCAAAGAAGTCCCATTTACAGCACCTGAATTAGCAAAGTTGAGAAAAGATTTTACAAGGACTGCGAAGGAATTGGAGACAGAGTATGTGTGGATAGTGTCTTTGTTGGGGGGGGGATGGAATTTTGTTGTCGGAGAAGGAAGAGGAAGGATATTGGGGTCTGGGTGTGTCTCTAACCACCAGTAATTGCTGGGCCCCATAGTCATTGACTCAGAGAGCTGCGTATTGGGCTGGAGGGCTGAGCCCCTTGAAAAGGGAGGATCCCCTTACAATTACAGGGACTATTGATCAATTGCTGAAGAGTGTGCAGAAGGCAGCTTGTCTGCAGACAAGTTTGTACTTCCAGCACACCCTCGTGGATTGAATCATCAGGGACAAATGCTTCCTGAGACTCAGTGGGAAGATCCTTTGTCCTCCAATGGTGAGTGGAGGGATGAAATCTGGATTTACATTAGACAGCTCATCAAAAACAGCTGGGGTGATTTATTGATCAACGGGGGTTGTGGGACCAAAACAAGTCCCGATTACATTTTTAGTAGATACTGGAGCTCAGATTTCAGCTATTAGAGCTAAAGATGCCCATGGAAAGGAGAGCAAAATTAATACAAGGTGGATTATTCCATCTTTCTAATTATAACACACTTCCAGTTCTCAAAATGAACCGAGAATGCTTTTCTTTCTTCTTGCAGGTAAAACCCCATGGAGAACAATATCCTGAGCCATAATAAGGGATCCTTATGTAAATTTAAATTCTTGTATGATACTGATGTTCATTGTCTTATTAATTTTTGGGATGTATTGTCTATCATCGCAGAAACTGCTTTGGGTGACCATTCTCCTCTCCCTCAGTTCCTGGGGAGGCTTTGGCTCTCCTAAGTGCTCACCAAGAATGGTGAGTACAGTCTATAATGGGACGAGGTTCTGGACCGAGGATGCTGATCCCTGGCAACTCCATTTTCCTGGAAAAGGTATTTATTACCTTAACCGGACAAAAGAGAGAGAAGTACGAGTCAGGGAGAGTGTTTGTGAATGGGCTTTATCCCCAGGCTTTGGTTGTTATGACCCCTACTGCAGACCCTACGATTGTTCTAAATACCAAGGGAGATGGTTTGTAAATTGTCTACATGCCAATAGTACAGATAAAAAACATATAGTGCAGGTGTTTCAGTGGGCCACCTGGAACCCCAATGAAGTGATTAGTGGTGCTTGAGAACCTATTAATAATTTGAGTTGCATTATTCGATTACAAGCTGGTTTAGAAATTATCACCAATGAGACCGCTCATGCTCTGGATCTATTAGCAGACCAGGCCACACAAAGGCGAACTGCAATACTTCAGCATCGTATGGTTCTCGATTACCTGTTAGCTGAAGAAGGGGGTGTTTGTGGTAAATTAAATGATTCAAACTGTTGTTTAAAAATTGATTACAATGGTCAGGTGGTCAAACAAATAACTTCTGGGATTAGGAAACTAGCCCATGTCCCTGTTCAGACCTGGAAAATTTGGGAATTTTATTCCTTCTCATGGCTTACAGGTGCTCTGTGGGTTAAGCATATCTTGTTTTATGTTATGTGGTTTGGCTACGGTAGTGTTTTTACCTTGTTTGATTCCATGTTTTGTACAATTGATTCAAAGCGTTGTATCAAACACGCAATTTGTCTCTACTGCTTCACTCGATGGCATTAAACAGATTCATGCCATACGTAAAAAGGCACCATCTATCATACAGATTATATAAATGCATGTGTTCTTTCTCACTTACAAAGGCCACCACTCCAGTCACGGAGTGGTATAACAGCCCACTACCTTACTGGGGACAAGCATAGCAGTGAGCTACCCATGAAGGCAAAATGAAAGTACAGGTCTAAACTACCCATGCACTCTGGGCTGGGAGCGTGGAAATAGATTTTCCTGCTGCGTAGGCAGACCCAGGCTCCAGCGAGCCAGACCACCATCTTTAGCTCCACAACTGACAGCATACCCTTTTGATACTTTGTTCTGTGGTGGTTACTCTGATAGCTCTTGTTATGCTTTCTCTTGTGATATGTATGTGTTGGTCTTGTAAGTGTCCATGTAACCAGTTTCACAGTTGTACTTGTTTTTGTGGACAACCACCCAATCCCCAAGGTCTGGGAGAATGTCCTTAGGCCCAGCCAGGACACATTTTGGTTAAACATGTTAGGTTAAAATATAGTTAATTAATAGTGTTATTGTTACCTTTGTTATATGTTTGGTTAGAATATTGTTAACCATTGTTAGTATTAATATTCTTCCATTAGTTTCACAGTTTGGCCTTATTACTGTTTTTCCCACATATTATTCTCTGCTTTATTCAATTAATGCAACGTGGTGTGACCAACATGCAATTTATAGTCACCTCATCACTGGACAATGTTAAATATGTCCATGCGGTGTACCAGCCAAAACCTTCAGTTGTGAAAATTGTATGGACAGATGTTTTTTCCCTGTTTTATTTTGCCATGTGATTTTGTCATGTTAATGCTTCTTCTTCTTGCTATATATTTTTTCATATTTTGTACAATTGATTACTATTTCATTAGATGGATTCATATTTTATATAATTATGAATTATAAAATGCTCTTTTCTAAACAACTCTCCTTTCCTAAAGCCACCATGGGTCCTTAAGCAATTTTTGAGCCACTGGGTGGTATGAGACTGAAATGTCACATGACTGTCTCAATGCTTGCTTGTGTCTGTGCAAACCTCCAAGAGAAGCTGCTGTGGCCTGTGAATTGGTCTGGGGGATGCTGCCCAGAGAAGCAGGAGTGTATTGAAGGATGCACCCCCCACTTCCTTGCAATTGCATTGTCCAGACTCTTTAGATAAGCTTGAAAGGGGCAGACGTGTGCTGAGCTGGCCCCATCCTGGAGCCGTTTGTGGCTCTATTGTGCAGGCCAGACCCCATGCCTGCATTGCCAATGAACTGATAAGAGGCAAACGTTCCTGCCCTTGAAGATGGATGCAACAAAACCTGTGGGACCAGAGAAAACAAAACCTAAAGGCGAGCAGATATGCTGATTAGCAGGTATGATGGTCTTAAAAAGGCAGCAGAAAATCCTGCTCAGTGTGCGCCCACCACTGAAGAACTGAAGACTGAGGACCAACGGGACGCCTCTGGATCCATGGTGGTGACTATTCTTGCAGGCCTATCCCCCATCTTTGATTTATTTCTGCCTTTTCCTTCCATTCTATCCTATCACTACCCCTCTTTTTTAATAATAAATCCTGTTTGGGGTACACGGCATTTGACCTTGTTTGTGTCTTAATCTTGCTCTTGGGATCATATTGAAACCTCTCCTGACATTGAATCGGGACACCATTCTACAAAGCATTATTTTATACATAAAATATATGTACACATACATATGCACACACATGCATGTACATACATACACCCCTATAAACTCTCTGAAATAATATTTCAGAATTATTTTCAATTTCATTTTAGAATTAAATACTGATAAAACCCTGGCTGGGGATAGGAATATGAGGAACTGCTACAGACTTTTATATTGTGTGGAACTGCAACTTAAAATGAGATTAAATTCCTTTCAGTCTTTGCTTAAGAAACAGCCCTGGCACTTGTAAGACCATATGGCATGTCAAACAAAAAAGACACAGTAAGTTAAAATTACTTTGATATTGATTGAGTATATACTGAAATTTCCCAGTATAATTGTATTTATGTAGAAGGGCATCTCTTGACTAAGAGACAAATGTAAGGTTTGCACCTTCATCATCACACACCAGGCAATTAGAGGGAGAGAAATCAACAACTGAAGTCTACAATTCAAAAAGACTGGTCTTATAAAAGGTGCTGTAACGATCTGTCTCAATTCAAGAGACTGACTGCTCAAGTCTTCTGAGACTAGAGCTGTGAAACCACCAACAACCAGATGTGCAACCTATGTCTGATAAGCAAACTCCCCTAATATCAATCTGTGTTTCTATCCTAGGTAATACTGAGTGCATTTGATATTATATTACCTCACATGGATAGTAATAGAGGAAACACCTGCTTCATGTAATGGCTAGATGATACCACTTAAAGAATGCTTTTATGCCAGAAATAGATAAAACATTGAAATAAAAACCTTTCTGCTATCAAATATTTTCGCAGTGTAATATAGAAGACACAGCCCATGTTGAACAAGAGTTGAGACTGCAACAAAGTGAGGAAGCCTTCTTTAGGGACACTTTCTGTTCAGAAAAAGTTTTGCATGTGCTGAGACAGCTAATGACAATTACTAAAAATTTGATTTAAGAAGAAACATTTACTCGTTGTCATGGAAATACTTTCTCTTTGCCATATTTCTTCCTGTAGGCTCTAAGACATGCCAGATAAATATTTGTCTAGATCTTTAACAACATATAGATTATAGTTAATATAAAGATAACTGGAACATAAAACATGCAGTTAATATCTCAGATGGGAAGCTTTCAGGAAGAAGATTAGTATCTGACAGCATAAAGACTTACAATGACAAGACAATACTCCGTTAGGATAGCAACTAACCTATTGCAAAAGTGATTACATGAATTATAAAATCAAAAAGATAGATAAAACTACTGCAAAATGGAGGATTAAACCCTACTTATACTGCAACATGATTTCTTCAGAAGCTTTGTGTAAATAGTAGAATTAACTGAACTGTTTAAAATAAATTACTGCAGTGGTACAGACAACAATGAGAAGGGGGTTAACTAACCTGATGAAAACACAAATATAATTTTTTTTTTAAAAGCATTCAAATCAGCTCATTAGAAAAACTGTAAGAAGAGGACATGGTCTCAGGAGCATGCTGGAGGTTGTTACAGTTAGTATTAGATGAGCAGTAAAAAAAAGACGTCTTCTGCCAAAAGGAGATAAGGATCTAATTTGTCTAATAAATGGCACGTTGAGTCCCCAGAGAAAAGGAAAATGAAATTGGTCTTCACAGAGAGCACTAAAAACTGATGCACAAACTTTAAGTGCACCTGCACCTGCAGATACATCCGCTACCCTTCTAAGAGATACATAAGGAATATAATGCTGGTCAGCAATTTCTGAGGAAAAGTTGTAACAAAAAATGAGTTTGTGCTCATTGTTTTCCCTTTTGATTTCAAAAGCTGTAGAATGTAATGAGTGAAATCCACTGCCATTAAAGTCAAAAGCAAACCTCCTGCAGATTCCAAAGCAAACTTAATTTCACCTAGCAATTTCATAAAATACACACATAATGACATAGGAAAATTCCTTACTGTTTAATTATTCTTAGTGCAAATTAATGGTAATGGATTAGGACAACTCCTCCAGTATTAATTCCAGCTCATAGAAGTTTGGGCATCTTCACTGTGTTCACTGGGATGATCCAGTCTAATCTTAATTAAAAGTGGTTAAAAATTAGTAATAAAACTAAAAAGATGTGCCCCAAGTATGTCCTGCCAGATGAAGAGAAATGAACAGTGCTATCAGAATCAGAATTGAAATAAGATCCCATCTGTTTGCTCAGGTTTTATTGCAATGCACCTACATGCTTGGTGCTTTTTCATAGTTCCTCTCTTTTACTACCAAGCTTGCATTTTCATGGCTGGAAAGAAAATTACTTCTCTTTTGGGAGAAGCTCACAGTCTTTGCTGATGGTATCCAAGATCATGCTCTGCCACACACAGAGGTTACAAGACTTCATTGACTTGTCATCACTTAACAGTTCCAGTGGAATGGCACACATAATTCTTTAACTGAAAAATCCTGTAAAAGGCAAAAATAAAATAAATCCTGCAATGACAGTGGATCAAGCCATTATCATCATCCACAGACCATCGTATACATCCTATGTTAGCACAGCCCACTTGTACCGCTCTGCTTTTAATCACTGAACTGTAGCACCATGTTTCAAAACAGAAAAGAGAGTGCATTTTGCTAAAACATCACCAACACAATCTGTAGTACCAATATCAGATAATCTAAAAGCAGACTTAAAATATTACAGAAAAACTTAGAAAAATGTGATCACTGCACACAGTCATGTAGCTACCGGCTACATTTATAATTTATGATTTACAGATTTATAGTGTGAAATTGTAATATTATGCAGTATCATTTACAGTATGAAACTGTTTAGATCTATACAGTCAAAAAGCAAGTTTCTAGGTTGTTTTCCTTATTAAACAATGAAGTTATGGAAGTGTTAGTAGTACCTACTAAAGTAAAATTAAGATTTTAACTTTAAATATGTGAATATTTAATAAGAGATGAATGTATTTATGTAGTTAATGCATAACCCCATCAAATTCTGCTTCTAATCCCACTGAGGAGAAAATAAAATGGGGGGAAAAGTGAAGCAAAGAGCATTCAGACTTTAAAAAATAAAATAAATAAATGGAGAGACTAGAGAGTGAGAAAAGAGGAAGAGGTAGAAACAGCATTGTGCCAAAAAGTACAATATGCTTACTCAACCTGAATTCTGTTATAGCTGATGCAGAGTATCCTTTGTTGAACATGGGCTTTGCAGTGAGTTGAGTAAAAAATGTAGATAGTGGTTTTAAATTAGTATGTGTTTTAGGGTTCATCCTCCCCAACATATAGCTGGGAAAACTTGACTTTAAGATTAATTTACCTCTGAATAATTGGGGGGGGGGGGGGCAGAAAAATTAAAAAGGAGAGAGGAGAGGAAGGGAGAATAATCACTATAATCACTACAACCAATTAAAAAAAAAAAAAAAAAAAAAAGATTCAAGAGCTTCAGATAGGTTCACAAGTAATTCACAAAACCATGGTTACCACTGTAGAAACTGCATCTGAGTACAAGTGTCTCAAGAAAAATTTAAGAATTGTGAAGATCACAATAATGCAGGCATTCTTCCTTTCACAAAAAGCTGAAATCTGAAGCTAAAATATTCAGTTTATAAACAGATATTGATGCCCATAATCTCACTGCTTGTGACAAGGCAAAAGTAAGAAGCTAAATGAGACACCAGTACTTTCAGTTTCAGAGTTTTGGTAAATTCTCTCAATTTGAAAGTGAACTGGCCTTCATGAGTATCTGGACATGGACAGCAACAATTCACAGAGAGAAAGTGACATATTAAATAAAACCCCTTACAATTAAAACTTACAGTTATAAAGTTTTCTCTGTGTGGTGGTTTGACTTTGGCTAAATGCCAGGTACCCACCAAGTCGCTCTATCACTTCCCTCCCTTTCCCCTTGTTTTCTCAACAGGGCAAAGGGGGGAAAGAAAATAAGATAGGCCAACACTTGTGGGTAAAACAAAAGCAGTTTTAATATAAGCAAAGCAAAGCAAAGGTCTGTGCACAGAAGAAAAAAAAAAGAAAACAGATTCATTCTCTACTTGCCATGAAGAGGCGATGTCGGGCCTTCTCAGGAAGCAGGGCTCCAACATGCGTAGTGGTTGCCTCGGAGGACCAAGGGTGACCCCACCCCCTTCCTCCTTTCTCCCAGCTTTATACTGAGCAGACGTCATATGGTCTGGAACATCCTTTTGGTCAGTTTGGGTCAGCTGTCCTGGCTGTGTCCCCTCCCAAGATCTTGCCCACCCCATCCCACTGGGGGAAATGTCAGAAAGAGCCTTGGTGCTGTGTAAGCACTGCTCAGCAGCAGCCACAACACCAGGGTGCTATCAACACCCTGCCAGCTCCCAGCATAAACCACAGCACCGTGAGGGCTGCTATAGGGGAAAACCAATTCCAGCTCAGCCAGACCCAGTACACTGTGATAACTTCTGCACATAGAGATGCTCCTGCTGTTATTCATAGCACAACTTAGAGTCCACAGATAAGCCTTTAATATCAATTACTATTTTTTTCACTTGCAAGTTACATCAAAACCACATGGATTTTAAACCATAAATAACTCTAAATCCAAAATCTCATATTCAAAGTGGGCATCATTCACTTCTAATCAATTATCTGTTTTCCCTGCTGATTCTTCTACTGCTCTGTGATTCTAGGTATAGCTTTATTCACACAATGTAGTTAAAATTACTCATGCCACATTCTAGATAGACAGATTAAATAACATATGTTAAAAGAGTTTGGTGATTTTAGTCCATAATGGGAATGATATCACATAGCCCAGATGACAGTGACATTAAATAAAAAACAGTGTCCAGAGACTGTGAATAGTGTGGAAGAGTAAACGATTCATGGGGAGACATCATATTTACAAGACCATGCTGTAGATAAACTTTCTGTGACATTCATGGAAATGTTGTTCTTGGTTTAACCTTAATCTGCACAGTGTGTTCATCTTTCTGCTCAGCCTAACACTAGAGGCAAAGCCAAGACACACCAATTATCTCACACAACAGATGATGAGATCAGATTTGACAAGAGTATACTGAGGCTCAGATCACAAATACTGTCACCTTAGAGTGGTCCTGGATTTACATATCCTAAGCATTTGCTCAAACATGTACCAGTTTGGGAAAACTGGTTCATGAAGAACTCATGAAGAAACAAGCCTTAGCTAGGAGGTAGGAAAAAGCAATTTCCTAAACTCTGCGTCAGCTGTTACAGACTGTGTTAGCATGCTGGGCCGGCTCAGGGACAGAGGTAGCAGCAATTTGGGCACCCAGCTGCACTGACATGAGTCGAAGGCAGCTCACAGTTGCACCTGGGGAAGCAGAGGAGGGAGCCAGTCCTTCCTGCCTCAGCCAGCGCATGGCATCTCGCGCTGCAGCCTCTTCGACAGGCTTAGTGGGTCAAATGCCAATGTTTCTCATATTACTGCTCCTCCAGGACTGGGTGAGGAATGCAGTGCAATCACATGGTCATTTGACCATACCCATTTTCAGTGCATTTCACTTTAGGAACAGCTACCAGCTTTCTGTTTAGGCATTTCACGCTCACTTACATTAACAGCTTTGGTCCACTCACACTCTGTTCCCAAGGCGGGTATAAAATGAGGAGTGAGGCTTATAACTATTGGCATTTTATATCTCAAGACATCTGATATGTTCCTCCCACAGACAGATTTTCCATGCTCTAGCTATGCCAAATTTGTTAAGCTTCATAGCCAGGCTAAAAAGAGAAGGGAAAATTCGCTTTTTTTCCAGGTATAATGTGGTTTGCAACATATGATCAGGTAGTCTCTCCCTTCCTAACAACCCTATACACACATAGTGGGTGTTTGTTTAGTTGTTCTTGATGGTAAGGTTCTCTGCATAGCCCTTGCAAAATAACCCGCATGGGTCCAGCCTGACACTGCAAGGCGGAGAAGAAGCTGCTGCTGGTGAGGCTCAGCATATGGCAGGCTGTGAACACAGTCAAGCCAGGAGCAGAAGCAGCTACTGCCTCCTGTCAGGCCATGAACCTCTCTCTGCTTGCCTCAGTCTCCCAGTCCCTAATGACAGCATAAATGCTGACAGAAGTGAGCCGAAAGTTATTTTTTATCCATTGATAAATAGTAATACTTCACCTGCCAGTTCCTATCTACTGCTTAGGAGAGAATGAGAAAATGAAAGCTCCATACAAACTATTGCACACACACCCCCCACCCCACCTCCCTTCCAGAAAACTATTTTGAGTAATAGGCATTTCAGATATGTTTCCAATTCTTGTGTTTGCCATATAACACACATATCCAAAGGGGTAGACGATTTGCAATAATATAATACACAGTTCACAGGAATGAATATATGCATTACAATTTTGTAGCTCTCCTGTGAGTTGGATGGATTCCTGTAACCTTTTTTTTTAAAAGCACTTATCATGATTAGAGTGGAAAACAATAGAAGCCCTATAGATTTAAACATACTTCTGAAATACTAACATTACTCCAAATACTCCCTTTTCCCCACTGTTTTGCCTTAGTATCAGATGGATTACCTGGTTTAACTGAGATTATACTTCAAACTGTTGTCAGCAAGAAAGTCAGAAAATGAACAGGACAACATTATTACTCAAAAAAAGTGCTGAGACTATAATGCCCACTTATTATAATGGCCCATTAGTGCCAAAACATTACCCACTTTTGATGGCAATCAGACTGTACCTGCTAATTACTCGTACATATGGGTGTCATGTTGGCTTTTGCTACTTGATTTAATTAGATATATACATAGCACATATGAAGGGACTGTTAGAGAAAAACAGGAAAGGAGTAGATAAAACTAATAGTTTGTAAATATTTTTTTTCTGTTATGACTCAATTAACATTACACAATTTTTGTATGTGTGTGTGAGATATACATATCAAAGGTGTCAAAAGAGAAGAGGGACAAAGAAAACAAAAAATGGTCTAATGCATTAAAAAGGATAAAAAACAAACAATAGGATCAAGAAATAATAGCTTTAATTTCACGGCATTATGCCAATTGTGTCCATTTTCTTCCCTTTGCAGGGGATCATTCATAGCTGTAAAACTCTGGTGAATACTCCTATCTTTATTTCACAGAGAATCCATAAAACACAGCATCCCTACCTCCATTTCACACGTTTCCTGAACCATCAGAAGAAAAGAAAAAAACATTTAAAAAGTGTGGATCCCACCACAATAAGAAAATATCACAGAACCTCTAATGCTATAGCTGCAACAGTTGCTGCTCTCTGCTTATATTTTCAATAGAAAAGGACAATAAAAAGGGAGTTTTATGTGACTTAGGAGCAGTTTCCATTTTAGATTTTGGCATGAAGGCTTTTCAGCTCTTTCTCATCTGTTTAGAAAAGGTATGTCCTAAAGACTGTCAATTTTCATCGGAATACAATGCAGGCCAAGACTATGTATGCTTCCAAAGTGCCACATTACCACGCTGATGGTAAAGCCACACAGAAACAGTAATGTTAAATACAGCTTACTGCAAACACAGGACATGCTTTTGGATTTTATCTATACCTGTGAGGATATGTACGAGAAAACTACTGCTAAGAAAAGACAAAAAATTGCTGATATATCACAGTACTAGAATGTGTTAATTTATGAAATTTCATAAGCACTTCACATAATCTAGGAATTATAAATAGATTTGGAAGCAAAGTAGGAGCTTAATTGCAGTATCCATGAGTTGTGAAGCACAATATTCTTTGTAACATAATTGATTTCTATGTGTTCCAATAAGCATTTTTAAGGTATTTGTGGCAATACCATCATGTCTTTTTTATGTGTGTATTTCTTCTTTTTCCAGCCTACCCTCCCCATCTCCTGTGACTCAGTCAAGCTGAGCCTGGGTGATAACAAACAGGAGAGTAATCATGAGCTCTCCCTCAATTTATTTACATTTTAGAGGAAAGAGTGCAGAATAATGTGTACTAGTTAACACTAAGAAAAATTAACCATGTGAAAGATGCATGGAGTATTAGTCAAGAAGTTGACAGAAACTACTGCTAAAACACAAACATAAGTATTTTTTCAATGTTAAAACTTTTTTTTTTAAAAAAAAACAAACCTCTTTGCACACTTACCTTTAAAAAAGAAAGGCAGAATAACTGAATATCTCCTCAAATGGATAAATATAGTAGGCAGTTCCCAGCCTGAACTCTGGGAGGACTCAACATGCAGGTAACTCAGTTAACCACGTAATTTAAGTCATGCTCTTAATCATTTCAAAACAAAGAAAACAATAAAATTAGGTTCAGTATTGCAGCTTCTGAACAGAGCTTAGATAGATATAACAGAATATGATAATACAGAGAACTCTGCTTCAACATATAGGGGCTGCTATAATTATAACTTCTACTCATATTTTAGCATTCTCCTTTACCAGCCACATCACTCCTTTCAGTGTCTGTGCTTTAAGAGGAAAAAAAACTTGTAGATTTTTGGGGTGATTTTTCTAATGTAAGCAGAAAAAAAAACCCAAACCAGCAGCTTGTTTCAAGATTACTCAGAGACCTCACAATGAAAACACTTCAATATCATAAGCTGAATCTGCTGTCAACTTTGTGAATATTTCTGATGAGCTGCTCACATTTGAGTGACTTTATTCAGCCTTCTTTCACTGCAGTATTAGCAAAAGCTATACACATATATATTTTATATAAGTGAACTCCCATCCAATCACTGATATATCTATTTTAATTTTAAGAAATGCTTCAAATCTGAACTAGTCAACCTAACACAACCTGTGGCAAAATATTCAATCTCTACTCAGAATCAGAGTAATAATGCAATGGGGCTTCAACCACAAGCCACAGCTCAAGTTAGCATAATTGATCATCTGTTAATTAAATCACTCTGGTTTCCAAGGCTGTAGCTAGGCTGGGTGAAATAACCGGCAGAAACGCTCACAGTGAAGACAAAGGCTGGGAGCACACCGAACCAAATCCAGGCAAATGCTCCAGCAGATTTTCTCTGTCAAACTAATTCATGGGTGCTCATTTTTTAACAGGAAAGTCTTAATGAATTTAACACAAATTGCTCCTTTTCTAAAGGCTAACTAGCATATGGATTTGTACTTACATAGCTGGAGCTAATTACAGATTTTTTTCATGCTTTTTGGCTACCCTTTACCATTAAAGTGGAAAAACATGTACAGTAAAACTTTATGGCAAAGAAATGTTTTTCTCATCCTAGCAAGAAGTCTCAGTTATTAGATTTCTCATTCTAAAATAAAAGTCACCAGTAATCTTTGACAGCACTGGCTGGTCACCATCAGGTGCTTAGCCAATAGCTAAGCATTTTAATTGTCTAAAGAGCATTTTCAGTACTTACCTATGAGTCTTTAAAACGTTTAAATTGATGAGGGTTTACTTGCACCCTACACACAGAGGCAGACTGAAGGATGCCCCAGGGAGCTCAGAGTACCCAGGACACACAGTGGGGCTCTCCAACCTCAGCACATCAGCACCCAGTCCAACTGGCAGGTCTGCAGAGATCTCCTACTGAACTGCCCAAAGAAATACACTCCTGCTAGGCAGGCCTCTGCTGAGGGAGAGCAGTGCTTTGCAAGGAGAGACACAGCGTGAGATCTGAGATGAAGGAGAAGGCCAGGAGGACTGCTGCCATCCCACTCTGGAAGTGACTGGGTGAAGTGCTAAGGCTTGGACAACCGGCCCAAGCCAGAGTTGACCTATAGATGAATCCTGTATATTTTATAACTGAAAACCATTGTGCTAGTAGGTATTGTACTAAGTTATAACAACCCCCTTATGCTGAGGTAAAAAGTGCTAAAGTGTTGAAGTACTGAAGCCTGAACAACAGGCCCCAAGCCGAAGCTGCTAACTTAGCATGTAGTCATTAACAAAGTATGTAAACTCACTAGTGAAAGATGCAGCTTAGACAAAATATAATCAGCAGTGAGGAGAGAATGTATCCACCTTTCCTTGTTTAGCCTTGTTCAAGGCTGAGAACCGAAAGTATCTGGCCTTGTCAGAAACTCCCTTGGTTTCCCCCCCTGAGCCCTGGCTCATTCAGGAGAATGAAACCAGAAATTTTCCACTCCAAACAAAGGTGCCAGCTATTCTGGCCTGTCAGTCTCTGGTATATAAGCCTGGGCCCGTTTGCAGCGACTTTGGAAGCCTCACCTATGGGTGGATGCACCGCGTAGAATTTCCCCCTTGCTGGGACAGGCTCTCCAAACCCTCGCTGTAACCGGGGCTGCCCAGCGACTGCGGATGTGGATGATGGTAATATATGCAAGTGGTGATATATTTTTCTTATTCTCTATTCTCTCTCTCATGTAGTAATGATTTGATGCATTACCCTGTTTTTTCCTGTTTGCTGCTTTAAGTGCACTATTCTACTTTTTCTTACTGCATGTTTTCTGCATTACACTGTTACATTACTTGGTTATCACTAGTAAAATACGCCTACTCTTTTCACTCTGGTGTCTGAGTTTAATTGGTATCTTTAATCAGCAAAACACTGGGTCATTCCCCAGCAGTCTTAGTGTGTTCCCATATGTTCCTAGGACTGCATTTTAGATCATTAGCTGGAAATTAATTCTTTCATGTATGAATATCTTCATGATCTTCATGAAGAAAACTTATGAGAACAAAGGTGTTAAAACAAAATTTACCTTTCTCTTAGTTTATTCAAAGTTGTACTTGACTTCATGTTCATTAGTAGGTATCCTCACGGTTAAGCCTGACATTCAAGCTACTAACGTAACCTCCAAGTTTCAGGAATGAAGAACAGTGTATACAGTGTTCTTACTTGCATATCTTTCAGATGAAACATGTCCATTTAGGTATTAATTTAGTTATACTGGAAAAAAATTAAGACTTTACCTTATGTTGGTTTTTCAATATTCCCTACAGAAAGAAGTCCATGCCAGTTATCCCATTAGACAGTACTTTCTTCAGTGAGGGTTAGAATGTTAATGCAACTGTAAAATCAGTTTTCCTTGCAAAACATGAGAAAACTTCATTAATTAGTATCATTTGCTGATGTGGCCACCCACCAAAATGGTTGGCTGCCAAGCTTTTTCTTCTCATAAGTTGAGAAGTCAGAGACCCATCACAAAGCAGAAAGATGACCAAATGTTTGACAACTTAGACAGAAATAAACCAGGATATAATTTACAAACATTGCATGTCTGTTAAGGTAAAGGACATATATCTACCTACCTGATGGTGAATGTATATATGTCTGTGAGAAGGGATACAAAATATGCTTTTTCCATGTGTTAGTAATTCCATTTTTGGATATTAATGTGGGAGGCATAGGCCTGTCAGCCTTACACAGCCTTTGAGAAACTGCTAGGCTTTGATGGAAAACAGGTCTTGGAAGACAGATAAGAAACTGCTGCATTGTGCCAAGGTGGCAGCAAAAAACGACAGCTGCAACACTGAACTGTGGAAAAGTACTAAACTGTAAGAAGTTACCACTGCATGAACAGCGTGTGAATGAGAAGGTGATTGGTCTGCACAGCGCATGTTAGAGTGGTCTTATGCTGATAGGAGAAAAGGTTGATAACGGTCTAATTGCTGATTTGCTAATTATGAAGTAAGCTTTGTCGAGAGCATAAGTATGTACTGTTGTCATAATAAAGGGTCTTTCCTTTTGAACTCCAATGGAGAGTCTGTGCCTCAGTTGCCACATATTAATTCTAAGAATAATCAGCTTTCCATAAATGCCACAGGAAATTAGAAGTACAGTAGAAATTAATAACTCTGCAGCTCAAGCCATTTTCTTCAGAAGCTACATTGAAATCTTTTTGTAAGTTTTACCCTAGCTGAAATAAATCTTAGAATTTTTATTAGTTATTAAAATTAAGTAAATGATTTTGCTCTTTCTCTGCTTCTCCGATGAGGTCAGATGACAAAAAGAAAAAATAAGAGCAATTTTACTTCATCTAAACATGAAGTATAGGACAGAAATTGCAATTGTACAAAGAATATATGATATTAGACCTGTAATTGGCTAAGATGAAAAATAGGGCACCATTATCATCACTTACATTGAAGAAGCTCTACTTCATGGAGGAAAATTCATAGAGAGTAAGTGACTGTTTTAAGAAATTATTAAAACAAATAAGCACTAATTACAGCAGAAGGAGACTGTAAATTCTTAAATACTTTTTAATAAGTCTGTACTACTAATAAAATCCAAACACTCCAGTTATTTCTCTAGTACAAAAATATTTGGGTCTCACAGTAAACCAAGAATGCTCCTAAGCTTACAATTTGCTCAGCACCTTTGAAGTCTTCAAAGAGGTTCTGAAAATCCTGTGAAAAGCCATTATGGCAGATCTATCCCAACATGGCCTTATCAAGCAAGCCAGCTATTGGAGAAATTGAAACCACCTCCTCCAAAAGCAGTAAATATTCAAGGGTGGAGTCCTGCAAACATGTACGGTAGTCAATATAGAACCAAGTCATTAACAATCAGAGATTAAGAAAAAGGTTAATTTGCATCCGTTATGTGAGTTCATTTCTTTGATCAACATTATCTAATGGAAAGGACGTTTGAAAGTGAATGGTTTATGGCTAACATCTGGGCCAAATTGCTCTCTGTCAGATTTAGTGGAACATTTAAAGAAATTCACAAAATAATATGATTCATCTTCCTATCAAACCCTGACTTGGTTTTCCTTTTCTGAGGTTAGGCTGACATGCATCTCTCACTTATGCACCAGTCTTCCTGTGAAACTCAGTTACTAAAGCATACTGGTTTTCCATCTCCATATTCCCATCAAAAGGTCCAATTCCTTCTTTCCATTATTAGAGACAAAACCAGTACTCTACAATTTTACATTTTATGGGACATAAGCTGACCAGCCCTTTCTAAACAGTTTTGAATTCAGATTTTAGGTTTTGATATTTTGAGGTAATTGATCTTCATTTTTTGTATAAGAAAAAAAAGATTGGTTTTATTATTTTTATTGACAACTAAACTAATAAAACTAAAAATTAGTTTCATTTTTCATACCTTTTCTCTTTCTTCCCTAAGCTGAAGTTGCCCAAAGGAATTCTTAGTCTTTTCTGTGTGAAGGGCAGGAGAAAGAGGAGACAAGACATTGTGGAATTTGCCACTGACATCCTCTTTGATTTGACAGGCTACATCACTACTCCATACCTCAAAGCACCATTCCTTATACAACAACATTCAATATGTGCTTAGGACCATCTGGTAAAGGATGTTCAAAGAAGAGACAGGTAAAGCTAAGGCCAGACATTCAGTGACTCTGTGCTGGTTTAAGCCCTGCTAGGACCGGAGAGCACGTTGCTGTTGCCCCTCCCCCACCCTCAGCCGGTCGGGCTGGAAGTTAAGCACAGACCCCAGGCTAAAATAAGAAGAAATTTAATACAACAGCGTGATAAAACAATCTGAACAACAACAGTGGCCATGATAACAACAATAAAAAGCAATAACAATGAACAAGACAAAAGATATACAGAGAAATACCGCAAAATGGTCAGGGGACAAGCCCGCCGTGTGTGTGTGCGCAACCCTAAAACCAAAAGCGAAAGTGAAAAGGCTCTGCCACTGGACCTGATGTCAGCATGGTATGAATAACCCACCTGGAGATACCTTACCCCTCTCTCTCTGATGGGGAAATTTGACCCTATCCCAGTTGAACCAGGACATAATCCACCCCTTTATTCTATACCATCTGCGTCATGTCCAGCTGCCATTTAGCAGTTAACAATAACAAAACACTAATTTACAAAGGCACAGCATAATTCACGACATGTTCTCGCCCAGAATCAAGTCCCCCTGTGGTACACATCGGACCTCTCCATTGTCCTGCATCACCCACCAGGTGCACCCAGGTCCTTGGGCAAAAGCAATCCCATGGATGTGTTTGCCTTTACCTTTGCCTGGCACAGGACTAAACCAGACCAATTTTCCCAATATATTCCTCATGGGCACCACAGGGACTTTATCCCCATCTACAGCACATGGAGGTTTCGACTGAGCCAGGCCAGCTCGACTGGCAGATCCTCTTGTGTTGACTAGCCAAGTGGACTTTGCTAGACGCATGTCCCAGTCTTTGAAGGTCCCACCTCCCAGTGCTTTCAATGTGGTTTTTAGCAGTCCATTGTAGTGCTCGATCTTCCCAGAGGCTGGTGCGTGGTAGGGGATATGGTAGACCCACTTGATGCCGTGTTCTTCTGCCCAGGCATTTATGAGGTTGTTTCGGAAGTGGGTCCCGTTGTCTGGCTCAATTCTCTCTGGGGTGCTGTGTCACCACAGGACTTGGGTTTCAAGGCCCAGGATGGTGTTCCGCGCGGTGACATGGGGCACTGCGTAAGCTTCCAGCCATCCAGTGGTTACTTCCACCATTGTGAGCACGTGGCGCTTCCTGTGGCGGGTCTGTGGCAGTGTGATGTAGTCGATCTGCCAGGCCTCTCCATATCTATATTTCAGCCATCGCTCTTCATTTCGCTGGGGCTTCACCTGCTTGGCATGTTTGATTGTAGCACATATCTCACATTCGTGGATGATCTCTGCAATGGTGTCAATAGTAAGGTCCACCCCTCGATCTCGAGCCCATTTTTATGTTGCATCCCTTCCTTGGTGGCCCGAGGTTTCATGGGACCACCGAGCTATGAACAGTTCACCTTTGCGCTGCCAGTCCAAGTCCACCTGAGCCACTCTAATCTTAGCAGCTTGGTCTGCCTGCTGGTTGTGTAGATGTTCATCAGTGGCCTGACTCTTGGGTACATGGGCATCCACATGGCGCACCTTCACAACGAGGTTTTCCACACGGGCTGCAATGTCCTGCCACACCTCAGCAGCCCAGACGGTTTTACCCTTACGTTGCCAGTTGTTCTGTTTCCATTGCTGCAGCCATTTCCACAGGGTATTGGCCACTGCCCACGAGTCGGTGTAGAGGTAGAGCCTCGGCCACTTTTCCTGCTCAGCAATATCCAAAGCAAGCTGGACGGTTTTCACCTCTGCAAACTGACTCGATTCACCCTGTCCCTCAGCAGCTTCATTGACCTGTCGTGTGGGACTCCATAGAGCAGATTCCATCGTCAACGTTTTCCCACACTGCGACAAGACCCATCAGTGAACAGGGCATATCACTTCTCTTCATCCGGCAGCTCGTTATATGGTGGGGCCTCCTTAGCACGTGTCCCCTCCTGTTCTGGTGACATCCCGGAATCTTTGCTCTATGGTCAGTTCGTAATCACCTCTAATATGCCTGTGCAGCTGGGGTTCCCTATTCGAGCCTGTTGTGTTATCAGTACAGCCCATTTACTCCACGTGGCATCTGTTGCAGGATGCTTGGAAAAGACCTTTCCTTTGAACATCCACCCCAGCACCAGAAGTCAGGGTGCCAGGAGGAGCTGTGTTTCAGTGCCGACCACTTCTGAGGCAGCCCAAACTCCTTCGTACGCTGCCAGTATCTCCTTCTCAGTTGATGTATAATTAGCTTCGGAGACTTTGTATCCCCGGCTCCAAAAGCCTAGAGGTCGACCTCGGGTTTCCTCCAGTTTCCTCCAGTTTCCTCTGCCAGAGGCTCCAGGTAGGGCGATTTTCCCTGTCTGCAGTGTAGAGCATGTTCTTAACCTCCTGCCCTTCCCAGACTGGCCCGAGGGCTACTGCTTGGGCAATCTCCCACTTAATTTGTTCAAAGGATTGTTGTTCCCCAGGGCCCCATTCAAAATCATTCTTCTTACGGGTTATGTGGTAGAGAAGGATCACAATCAGGCTGTAGTTCAGGATGTGCATCCTCCAGAACCCCACAGTGCCCAGGAAAGACTGAGTCTCCTTTTTAGAGGTTGGTGGGGCCATGGCTGTTATCTTGTTTATCACCTCTGCTGGGATGTGGCGACGCCCGTCTTGCTATTTTATCCCTAGGAATTGAATTTCCCTTGCAGGCCCCTTAACTTTCTTTTGCTTGATGGCAAAGCCGGCCTTCAGGAGGATTTCAATGATTTTCTTCCCTTTCTCAAAGACTTCCTTGGCTGTGTTCCCCCATACAATGATGTCATCAATGTACTGCAGGTGTTCTGGAGCCCCACCTTTCTTCAGTGCAGTATGGACCAGTCCATGGCAAATGGTGGAGCTGTGGTTCCACCCGTGGGGCAATCGATTCCAGGTGTACTGGATGCCTCTCCAAGTGAACGCAAACTGTGGCCTGCACTCTGGCGCTATCGGAATGGAGAAGAACGCGTTAGCAATGTCAGTCATGGCGTACCACTTGGCTGCCTTCAACTCCATACTGGAGCTCTAGCATGTCCGGCACTGCAGCACTCATTGCTGGCATAACTTCATTCAGGCCACGGTAGTCCACAGTTAGCCTCCATTTGCCATTAGGCTTTCTCAGTGGCCATAGAGGTCTGTTGAAGGGTGAGGGAGTTTTGCTGATCACCTTCTGGCTTTCTAGTTGACAGATCAGCTGATGGATGGAGACCAGGGAATCTCGGTTGGTGCGGTACTGCTGCCGGTGAACCGTCCTGGTAGCAATTAGCACTCGCTGCTCCTCAACCTTAAGCTGCCCCACCACTGAGGGATCCTCTGAGAGGCCGGGTAAGGTGGACAACTGTTCAACCTCCTCCACGGCAGCTACACCAAAAGCCCACTGGTACCCTTTTGGGTCTCTGAAGTACCCTCTCCTGACATAGTCTATGCCCAGGATGCACGGGGCATCTGGGCCAGTCACAGTGGGGTGCTTATGCCAGTCCTTCCCAGTCAGGCTCACTTCAGCTTCCAGTAGGGTCAGCTGTTGGGATCCCCCTGTCACTCCGGAGATGCAGATGAATTCAGCCCCACTGTAGCTCGATGGCATCAGGGTGCACTGTGCGCCAGTGTCCATCAAAGCCTTATATTCTTGTGGGTCTGATGTGCCAGGCCATCGGATCCACCCTGTCCAGTAAATCCGATTATCCCTTTCCTCCACCTGGCTGGAGGCAGGGCCCCTCTAATCCTGCTCACCATCACTCACTTTTGTAAGAATGTTTTACTGGTCCCCTCAAGAGGGCCAGACATAACGTTGGCCATTCTAATCTGTCTGGGGGATTTCTGACTGGACACTGGAGCTGCGCTCTTCTTTGAGGACTCCCCTTTTGTGTTGGTCTTCTCTTTCACTTGCTCTACTTGTACAGCTAGGGCAGCAGTGGGCTGTCCATCCCACCTCCTCATGTTTTCTCCATGGTCGCGGACGAAAAACCACAGGGTGCCTCGTGGTGTGTGCCTTCTGCTGCCTTTCTCTTGGGTGGGGAAACGTTTACTTCTAATGGCTGAGACATTAGCCCATGCAGGTGGAACGTGGGACATGTCCTGTTCCATTTTTTGGATCCTCTGAGACAGTTCCTCCACAGCTGAGACCCAGGAACGGTGAGATGAAGGGAGATTTCCCTCATATTGCCGGAGCTTGCCAACCACTCCATCCACTGTTAGAATGTGGGTGTCTGTCCACCAGGACACTATTGCCAATGCTTTCGAGTGTGCTTCTGGTGCGCTCTTCAGGAACTTTTGACACATCAGGTGTGTGCAAGGGGACTCATCTGGGTCCATGGGTGACTGCTCATTATTCAGATCACCATTGATCATCTCAAACACAGCCAGTTCCCTGAGGTTCTGGATGCCTTTCTCAGTGCTGGTCCATTTGCTTAGCTGACATAGGATATCATCCTTGTAGGGGTACCTCTCCCTTATACTGAGCAGGAGTCGCTTCCAAATGCTGAGGGTTTGAGTCTGTTTCCCTATTTCCCTATCAATGCCAGCATCCTTGGCCAAAGATCCCAGCTGCTTGGCCTCTCTCCCCTCCATTTCAAAAGCACTGGCTCCATTGTCCCAGCATCGGAGCAGCCAGGTACAAATTTGCTCGCCTCCCATGCAGCTGAAATCTCTCCGCATACCTTGCAGCTCAGTCGGGGATAGAGATCGGATGATCACCACTGGCTCTTCTTCCTGTACCCGTGATGGGCCTGGCTCTTCCCCATTCCTCAGTCTGCGAACTGACTTTCTGGTATATTTTGTTTTCTGTATCAGGGCGACTGATACCGGCACTGGCTGGCTCTCCGGCTCAGTCACTGTGCTGGTGGAGGCAAATGAGACTGGCTCAGTATCTGGACCAGGGGGACAGGCAGTTTCAGTGAGTTCACTCTCAGGTTCTGTAGCCTTTTCTTCCCCTTGAGGGCAGTGGGTGGTATTAAGGAGGACGTGGTATGCATGGGCATGTCCCCAACACATTGCAGTGATTTGTGTCTCCTTGGTTTTGCCAGATAGGTAACACACCCTTTCTAAGCACTCCATCAGCTTATCAGGGCTCTGCACTTGCTCAGGAGTGAAATTCCAAAGCACTGGAGGTGCCCACCGACTCAGGCCTTTGCCCATCTTTTCCCACACCTCTTGCCACTCACTATTATCTGACCTCGGGGCAGGTTTCCGGGCACTGTTACTGTTAGAGAAATGCCGCATGGCCAAAATTGAAATCAGGCAGACATTCAGAAAGCATTGTGCCACAAACACACTGGCCTGCAGGCTCCAAGGATAATTGAAACTCCCCAAAGCCGAGAGGATCTCTTCCCCTGGCTCACCCATAGAGGGGGTGAGACCCCTAACAAAAGCCCAAACGGCAAACAGGTACCGGCCCGCCCCCCCCCCCCCCCCCCCCCCCCCAGCTATATAAAGGCAGCATAAGCATTCAATAGCCCGTATAACAACATAAGACCCTTTATATATTTTCCACCGATAACAAAAGCCACCACTGGGATAATACACTGGATATAAGGATTAATCCAGCCCCACCACACAAACAAGTGGGCCAGCATTGCAAACATTTTCTTATCAAACAAATATACATACAAACAGAAAAATTACACCCAACAGATTGCTCTATCACACTCCGGTCAGGGTCTAGCCCTCGAGCCCCACGTTGGGCGCCAATGAAGGCTGTGCTGGTTTAAGTCCTGCCGGGACCAGAGAGCACGTCTGTTGACCTTCCCCCACCCTCCCACCCTCAGCCAGTCGGGGTGGAAGTTAAGCACAAACCTCGGGCTAAAATAAGAAGAAATTTAATACAACAGTGTGATAAAACAATCTGAACAACAACAGTGGCAATGATAACAACAATAAAAAGCAATAACAATGAACAAGACAAAAGATATACAGAGAAATACTGCAAAATGGTCAGGGGACAAGCCCACCTCGTGTGTGTTTAGCAACCCCAAAACCAAAAGCGAAAGTGAAAAGGCTCCGCCCCTGGGCCTGACGTCAGCATGGTATGAATAACCCGGCTGGACATCCGTTCCCACTCTCTCTCTGCTGGGAAAACTTGACCCTATCCTAGTTGAACCAGGACAGACTCCTAGGAAGAAGGTAATAATCTGTTAGGTAAGAAGATAGTGTGTTATAAGGACATCAGTTAGCCCTCTCTGTACATAACTACCATGACTTTTGTTAGACAACAGTCTTCTCTTAGCTTTAGATGCCTCGCTCTCAACCAACCACAAAATTTGGTTCTGATTTAAAACTGTAATGTACATCACAGGTATTGCAAAAATCAAAGCAATATAGACAGAGTTTTACACAGATCTGTTGTTAATACTGTTTAAGTAGCAAGAGCAACTAGTATCTGCAGATTTTAATGTTAACTTCAAAATGTGAATTACTATGAAATGGAAATGTTTAAAAGGAACATGGTATACAGATAGTCAAGTAAGCACAGCTTTCAGTATAGTATCATGAAAATCAGTGTTTCATGAAATTAAGCTAACACGAAGCTGCAAAATAAAAGCAAAGAAGTTCTTCTCCTAGTTCTTCCTTGGACAGACTTTTGACGAGTTACATATAAGACAGTAAGCTGTGTGGAAACTTTAGGTTTTCTATTAAAATTCAAACTCAGAAAGAGCTTTCTCCTCCATGCTATCATCCTTAGGGCCTGTTTTATCTTTTCCAAGGGACAAGCACAAATTCCACCACTCTATTAAATTACTGCTGCAAGGATGAATAACTTGAAGGCTGAAGCTGCCTACTGTTTCTGTGGTTACCAAAGTTTCCTACTCACTAAATTGTGTTTCAGTCTGGATATTTCAAGCTTCTGGTAGTTGTGGTTGTTTTCTTCTTTGCTGTAACTCAACCACAGAAGTATTTTGTACCTTTAGGACAGTCTTTGACTTTCAGCCTCTGGCCAGTGTCCCAGGATGCACCACCTCCTCACCTGTTATTCATTTTAGGTGCTTTCATTTACTCCATCCTACTCCATAATTCCAAACCCTACAGAAAAACTGATTCTTGTAGTGAAAGGAAATGAGTTACCAGATGACATGGAGCATCTTCCAGCCATACATCCCCAAGGGTTCTTGTCTACCCTGCAGGAACTACATAACAGAGCAGTCTGATATACTGAACAGGTACAGACTAACTGTACAAAACCTATTTCATATGGCTAGTGATTTAAAGAAACACCAGACATCCTTAAACACAGATACTCAACTCTGAAATGGGCACATCTTCCTGCTTCTAGAAAGCTCTTTGGTGAACAGTAACATTAGCAGCAGGACAGTGTTACTTCTCAGCAGTATTTCGATAGTAAAACAGACCATTGTTTTACAGAATTCAAGTTGGCAGTTTTAATCCAGGATAAATGTCTGGATGGACTAAACTACAAAGTTACTGATGAAAAACCATATAATAAAGTCACTCCTATGTTACATTTCTACATAGAATATAGTGAAACTAGTAGAGCAAGATTTTGATTATATCGAATGGCATCTTTGTTATTGTATATGCTTTGTAATGGCTCATTTTAAAAAATACACTGCCAATCCCACGAGGAAACACACACAAATATTTATCTAGTATAAATTTGCAACAACTCACCTGCATTTTCCCCTTCTATCTTTCCCCCATTGTGCATATACACTGTCTGAAGCTTCTTTTTTTTTTTTTTTGTTCCTTTAAAACTAGCAACAGTTGTACTGAGTTTTTAAAGTGAAATGAACCTTTGAATCTTGACAGGATTTAATTAAACCTATCTTACACTTATTTAATTTTAAAATAACTACCCTTGTGTTGTGGTGGAGGAAGAATCAATGAGTGTCCTAGGGCATTAATAAAATTCAAACTGGGGGAGAGTATAAAGACTCTCTGAGGAGCTATTAAACACCAATTTGGAGGTTCTAACATAAGAATGAAGAAAATAGCCTTAAAATTTTCTAATATTTGTATCCTTGGGCAATCGCAAAATTTAGAAACTGATTTACTAGGTACGCCTTTTTAAATTGCTAGGACATTTTCAAGCATAAGATGCTGATCCTTTTCATATTTTCCAGGAAAAGTTTCAAATCTTTGGAGGGACTTTTCCGAAAATTACTTTTCATTGACTCTGTCTTCCAAGTTTTATTGGACATCTGTTATAAGGATATGTCATGAAAGCAGTCTAGGGATACAAAATGTACTTGAATGCTTGAATGGGTTGATCAGTTAATTAAGTCATTATAACTGTGCAAGTAATTCATTTTTTTCACAGAGATGCAAAATTTAGAGAATAAAATTCCTTGTAAAACAAACATACAAAAATATTGTATGTAATTTTTAATTATTGTTTTATTTTTCCTTTTAAAACAGTATTTTTACTTTTAAATTTTAGGTTTTTAACCCACAAGATTTTGTTTAAATGTTTTGCTTAAATGAATTCAAAATAAAATTGCTTGGCCTTAGGTTTTATTAATTTAGCAGGGCTGAAGTAATTTTAAATATCGTAATCAAAACCCCATGTAGATTAATTTTACTAGAACAAGCAGTGCTCAGCAAAGTGCATTTCTGAGTTGGCAACAGGAATAACAAAAACCAGAAAACCAGATAATTTTGGAGCTTCATAAGGAATGTATCATCAACACAAAATTAGAGATCACTGAAAACAGAAGTAAATCAGAGAATTGCTGAAGTCCTCTGTTCCCAGGACAGCTGATACAATACAAAATGAACCTAGGTGATAAAGTCCCAGGAAAGTTTGTTTTTATGAGTTAGGGCCTTCAGGGTTCATGCTATATAATATAACTCAATGAGGTCTATGTATTGTGATAAGAGATTTGCTTCTTTTTGCCTTCTGTTGACTGACAATGCAGACAGTTTTAATCAACAGAAAGCCACTGAGAAATGAGTGCGTGAATGTTTTTAGGAACATATACCACAGGACATCCTGGAGCTTGAGGGTCCCTGCCTCATACCCAGAACATCAAAGAAAGATACTCTCAAACAGAGAGAGATGAGAAGCCTCTTCAGTAACAATGCTGCTGCTTATCTGCCTACCGACAAACAGATCTGTTTATGGCATCACAGTACAGGCCCCCAAAATCACCATGAGTTTTGAAAGCCCTGTCCTGGTGAATTTCTCTAAGCCTGTCCTTCGACATGATGGGCTGTTAGATTTTTGTTATAACATTAAAACTACATTATCATTTCCCTTGAACAACATACTGCAAATTGCAAAACCAAGATGATGGGCAGATGCAAAGACTGGCCCAAGGCAGTAAAAGCAGTTTGATTAACTGAGTGGAACACCTACATGTCCTGGTTTAGCTAAGATAGAGTCAAGTTTTTTTTTCCAGCAGAGAGAGAGGGGGAAGGGATCTCCAGCCGGGTTATTCATACTATGCTGACATCGGGTCCAGGGGCGGAGCCTTTTTACTTTCGCTTCTGGTTTTGGGGGTTGCTAAACACGCAGCGGGCTTTCTCCTTGACCATCTAGCGGTATTTCTCTGTATATCTTTTGTCTTGTTCACTGTTATTGCTGTTCATTGTTATTATCATTGCTACTGTTGTTGTTCAGATTGTTCTATCACTCTGTCGTATTAAATTCCTTGTTATTTTAGCCTGGGTCTGTGCCTAACTTCCAGCCCGACCGGCCACGGGTGGGGGAGGGGCAACGGCAACGTGCTCTCCGATCCCGGCAGGGGTTAAACCAACACACTACAGAAAACTATGGCAAAACAATTGTGCGAATAATACAAAGGGGTGTTTGAGGATTTCTAAACTGCAAAGGCAATGAAGCACAAGATGAAGGGAGATCTAATTTGGAAAATTATGCAGCTGTCAGTATGCTAAAAGAAGATGAGTTCAGGAGGCGCTCACCCCACCTGCCCCCTAGCCCTTTGGAACATATAAAGCTCTATAAATTTATAAGCATAAAAAGGACATAGAAAGAAAAAAAGGACATAGAAGACTCAACAGTAATACAAAGAACTGGGCAGACCAGACCTGCCTTTCCCAAATTTTCCTAATAAAGTGTTGATTAGATGTTCACTGTATTCAAATAGAAACTGTCTAATGAAAACTAACATCTTCTGATATTATATCTGCCATTGTATATTATTTCACTGTTGCTAAACCATGGTTTTTAAGGTGACATTAGTAGCAGACTGATTTAATTTCTGTTTAAAAGGAAAATATACAATTTTAATTCCATCTACTTTTGCAGTGCTTTTTTAGCTCATCTCTGACAGAAAGGAAGTCAGACATTTGGATAAATGAGTTAGGTTGATTGAATATTGATTAGCCAATTTTTATCTAGAGATGCTAACCTGACACTGCATACTAACAAGAAATATCACCACACTAAATGATGTGTGCAGTGAAATATTTCTTTGGGGAAACAGTTCTGGATGGACTAGGATTATTAAAATTAGAACCTTGCAATGGGGATAGAAAGTGACTTCCTAAGGGGAAATTGAAAGCAGGTGAAAGGTGTGACAGAGAGACTGAGATGAATATGTGGAAACTTTAATACTTTGCACAGACTGCAATGAAAATACCACATCAAATCAGTATGGATGAGAGAGAGAACTACCTTTGTGAAAAGTAGAGTTAACATGGCACAAAAAAATGTTAATGTTTCGGTTCTCCAAATTTTCATAGCAAGCCAGGTAATCATTACAGATCTTACCATACAGTCCCCACATTGTCAAAAATCTGCAAGGCTTGACAGCCCCCTACAAAGGAAAATGTCAAAACAACTGGGAGGAAGCAAGAGAGCACTATTCTTCAGTCAGCGTATTGCAGCAAGAGTAATGCCAGAGGAATATGTATGATTTCAGAAAAAGAGCACTGATTCCTCTCTTTCCTTATAGAAGAAATTTAATAAAATGATATTTTATAGCAGCACTGGACCAATCTCAGATGTCTGCAGGTTTTCATTAGAGATAAGTGTGATGGTTTGACTCTGGCTAAATGCCAGGTATCCACCAAGTCGCTCTATCACTTCCCCGCCCCCCCCCCCCCCCCCCCCCCCCTTCTCTTTCTTTTCTCAACAGGGTAAAGAGGGGAAAGAAGATAAACTAACCCTTGTGGGTGAAACAAAAGCAGTTTTAATATAAGCAAAGCGAAGCAAAAGTCCACGCGTGGAAGCAAAAGCAAACAGATTTATTCTCTACTTCCCATGAAGAGGCAATGTCGGGCCTTCTCAGGAAGCAGGGCTCCAATACGCGTAGTGGTTGCCTCGGAGGACCAAGGGTGACCCCACCCCCTTCCTCCTTTCTCCCAGCTTTATACTGAGCAGACGTCATATGGTATGGAATAACCCTTTGGTCGGTTTGGGTCAGCTGTCCTGGCTGTGTCCCCTCCCAAGATCTTGCCCACCCCGCCCCACTGGGGGAAATATCAGAAAGAGCCTTGGTGCTGTGTAAGCACCACTCAGCAGCAGCCACAACACCAGGGTGCTATCAACACCCTGCCAGCTCCCAGCATAAAACACAGCACCGTGAGGGCTGCTATAGGGGAAAACCTATTCCAGTTCAACCAGACCCAATACAGTCTCCACCCCTTATTCCATACCATTTACGTTATGCCCAAGTCCCACATAATATTCATTTATCCCTTCCATAAGCTTTCTTCACTCCTTCAGATGTTCAGTGACTTGGCTTCCATCTGTCAAGATAGATGTTCAGGACAGAAGTATGCTTGACCATTGGACTCCAGCACCGGCTAGGTTTGGGTCGTCATTGCACGTGTCTGGTTCACTCTTCGTCGTTCCTACTTCCTCCATCACTTCCTGCAACATACAACTCATCCCACAGATTACTTTCCCCCCAAGGTTAAATGTTCTTGAGGCACACACTGAGTAGTCCCATCCTCCCGCATTACCCACCAAGTACATCCAGGTCCCTGAGCAAAGACAATCCCACGAGTGGGCTTGCCTTTTCCCAAGGGAGGAGCAATCCACACTGCCTTCCCCAGCCATTTCCCTGTGTGTACTACGGGGACCTTATCTCCTCCCACAGTATGAAGGGGGTTTGTTTGGGCAGGACCAGGACGGTTAACAGATCCTCTGGTATTAATTAGCCAAGTGGCTTCTGCTAAATTTATATCCCAGTGCTTCCATCCCCCATTGTCCAGTGCTCTCAACATAGTCTTCAACAGTCCATTATATCTTTCAACCTTTCCAGATGCTTGTGGGTAATAAGGGATGTGATACACCCACTCAATGCCATGTTTCTTTGCCCAGGAGTTTATAAGATTATTTCGAAAATGGGTCCCATTGTCTGACTTGATTCTTTCAGGAGTACCATGTCGCCATAAAATTTGCCTTTCAAGACCCAAGATGGTATTTCGGGCAGTGGCATGATTTACAGGGTACGTTTCTAGCCAACCCGTAGTTGCTTCTACCATGGTGAGTATGTAGCGTTTGCCTTGGCGTGTTCTTGGCAGTGGTCCAATATAGTCAATCTGCCAGGCCTCACCATATTGAAAACTCAGCCATCGCCCTCTGTTCCAGGGAGACTTTACTCATGTGGCTCACTTGATTGCAGCACATGTTTCACATTCGTGAGTGACCTGTGAGATGGCCTCCATGGTCAGGTCCACCCCTCGATCACGAGCCCATCTGTACGTTGCATCTCTGCCATGTTTCATGGGCCCATCAAGCTACAAACAGCTCACCCTTACGCTCCCAGTCCAGGTCCAGCCGAGCTACTTCAATTTTGGCAGCTTTGTCTTCTTGCTCATTGTTTTGATGTTCTTCAGTGGCACGTCTTTTGGGCACATGAGCATCTACATGACGTACCTTTAGAGCCACGTTTTCCACTTGGGCAGCGATGTCCTGCCACAATGCAGCAGCCCAGATGGGTTTACCTCTGCGCTGCCAATTGGTCTTCTTCCACTCCTGTAGCCACCCCCACAGGGTGTTAGCCACCATCCAGGAGTCAGTGTAGAGATATAATACTGGCCACTTTTCCCGTTCAGCAATCTTTAGGGCTAGTTGGATTGCTTTTACTTCTGCAAACTGACTTGACTCACCTTCTCCTTCAGTGGCCTCAATGACTTGTCTTGTGGGACTCCACACAGCAGCTTTCCACTTCCGATGGCTTCCTACCACATGACAGGATCCATCAGTAAAGAGAGCATAACGCCTCTCATCTTCTGGTAACTCGTTATATGGCGGTGCCTCTTGGGCACGAGCCACCTCCTCAGGCAGCGCTCCAAAATCTCTACCTTCTGGCCAGTCCATGATCTCTTCCAGGATCCCTGGATGGTTGGGTTTCCCCAGTAGAGCCTGTTGCGTGATTAACGCTACCCGTTTACTCCAGGTAGCACTGGTTGCATGGTGTGTGGAAGGGATGTTTCCTTTGAACATCCAATGTAATACAGGCAACCATGGTGCCAAGAGGAGCTGTGCTTCTGTACCAACAACTTCTGAAGCAGCTCGAATCCCCTCATATGCTGCCAGTATCTCCTTTTCAGTCGGAGTGTAGTGGGCTTCTGATCCTCGATATCCCCGGCTCCAAAATCCTAACGGTCGACCTCGAGTTTCACCTGGTATCTTCTGCCAGAGGTTCCATGTGAGTCCGTGCTCCCCAGTTGATGTGTAAAGTATATTTTGCACAGCTGGTCCTGTCCGAACAGGCCCAAGAGCTACCGCCCGAGCTATCTCTTGTTTGATGTGCTCAAAGGCTTGTTGCTGCTCAGGACCCCACTCAAAATTGTTCTTCTTTCGGGTCACTTGATAGAGAGGGCTCACAAGCTGACTGTAACCTGGAATATGCATCCTCCAAAATCCCACATGTCGTAGGAAAGCTTGTGTTTCCTTCTTGTTGGTCGGTGGAGACGTAGTTGCTATCTTCTTGACAACATCCAGTGGCACATGACGGCATCCATCTTGCCATTTTATTCCCAAGAACTGAATCTCTTGTGCTGGTCCCTTGACCTTGCTTTTCTTTATGGCAAACCCAGCTCTCAGAAGAATCTCAATTACTCTTTGTCCTTTCTTGAACACTTCTTCTGCCTCATTGCCCCACACAATGATGTCATCAAGGTATTGTAGATGTTCAGGGGCATCACCCTTTTCCAGTGCAGTTTGAATTAGTCCATGACAAATAGTGGGGCTGTGCTTCCACCCCTGGGGCAGTCGATTCCAGGTATACTGGACACCCCTCCACGTGAAAGCAAACTGTGGCCTGCACTCTTCTGCCAAAGGAATTGAAAAGAGTGCATTGGCAATATCGATTGTGGTGTACCACTTGGCTGCCTTTGACTCCAGTTCATACTGGAGCTCTAACATATCTGGGACAGCAGCACTCAGTGGTGGCGTCACTTCATTCAGGCCACGATAGTCTACTGTTAACCTCCACCCTCCGTCAGACTTTCGCACTGGCCATATTGGGCTATTAAAAGGCGAATGTGTCTTACTGATGACACCTTGGCTCTCCAGTTGATGAATCAATTCTTGGATGGGAGCCAGAGAGTCTCGGTTTGTACGATACTGCCGTCGGTGCACGGTCCTCATAGCAATTGGCACCTGTTGTTCTTCAACTTGCAACAGTCCCACAACAAAAGGATCTTCTGAGAGGCCAGGCAGATTAGACAACTGTTATACCTTTTCTGTGTTCACACTGGCCACACCAAAAGCCCATCAGTATCCTTTTGGGTCTTTGAGGTATCCCCTCTTGAGATAGTCAATGCCCAAGATGCAAGGGGCTTCTGGGCCAGTTACAATGGGATGTTTTTCTCACTTGTCCCCGGTCAAGCTAACCTCGGCCTCCAGTACTGATAGTTCTTGACAGCCCCCTGTCACTCCTGAGATCCAGATAGGTTCTGCCCCTCTATAACTTGACGGCATTAGTGTACACTGTGCCCCGGTGTCAATTAAAGCTTGGTACTTCTGTGGATTTGATGTGCCAGGCCATCGAATCCACACTGTCCAATACACCCGATCATCCCTTTCCTCCTCCTGGCTGGAGGCAGGGGCCCTCTAGTCCCGTTTTTGGTCGGAGTATTCACTGTCTGACTCTTGCTGTGCCAGGCCGGAGGTTCCATCATCAGGGTCAAGGGAAATGATCTCAGTCTTCCTGTATCTGGGAGATAGCTGGTTACTTTCTTGTGGTTTTATACCAGCTACATTAACAACCTTCTTGGATGTCTTCTCGGAAGGGGTCTTTCCTCGCAATTCATGTACACGTGCTTCCAACTTAAAGGTGGGTTGACTATCCCACTTCCTCATGTCGTCCCCCTGGTCGCGCAGGAAGAACCAGAGTTTGCCACTTGTCATGCGCCTTGGCTTCCCTTTCCCCCTGACTGGGACAGAATAGAAATGATTTCTTGGGGAGCTCCTAACATCCAGGGCACTCGCCCGTAGAGATGAGGAGGTACCAAGACTCTCTTCAAAGTTCTGAAGCCAGGAAGAGACTTCCTCCACAGTTGGCGTACATCTTAGTCCTTCTCCCGCATCCATTTCTGGGTAGTACATTGCGGCCAAGCCGGCAGAATACGAGGATGGCGCACCTTTAATCACCTTCCTCCACATGGCCCGTGTGCATGGGACATCCTCTGGATTTTTAGGGGGTTCATCATTATCTGGATCACCATAGGTGACTTCCATCACTGCTAATTCTCTCAGGTACTGGACACCTTCATCTGCAGTAGTCCACTTCCCTGGGGTGTTGTCCATAAGATCTTCCTTAAAAGGATACCTTGCTTTAACACTTGAAAGGAGCCGTCTCCACAGACTGCAAATTGCTGTCTCTTTTACAATTCCCCTTTCAATTCCTCGATTTCTAGCAAGGGAACCCAGCTGTTGGGCTTCCTTACCTTCCAGCTGTTGAGCATCTGCCCCATTATCCCAGCATCGCAGCAGCCAGGCAGCGATCTGCTCACCCGGCTGGCAGCAATAGTCTTTCCGCAGATCTCGCAGTTCTGATGACGTCAGGGACCGGGTAGTTTCTGCCTCCTGTTTCAGTTCTGTTATTCCCTCTTCTGATATCTTTGCTGAAGGACCAGCTTCTTCCTCTTCTTTCTCCTCCCTTATTAATCGAGGGTATGGGCCTGTTGTTCTCCTTGTCCATTGTTTCTTTTTTACTACTGGGGCAATCTCTGTTGCTGTTGTTATTGTTTGAGTTCCCATGTCAATCACAGTCTTTTCAGAGTGCTGAACTGCAGCTCGGTAAGCACAGGCCAGGCCCCAGTAAAGTGCTAGAAGTTGCTGATTCTCATTGGGATAGGCAAGGCACCTGTCTATCAGGTGATGTGTCAATTTTGTGGGGTTGATTGCCTGTTCAGGGGTGAGATCCCAGGCTACAGGAGGTGATAACCGTCCTAGGAATCTGCCCAATTCCTTCCACTCTCCCTGCCACCCTGAAACAGGCTGCCTCAGAGCACATTTTGGTACTGATTCACTCAAAATTTGCCTTCTCTTACACCAAAAGCATACCGAGCTCCACACAACCCACAACAGGCGAACAGCATTAATGAAGAATATCAAAGAGCTAACATAAGGATGACTAAGTACCTCGGGAGCCTGCAAAATAAAACCACTCATGATGTTCCCAATTCCTTGCAGCATGTTCCCGAGCTTAACAAAATAAAAGATAAGCAGCGCAATAAACAAGCCCGCGACCAGCACAAGAGCTTGTTGCTTAATAACTACTACAGCTACAGCACATTTAATATAAAACTGCCGTTGTTTTGCCCCACGTTGGGCAAAAATAGACTGTGATGGTTTGACTCTGGCTAAATGCCAGGTATCCACCAAGTCGCTCTATCACTTCCCCCCCCTTTCCCCTTGTTTTCTCAACAGGGTAAAGAGGGGAAAGAAGATAAACCAACCCTTGTGGGTAAAACAAAAGCAGTTTTAATATAAGCAAAATGAAGCAAAGGTCTGCTCACAGAAGCAAAAGAAAACAGATTTATTCTCTACTTCCCATGGACAGGCGATGTCGGGCCTTCTCAGGAAGCAGGGCTCCAATACGCGTAGTGGTTGCCTCGGAGGACCAAGGGTGACCCCACCCCCTCCCTCCTTTCTCCCAGCTTTATACTGAGCAGACGTCATATGGTATGGAATATCCCTTTGGTCGGTTTGGGCCAGCTGTCCTGGCTGTGTCCCCTCCCAAGATCTTGCCCACCCCATCCCACTGGGGGAAATGTCAGAAAGAGCCTTGGTGCTGTGTAAGCACTGCTCAGCAACAGCCACAACACCAGGGTGCTATCAACACCCTGCCAGCTCCCAGCATAAACCACAGCACCGTGAGGGCTGCTATAGGGGAAAACCAATTCCAGCTCAGCCAGACCCAGTACAAAAAGATAAAGGAATAAAATATTACTATACCTGAATAAAGGTAAGTAACTCCTGATAAAGAAATTGTCTTAAAAGTATTCTAGATTCTGTAAACTATTTCATACTGCCATACTTATTTTAGTGCTTGTATAGCATATATGTTTTTAACTTCGCAGCTGGGAGACTTCACTGATATGTTTGTATTTGTCACATCCCTATCAAAGAGGATGCTAAGGAGCATAGTGAAGCTGGAACTGATATAGTCCAAATTTGATCTCTTTTGAATGACCCATACTACTGTCATGGTTCAACTCCTCTTATCTCTTAGACCATATTAATTGGAAATAGAAAGCTAAAATATTAAATTGATAACACACAGCTTTTAATTTCCTTCAGACATTATCACACTGCATCAATTTGCACAGCTCTGAGAATCAGTCTGTGAGAATTAATGATGCATCTCCATATCTGCATGATAAAGATAGAAGGCTGTGACAACATTTACATCTGATACTATTAGAGTCTCTACAATGACAATCATAACAAGCCTATTAATGAGAACATATTTCCCCAAGGCACTATGGCCATTCGGCATTGTAATCTAGACCTACACCCTCCAAAAACTCTATTAGAAAGAAACGAAGTAAGTCCCTGAACTATATAAAGGTTATCACCCAGGTTATCTCACTGAGAAAAAAGATGAGGGAGACTTCCTTCAGTATAGGCAGTGTAGAAGGTTAAAACATACAACTGCACTTTTGGTTTTTTTTTTAACCAATAACTGGATTAGAAATACATTGGCTGAAAGCTGCATACAAAGTTCAGAAACTCATTACACTGATTAATATAATAATCTAATAATAATGACTCACATGTTAAAACACATATCCTGTTGGCTTGAAGTCTGTACACATAGATTTGACTGAAATAAGAACTACTGCAATATGCAATTCCTTATTCGTCAGCAGATGAAATAATACTTCAAGAAACAGAAGAATTACTTTAATTTCAAAATTATTAAAGAAATATACTCAGCTTTCTATTTTCTATGAAACCAATTTCACCTCAGACCTAACAGGTAGTGATAATCATTCATCCTACAACAGGCATCTAAGCTTGCAGCTTCAGAGCAGCAAATATTGCGGAGAAAAATAGACAGCTGTTCCCAAGTCCTAATACTTAAGAATGAAACTGGGAGGGCATCACTGCTGCAATCATTCCCTGAAATAATCTGGGAATAAGCAGAATTTCAGACTCCTGGACTGTGTACATGGTGTCCTTCATCTGTGTTAAATGAAAAGTATGCTGGAGTCAACAAAATATGAAGTCGTCCTTTAAATATGTATTTTTGAGGATGAATTTTTGTTTCTTAAACTGCCAGAGAACCATGCCCAGCTATTCATTATTTTCATTAAAAGGCCCTTCATGAAGGCACAATTTCACAGAATGTCAGTATTATGTAATGAAAAATAGATTATGCCCAAGATAACAAGGATTGGTATATGTATGTGTATATATATGTGGATTGGTATACTGAAACCATGAGTAGCCATTCCTGGAAAATATGTCCCTATAGCCTCAAAGTTCACTACTGAGCTAGTCCCATTTTACCACAAATCTGCTCTGGCCATGATGGATTTTGCTTTTGCAGATAAGCATCCATTCATCTTAAAGTATTACAGAAGTTGAAACACAACTGGCAATAAATGAACTGCTTACATTGCAGTGCAAATGTAAACACTTCCCTCAAGAATTAGCACTGATCATTCAATGTATTTTTGCCCCAGCAGTAAAAATCTATTGATATTTAGAAGCTATTTATGTTGTTCACTCTGTGTACCATATCTGACTGGAGACTGACTGTTAGCACTGTATTAAATACTAATACCTCATAATATTTGTGTCATATTCATTGTAAGCTCAATGCTTTATTATCAAATTGAGATCAGAAATAAGATAAATATGGAGGCGATTAAATCCCACCCATTTAATATTAGATTCTTCAATTTTTCTACGTAGCCTCTGTTAGAAACAGAAGAGTGTACTAGATGAAACATCAGTTTAAACACACATAGGAATTTCTGTTGGTATAAACACAATCTAGTTTAGAAAAGCTTTAAACCACTGCTGTTTCCTCTTAAGTCTTGCACAGATAGTTTGGGAGATTATGTACAATACCTGTATCTTTACTCAGTTTCCTCAGCCATGTTATAATTTCAAGGCTAGTTTCCTAGATGGAAAAATGTGCTTGAAAATTTCACATTATATACTGCTCTCATCTGGAAAGAAAAACATATTATCAACAGTGATAAGAGCATTGAACTTCTGAAACTATTACTACTCTCTCAGAATTTAACATTTAAAAACAGAACTTGAGATTTCAAATAATATGCTATCATTTACTCAGTGATCATCAAGGTCGCTTCTAAGCAACTGTTGGTGAAATATTATATACAGAAATGTAAAGCGAGTTTTGTGTTATAAAATACAATGAAGGATCTTAAAATCTAAATCCCTTCCCTCACTCCAAGGGAAAAAATTATTTTTTCCTGGAAACCAGCATGCTGCTAGATTCAGATTCTGTTTGCTGAATCTGACTCTGGATGAACATTTCACAGGGAAGACATAATAAATTTGAGAAAACACACATAACGAACCTGACAAGAACAGCGGCACACACAGGGCTTAGCCATGAGAACAAGCACTGTGCCAAAATTAATCATATCCAGAAAAGTACAACTCCTTCATGTTCATCTTTAGTGCTTGCCAGTAGTGCTGACAACTTTTAAAATGAAGCAATATATTAAGATTTTTTTTTAAAACCTGTGAAGAGATTAAAGAATGGTGCTAAGCCTCCTCATACTCAGCTGAAGCAATAAATGGTAAGGAATTTTCTGAAACACACTGAAAAACCTGCATCAGCACACAGAAGTACTTGAACCATATTTGTGACAATTCACAGGAAAACTTGAATTCAAAGTTCCCAGTGAAATGTGTCTTTCCCAGTATATTCAACCACCTGCAGTGTTCTAACAATGCCAGCTCTCATCCTTTGTTGCACTGGCTAAGTAAAATGGCAGACAGAGTCCTGCATCAACAGTTCTGCAAACCCAGTTGAATTCAATTTCTTTTAAAAAGCCTTTAAAAAACCCCCAACTTTCTAGGTTTTCACTGTGCATAGAATATAATTATTTTTTAGTGGTATTTGCTTCTCTTGGCAAATCAACTGCTTGCCTTTTTTTTTTTTTTTTTTAACTGGCTCAGAGAAGCTTCTGCAAACTTCACTGCATCTGTTGCCTCAAGTAAACTTTTCATATATATATATATATATAAAAACATCAGCTTGGTATCTTCAAATCTAGAAAGAGATTTAACTTAAGATTTATTGAATCATCGTTGCAAGATCACTTCTCTAATATTTTACATGCAATGAATGATCACGCCTTCCAATTCTATTTCAAGCAGGGCATTAAGTGTTGTCTGTTTTTGTGATCCATTACATTCTCTGTAGGAGTCTACTAATGCATGATTTGTACTACAGAATTGTCTCCTTGAGACTTGGCATCTTCTTAACAAGACCATCCTTGGCAGAACAAGACTTTCATGGTAATAAAATATTGGAGAGGTTTCTAATTACCTTTGGACATTTAACCTTCATTATTGTTCCATGAGTCCACTGAGTCAGTGTTTCTGGAAATCACTCATCACAGGCAATGTCTCCAACCAAGCTGGCTCTGCAAGACAGGAAAGAAGCCTATTTTAGTGATTTAGGAATAATAATGAGAAATATACAAAGTGGTGAAATTAAAAAGAAAAAAAGAACAACATGTAATGATGCAAAGATTTGAAGGAAGGAAAATAGGATAGAACAGAAAGAGTGGGAAGGCAAAACCAGGTAGAAGGTAGCAGAATGGGAAGAAAGCTCAGGGACAAATGTAGGACAAATGACTACTCCTCTTGCTTCTCCATAAGCAGAGAAGTAGTATGTCAAGTATCTAAATCTAGATTTATACACAAAGAAATGTCAGATTGCTGTACAGTATCTTGTTCTCTAGTCTTTGGGAGAGTCACTTCAGAAGACAGGCTCAGGCTCTTCCAGAAAGTCTGCAGACTGAAGGGGACACTGGTTTCCATGGTCAATCACTCCCTGAAGTGAGTAGATTTTAGCAGAAAAAGCCAAAAATACTTAAAACTGACTCTCTAGATTGACCTTCCTGGATCTCCACACATACACTGTGCAAATTATCTGGCAGTCTATTTTGGCAGTTCATTTTGGCTAGCAGACTTGGCAGGTTTTGGCCGTTCAGTCTCAAAAAAGCTGTTAATAACTTCTGTTAACTTCTCTGTATGTGATTATAAACAAACCTTTTCTCCTATTCTAAAGTACCAGTTGTACCAGGAGCTCACAGAGCTTCAGACAGGATTGTATTTATCAAAGCTGTTGCTGAAAATATTACTTTTACAGTCTCAAATGTCATCTTAAAATCTAAAACACCTGCAAGTCTCTGATATGGCTACATCAATTGCGATTGGTTCACACAGCAATGAACTGTCAAGTCTGCTGGGTTTGTGCTGTTTTCCCCTTTCACTTTTTGGAGTTTGCAACACCATTATGGGAATGCATTATTCCTCAGAAAATTTAAGATCTGCACAGTCTTTTCAATGAAAGACAGTATTCATCAGTTTTATTAACAGTAAAAAAATGCTGTAACTTACAGAATCACAGAGTCACAGAATCATCTAGGTTGGAAAGGACCCTGGAGATCATCTAGTCCAACCATTCACCTAGCACAGTTCCCACCTACAGCATATCCTTAAGCTCCAAATCGACCCTACTCTTGAACACCTCCAGGGATGGGGACTCCACCACCTCCCTGGGCAGCCCATTCCAACGCCTAACAACCCGGTCTGTAAAGAAATGCTTCCTAATATCGAGTCTGAACTTTCCCTGGCGCAACTTGAGGCCATTCCCTCTTGCCCTGTTGCTTTCTACTAGGCTAAAGAGGCTCAAACCCAGCTCTCTGCAGCTTCCTTTCAGGTAGCTGTAGAGGGCGATGAGGTCTCCCCTCAGCCTCCTCTTCTCCAGACTAAACACCCCCAGTTCCCTCAGCCGCTCCTAGTACGACCTGTGCTCCAGACCCTGCACCAGCTCTGTTGTCCTTCTCTGGACACGCTCGAGTCATTCAATATCCTTTTTGTAGTGAGGGGCCCAAAATTGAACACAGTCATCAAGGTGCGGCCTCACCAGTGCCGAGTACAGGGGTAAGATCCCTTCCCTGTCCCTGCTGGCCACACTAATCCTGACACAAGCCAGGATGCCATTGGCCTTCTTGGCCACCTGAGCACACTGCTGGCTCCTGTTCAGCCGGCTGTCAATCAACACCCCCAGGTCCCTCTCTGACTGGCAGCTCTCCAGCCACTCCTCCCCAAGCCTGTAGCGCTGCTGGGGGTTGTTGTGGCCCAAGGGCAGCCCCCGGCATTTGGCCTTACTGAAACTCCTACAGTTGGCCTCAGTCCATGGCTCCAGCCTGTCCAGGTCTCTCTGCGGAGCCTCCCTACCCTCGAGCAGATCAACACTCCCGCCCAACTTGGTGTCATCTGCAAACTGACTGAGGGTGCACTCAATCCCCTCGTCTAGATCATCAATAAAGATGTTAAACAGGAGTGGCCCCAAAACTGAGCCCTGGGGGACACCACTCGTGACCGGCTGCCAGCTGGATTTAACTCCATTTACCACAACTCTCTGGGCCCGGTCGTCCAGCCAGTTTTTTACCCAGCAAATTGTGCGATTGTCCAAACCTCGAGCAGCCATTTTTGCCAGGAGAATGCTGTGGGAAACAGTGTCAAAAGCTTTGCTAAAGTCAAGGTAAATTACATCCACAGCCTTTCCCTCATCCAATAAGTGGGTCACTCTGTCATAGAAGGAGATCAGGTTTTCAAGCAGGACCTGCCTTTCATAAACCCATGCTGACTGGGCCTGAGCATCTGGTTGTCCCTCAGGTGTTGCATGATGGTGTTTAGGATGAGCTGCTCCATCAGCTTCCCGGGCACCGAAGTCAAGCTGACAGGGCTGTAATTTCCCGGATCATCCTTCTGACCCTTCTTATAGATGGGCATCACATTGGCCAATTTCCAATCAGTCGGGACCTCCCCGGTCAGCCAGGACTGCTCGTAAATGATGGAAAGTGGCCTGGTGAGCACCCCAGCCAGCTCCTTCAGCACTCTCGGGTGTATTCCGTCTGGTCCCATAGACTTGTGTATGTCTGTGTGATGCAGCAGGTCACTGACTGTCTCCTGGATTACAGGGGGTCATTCTCCCAGTCTCTGGCTGTGGAGGCTGGATTTCATCAATACAACTAACCTTGCTATTAAAGACTGAGGCAAAGAAGGCATTAAGCACCTCAGCCTTCTCCTCATCACTTGTTACCGTATTTCCTCCTGCATCTAGCAGGGGATGGAGGCTCTCCCTGGACTTTCTTTTGCTACTGACATACTTATAGAAACTTTTCTTGTTATTCTTGGTTGCAGAGTGTCCTGGTTCAACTAGGATAGGGTCAAGTTTTCCCCAGCAGAGAGAGAGGGGGAAGGGATCTCCAGACGGGTTATTCATACCATGCTGACATCAGGTCCAGGGGCGGAGCCTTTTTACTTTCGCTTCTGGTTTTGGGGGTTGCTTAACACACGGTGGGCTTGTTCCCTGACCATTTTGCAGTATTTCTCTGTATATCTTTTGTCTTGTTCACTGTGATTGCTGTTTATTGTTGTTATCATTGCCACTGTTGTTGTTCAGATTGTTGTATCACAGTGTTGTATTAAATTTCTTCTTATTTTAGCCCGAGGTCTGTGCTTAACTTTGAGCCCGACCGGCTTAGGGTGGGGGAGGGGCAACAGCAACTGCTCTCCGGTCCCGGCAGGGCTTAAACCTGCACACAGAAGCCAAATAAATTTCCAGTTGGGCTTTAGCCCTTCTGATTTCCACCCTGCACAGCCTCACGGCCTCTCTGTAATCACTGTGTGTGGTTAGCCCCTTCTTCCAAAGGCTGTAAACTCTCCTTTTCTCCCTGAGTTGCAGCCAAAGCTCCCTGTTCAGCCAGGGTGGTCTTCTCTGGCGTTGGCTTCTCTTAGAGCACCTGGGGACCGCCTGCTCCTGAGCCATTAACATTCCTTCTTAAAGACCACCCAGCCTTCCTGGGCCCCTATACCCTTCAGGAGAGTCTCCCAGGGGACCCTTTCAAGCAGGTGCCTGAACAAGACAAAGTCAGCCTTTCTGAAGTCCAGGATGTCAGTCCTGCTTAGCTCTCTCCTGACCTCTCTAAGAATAAAGAACTCTATTATTTCATGATTGCTGTGCCCTAGTCGGCCTCCAACCTCCACGTCGTACACCAGCCCTTCTCTGTTCACAAAGAGGAGATCCAGCAGGGCACCTTCTCTGGTCATTTTACTCACCAGTTGCGTCAGGAAGTTGTCTCCCACACATTCTAGGAATCTCTGGGACTGCTCGTTCTGCTGTGTTGTATTTCCAGCAGATGTCTGGGAAGTTAAAGTCGCCCACAAGAACAAGGGCAAGTGATCATGAGATTTCACCTAAGTGTCTATAAAATATCTCGTTCATCTCTCTGTCCTGATTGGGTGGCCTAGACTCCTACTACAACATCTGCCCTGTTGGCCTTCCCCCTGATTCTAATTCAAATTAATTCAGCAGCATGAAACTGAGCAATTTGCCTTGTGTTTTCAATGTAAATAACATGTAATATAAGACATGCAGAACTGATTGCAGACCCCCACATTGCTATGTTGTCGGCACACACTTGCTGCTTTGTACTTGGGAAATGAAAGTTGCATAGCCTTGTGCATCTGACTGACAAAATCGTGAAACAAAAGTAATTTTATCATTTGTGCCTGTGTTTACTGTAATAACTTCCAACTAAATGGCGATCTAAAGCAATAGATTCTAATAACCTCTTGTCCACCACAGAGCACATATGACCTGTTGAAGTTTCAGATTGTTGCTGATATTTTGATTAGGCAGGTGCTCCAGTTAAAATGTTTGCCCTGTCAACTTATTTTCTGCATAATTTTTCCAGGGAATTTCAGATACTAATGACTGTGCAGATTTACAAGTTTTACAGAGAAGAGAGATGTTATATTGTAGAAACCTTTCTGCCAGATCGTGAAGTATGAAAACTTGTAACAATTGTCCTGATCCAAGACTTGAGGTTTACTTTAATCTAAAGTTTTACCTTTGTGAAACTGTAGAAAAAATAAAGTACAAGATGACATGAAAGTCTCCTGAGATTGCCTGGTGTTCAGGAATTTACAGTGCAGGAAGGCTTCAGAGTAGGATTAGGGTAGAAATCTGGATCTCAGAAAGGCACTCCGAACACTTAGTCCAATACTTTTCCTGCAGGGAGTTGTTGTCTTGCTATTTTTAATTATGCAACTGATGCAAGAACTGACTCCCAAATAGGACAAAAATGTTAGTCCTAACAGAATAAGACGCTTTCTAGAACTGCTTCTACCCTTTTTGATAGAACGGGATTTCAGAAGTCTTCTGAGATGACAACTACTTTTTCAATTATTTCATTTAAGCTTTTTATTCAATATCATGTCTAGAATTACTTGAAAATTTAGCTTCCTCACACCAACCAATTGCATCCCCAAAATAACTTTCTAGATAGGTAGTTTCAAATCTTTCGAAATAACAACTACAATGTGGCATAATTGCAAGGAATAGTTTGGTAGTACAGAGAATATAATTATATGGTATTTCATATGTGAGTCATCATGGGGACAGAAAAGAAAGGGAGCAATAAAAATTAGTCAATCATAAGCTTAAAATATTCTGGCCAATAAATTTTAACAGCCAACACTTTACATATATGTGGCATAAGCAGCTCCTGGTACATTATGCAGCACCTGGCAAATACTGTTAATTCCCTTGCACCTAAGTTAATTGCAGATTCCAGCAAGCAATCAGATATGATTAAATTACATTTTTGGAAACTATCAAATGGTTCAGGCTGAATGAAGATGGCCTAAAATAGACCTTTAAAAAGTAGCACTAGTTAGGCAAAGTCTTATTTCTCCTCTTTTCTCAGCTTCAGAACTACAGGGACAAATTTTCCTTTCAAAGCACCATGTGAAAAGTAGCTGTAATCACACCAGGACTGTACAGGTAAACTGAAAGCAGAATTTTCACCTCCCATGGAGAATTTCTTTTCACCTCTTTTATACTCCAGGAAGAAGTATTCTACAGACAAGAAATCAAGCTGGTTTTTACTGGGTCTTCACAGTGCCTTTGGAGAACTGGTCCACGTGCTGTGGGGTATTTGCATAAGATCTTTCTTCTTTAAAAAGGCATTAATGAAGTTAGAGAATGCTGGAATATTCTGAAAGAAAGAGGTCTAATAAAACAGCTAAGCAAGCAGCATTACTTGAGAAGACTAATGAGTCGGGAGTGGAAGGAGATGGGGGGTCAGAAACTCTCTGGAGTTATTTTGGAAGCTGTTTTCAATAACACAGTATTCAGAATACTCTGTATCACCCCGATTTTAAATTATCTCATCTCTCTCTCTGACATTTCCTCACATCCAGGTCTGTTTTCCATTTTGATTGAAGTAACCTATTCCTCACTGACTTCCTTAACACTCGTCCCTTAGTCTTGGAACTGTCTCATTTTCACTTTTTCCATTGCACCAAAACATGCCTCCCTTAGTAGCCTCAGAGGCCTGACCTCCCTTCTACCTCCCATTTCCATTTTGCATCACACTAGAGACTCCAGTTAAACTACTGAGCCCAAAAAAGGCTATGCTTTTCACCACATGAACCTAAGACATAACAAAATCTATCCTGAAGTGAACAACCATGTCCTTCTTCTGCAGTAAACCACAACATTCTGTACCTACAGAACCAGGAAACTGGCTGAATAAAGATTATAGAGTAGCAAATGTGTTTTTAATGTCACTGATAATAACTTTGTACACCCAAGCTAGGCAGTATAAACATGCTCTGATAACCGCTATTAACGATAACAGCCACATTTTTCATGCTTGATACTCTAGGTCATTGCATCCTGCCATTGCATCCCACAAGTAGCATGTGCCTTAAACAGAGAGAAATCTCAGTTCATGTTCAGAATCTATCTAATACCATGGGAACTTTTAATCTTTTGTAATTGACAAGAAAATAAAAATTATATTTTAAACCTTAAAAATTATACAAATATATTTTAAGATTAGGAATACTGTGTACATGGTAAAAACTGAACAGTTACAGAAAAAGTCAGGTGTGTGCTTTATTTTTCATAATATACTCATAATAGCTTTCCCATTTTTCTACTTCAATGGAATAAAAGTATTTTACCACACCACCACATTCATCTTGAATGACAGTACATATAGTTTAACATAAAGAGCTGGGAAATGACAAAACAATGCTGAAAATCTCTGTTTTTATGAGTTGTTTTAACTAAAGCTCAGGCACTTGAAAAGCAGCTGCAACCAACTCATTTACTCAGCATTGTATTTTCCCACTTGTAGCATATTATTTGTTCATCAATTTTGTATTACTGAGCCCCAGAGTGGTGTATTTCAGATGAAGTCAGAAAGGACAAAGTGTGGGCGGATAGACAGAAAGCGCTTGTACATGCCAGACTGCCTGATCAGGAAAAAGGATTTACTCATAAATGGGACTTCTGAGACAAATATTAGGCACAACTATGCTTCCTAGTCCTGGAAAAATTAGACACAGCCTCCACTCCATTGCAGGTAGAACTAGCCTAAGTAGCAAATTAATTCTTCCTGATTTCCATGATTCATCTAGCACTAGTAGAGGGCCTGATCTTGCAAGATAAACCCTTAGAAGCTGTGAACTTCATTGTGATAGATCACATGAAAAAACACTGATACCTCTACATTAAGCAAGATCAGTTACTTAATGTAATTGATATGCTGGAGGGAGATCTAGAGTAGCATCCCAAAGCCCCATATGAAAATTTATCGATCAGACTTGAGGGATGAATGGTCTCCTTGTCTTAGGTTGAATCAATTTCCTTTAGACACTTCTGAATCTTTTCAGTACAAAGTCCTTGTAAGTCCCAGGGATATAAAAGTATATCTGAAATCCTTACTGTTTTTTTAATGGACTGATTACATAACAATACCAGTATTTATAAACAAATTGCCAGGAGAGAAAGATCATGAATTTCACAGGAAAATCTTTGACCATAACTGCTTAAATTACTGGAGGTATAAATTCTATGACTAATAAGCTGATTAGGATATATTTTGATACTAACAAGGAGCATTCCTCCTCCAGCATAAACTTATGTATTTGTACAAAATATACACTGATATGTGTTGATACATTGCTATACGCTAGTTGCTCTTCTCTAAAGTATATATAAATACACACACGCTTAAAATGGTTACACACATGCAGAGATATAGAAGATAAATAAATACAAATAAACAGAGGTTTTCTTAAAGTGACATCTGTAGTTCTTCTGGATCATCTCCCCTTCACTGTCTGAAGCACTCTGATTTAACCCCTTGACTAACTAAACACTATTTCGGGCTTTGAAAGGGTTCCATTTATATGCCCAGAAAGAAATCTTTAAGAAAAATTAACACAATGATCAAAACAGCAACAGCAGTATATGTGCAGTGGCATGAAAACCACAACCAAACAGAAGTGAATCAAAGTAACAATCTGGGGAATAAAGTAGATGAAGATATTTATTAATCTCCTTGGGGTTTTTTTTTAAAATGACCTCTCCTTCTTCTTTTCTTTTGAATACCATCGCTCCACTTGCATAAGAAATACAGCATATAGCTATTTGCATGTATACATGGATTGAAGGGTTAAGCATCTGCATTTCTTTCTTGTTTTGAAGCTAAAGTTTACACATTCTTTTTAAAGAGCACTGTACATCAAAGTATTACATAATTTGAATGTGATTGATTCCAGAAATAGCACTCGCTGTCAGTTTACACACACTAAACACTATGGAAATTCCAAGAGAAACAGAGAACATTGCAGCTGCCCCATTAACAGGCATGTGTGATGTGTGTGCGCCCTTTCTCTCAACAAATAACTTGGACACAGGAAAGTTACCATGAAGCAAGTCAGAAATTATGGTAAATGAAAGTAGAAAGAAAGCCTCTTCTCTTTTAAATGAAACCAATGTTACAAGAGGCCCCTTACTCTACAGCAGTAGCTTTTGAGCGGCTCATTGATAGATAAATTTGAAAGACAGACCCAAGTCAGGGAATTGCCTTTAGTGAACAAACCAGACCAAATCAGCATCAGTTACAATGCTGTCTCCAATAGAGTACTGTTTTTAAATTATGCTTTCTTAAGACATGTAATTGCAACAGGAGCTTTGCAGATACCAGAGATACACAAGAAACAGACTTTAAAATACTTATATAAAACTCATTGTATCTTATCATTCTGCACCATGGGCTTGATGTTTGCTCTGCTGCAACTTCCTGCATTTCTCATAATAACCTTATGTCTGTCTCCGAGTAAAGCATCTCCAGGGATTGTGCTTTTGAGGGGGAAGTACTTGCTGTTTTCAAGCAAGATTTTCTTTCAGGAACTAGAGAGACTGGAAGATTTTGGCCAGGCCCAAAGAGTTGTGGTGAATAGGTTTAAATCTAGTTGGTGGCCGGTCACGACTGGTGTCCCCCAGGGTTCAGTTTTGGGGCCACTCCTGTTTAACATCTTTATTGATGATCTGGACGAGGGGATCGAGTGCACCCTCAGTAAGTTTGCAGACAACACCCAGTTGGGTGGGAGTGTTGATCTGCTCGAGGGTAGGGAGGCTCCGCAGAGAGACCTGGACAGGCTGGAGTCATGGACTGAGGCCAACTGTAGGAGTTTCAGTAAGGCCAAATGCCGGGGGCTGCCCTTGGGCCACAACAACCCCCAGCAGCGCTACAGGCTTGGGGAGGAGTGGCTGGAGAGCTGCCAGTCAGAGAGGGACCTGGGGGTGTTGATTGACAGCCGGCTGAACAGGAGCCAGCAGTGTGCTCAGGTGGCCAAGAAGGCCAATGGCATCCTGGCTTGTGTCAGGATTAGTGTGGCCAGCAGGGACAGGGAAGGGATCTTACCCCTGTACTCGGCACTGGTGAGGCCGCACCTTGATGACTGTGTTCAATTTTGGGCCCCTCACTACAAAAAGGACATTGAATGACTCGAGCGTGTCCAGAGAAGGACAACAGAGCTGGTGCAGGGTCTGGAGCACAGGTCGTACTAGGAGCGGCTGAGGGAACTGGGGGTGTTTAGTCTGGAGAAGAGGAGGCTGAGGGGAGACCTCATCGCCCTCTACAGCTACCTGAAAGGAAGCTGCAGAGAGCTGGGTTTGAGCCTCTTTAGCCTAGTAGAAAGCAACAGGGCAAGAGGGAATGGCCTCAAGTTGCGCCAGGGAAAGTTCAGACTCGATATTAGGAAGCATTTCTTTACAGACCGGGTTGTTAGGCGTTGGAATGGGCTGCCCAGGGAGGTGGTGGAGTCCCCATCCCTGGAGGTGTTTAAGAGTCGGGTTGACATAGCACTGAGGGATATGGTGTAGTTGGGAACTGTCAGTGCTAGGTTAATGGTTGGACTGGATGATCTTCCCAACCTAGACTATTCTGTTTTCCAGCTGAACTATCAGTACAAACCTAGATGACAGGGACTAATGGAAATTTGGTGACAATGATCTTAATGAAGTTGTTTGTTGGGTCGATTACATGCATACATACCTGTATACCACACGTATTAGTACCTGCAACCAGTCAATGTGTTTGGAGCTGGCAGAAAGGCCAATAATTGGATAGGAATGAGAAACAACTATTCTCATCTTTGAACTTTTCTTTCAAATTGATTTGCAAAGAACAAAGGCAGAACAAAGAGGAAAAACTTGAAATGTTGGCTCCTGTTTTAAAGCAGGTTTTGCAACAAAGCCTATAGATTTGCTATTCCAGTGTCTTCCCTGAACACTGAATACATGCTTTGAAAGCTGAAGTAACTATGCATAGTTTGTAGCTTTTTTTGTAATTTGCATTCAACAGAGTAACCAGAAACCACTTCCTTGAAAAATATCTGGTCTTAAAGTAGGGGACCATTCATCTGACACAGGGCTATCCACCAATATTTTTTCAGTCACTCACAGGGTTAGTTCACCTTTCTGTTGACATAATAAAGCCAAACCAAAATTTTAGGCTTAAAAAAAAAAAAAAAAAAAAAAAAAGTGGATTTTCATAATTACTGTCAACACAAAATTGATGCTTTTGCTTTTATTTCAGAAGATGCTGGTTATTCTAAACACTAAAGCCATTCAGTCAGCTGCTGTTTGGTCAGATTTCTGTGTTTCTGTGCTGAAACTTCCTGAAGCACCTTCCCTCTCCTACTACTCTTTGGAATTCATAAACACAAAGACTAAAGTTACTCATACACCATTTTAAATTTTTTAAAATACATTCCTAAATGTTTGACACTGCACATGAATGATAAATAAGGTTGTACTAATTAAAGCAAAAAATAAATTAATAAAAAATAAATTTAAAACTAATGTCTAACAGATAAATGCGCAGAAAGTTGGGGTTTAATCATAGATGAGTTTTCTCTTCAGTTGCAAACCCCTCTTAGCAATTATCTTATTTACATTGGCTTAATACCATTTATTCTGGAGACAATATCACAACATTGGGAGCAAGCCAATTAATTAAAATCATGGCAAAAGAGAATTTTAAAGTCTCTTTGCATGATTTTATTTAGAAGCACTTTATCCCTATAATACAGAGCAATATTATCAGTGCAGCAATTTGCTTATACAAATACCATTAGTCTCCTTAGAGGTCATTCAGGAATGTCCCTGAATACACATGTATACGGAAAGGTTTTTAGGTAAACAAGGATGTAGGAAAGGACTGGCTGGAGCCCTATGACAGAAGGGTGTTGGAACTCAGAGAGGACGTTTCAGTTCCTTGATACTGTGTGACACTGAGAAATGGCTTGGTCTTAGCAAAGCCCTGTTTCTTATCTTTTAAAGAAAAAAGTAACAAAAATACTTCATGTCTTATCCACCAATCTAATTTGACTTTTTGACAGAGGTCTATTGTTGGGGTTTTTATTCACTTAAAAAAAAAAAAAAACCCAAACAAAACAAAACAAAAAAAAAAAACACCAAAAAACCCCCAAAAACCAAGGCAACCCCCCCCCCCAAAAAAAAAAAAAAAAATAAAAAATGCCACCAGCATCTACAGAACCACATTTTCATCAGAGCATGGCAAGAGAAGGATAATCAGTAGCAGACACTGATTTATTTACATAGCACCATGTTGTGGTAAGGCATTAGCTGTTTTTTTCCATCTGCTTAGCCACAGGGGTGTGGCGCTCAGATCACAGCTAACGCTTGCAGGAGGTTAACCTCCGCGGGAAAGAAAGCACAAACGCCAATATGGTGGATGCTATCTGTTCGGTTTATTAACTGCGCAATTGCTTTATATACCCCTTTCTGTACATTGCGAGATCTTTAGTTCCCTGTTCTTTCCGTGCATCACGAGATCTTTTCATGTGCCTCTGTTTTTCCCGTACATCGCAAGATCTTCCAAGCGCCTCCCCCTACAGTTCCCCCTCCCCATGCTTTATTGACTATGCATCAGAAGTTGTATAAGACCGATGCCTTCCGGATCTTCCCTTTCTCTGTTCTGCAGCGGCGCCCGCAAGACCTGTCTGAGAGTTGTCTCAATCAAGGGTTAGTCAAACTTCAAAACCAGATCACACTTAGAATAATTCCACAGAAGGCTAAAACAATACAGCAGTTATGATTACTAATTAAAAGATAAGCTAAGTTCGCTATTTATAATTAAGGGATGTGACTAATTACTACAACCTAAACAGTGAGGAAAATATGAAGTAGCACACTTAATTAATAAAATACTAACGTTCAGATCCGCAATTGCTAGGGAACCCTGGATGCAGCGAGAATTTAGAGTGCCCTTCCTCACAAACTGGAAATCCTACGCGATGCGTCCATCCGTAGGTGAGGCATCCAACGTCGCTGCAAGCAGGTCCACGCTCTAAATAAACAGGCCAAAATAACCGGCAGTTTTCTTTGAGCGGAAACATCTGATTTCATCCTCCTCTTGGGTTCCACCCAGAGTCTGGCCAGTACTCCAGGGGGAAAACCAAGGGAGTTTCTAAATAAGGTTAAACACTTGAGTTCTTAATTCTTAATATTCCTAAGCAAAGAAAGTTGAATACATGCATTCTTACAGCATTTCATCCTTATTAATAACTACATTTAATCTAAACTACATCTTCCACTATTGACTAATAAATCTAAATATTTCATTAAGGCAACTGTAGTGTAGTTTGTTCTGTTGCAGTAGCAAACATTACCCAGACATTCTGCTTAAAAAGATAAGTTGAAGAGATTACAAACAGTTGGTACAGGGGCATCCACAGCGCCCACAGCTGGATCCTGAGTGCTGGCTGCCTCTCACGCCTCAGGTGTGGTTGCACACACCTTGTCAGTAATCACCAGGGACTGTGACCTGTGGAGACACAAGCATAACCTCTTCTCCAGGTTATTAAAGAAAATAGTTCTATTTGCACCACACCTTTCCACCATCCATTAATTTAACCTTACCAAGTGTTTGTGGTGTTGCCACCAAAATTAATATTTTGGGCAATGGTGTTGACCTGTGATAAACAAGAGTTCTTTTCCCATCTCATTTGCTATAGTTACCCATATGTTAGGTCTGGGCGAGATAATTTGTCTCGCAAAGGATTTAAGTAGCCAAAGGCCACAGAAAATCTTCAAAACTTTTAAGAAGAAGTGGTTATTTCAGGTTTTATACATCGCTCAGGTATCCATTTAATTAAACCCTCCTTTTCCACTGCTGCATACCCACGTCCGAATACTCTCAGCGACCAGCCCGATTCCCATGCCATCGTTCCCGGTTCCTTGATCTGAACCAAAGGATAGTTTCTTGTTGCCTGGGTTGGCATAAAGTGTTTCCACAGGGGAGGTGTGGACCCGTTGCCTCTAACAAAGTGATTTAGAGCATAAAGGGCACGGGACAAAAGAGTCTGCTGTCAGTCTATGGGTATTGCCCCCTTATGACCTTCCCCCTCCCCAAGCTGTTGTAGTTTTGCTTTTAGGGTGAGATGCGCACGTTCTACTATTGCTTGTCCTTGACTGTTTTAAGGGAGGCCTCTACTAACTTGATGTCCCATAGTGCACACCATTCTTTAGTACGTTTAGCAATGAAGCAAGGGCCATTATCTGTTTTGATTTCTTGTGGTTTCCCCAATAAGGCAATGACGCCCTCCCAATGAGCAATAACATGTCTGGCTGTTTGTTTGCGAGCCATTGTGGCTAATATTGTAGAGCTAAAGGTGTCAATGGTTACTATGAGGTATTTATTTGGTTTTAATAGGTCACATTCTGTTATGTCAGTTTGCTATATCTGATTGGAAGAGAGACCTCTTGGATTGACACCTGCTTCCCACAATGCGCCCTTTTGACAGTAGGGACAAAGTGCTACTATGTTTTTTGCTTGTGACAGAGAAATATGACATGTTTTTGCTAAGGCTTTTGCTCCGAGGTGCAAAAAGGCATGCAAATGCTTTGCAGCATCTAGTGACCATACGCCCTAAGCCGCCTGGTCAGCATGGTGATTGCCTTCTACAATTGGACCAGGTAGGGATTGATGACTGTTCACATGTGTAAGAAAGACCTGCCCTATGCGTTGTTGTAGAGCATCATACAGTAAAGTTGATGCCTCTGTCTGTACAAATCCTACTGCTGTCATTTTGTGTACAAGTTTATAAACGTATAAAGAGTCTGTAACAATATTAATTGGATTCTCTGTTTCCTGTTGAAGTGCCATCTGGACCGCTTTGGCTTCCAACCATTGTACTGATTTGTCAATCTGAGTCCACAATTTCTTTTGCCCGCGTCCCTCAGCCTTCCATACGACTGCAGCTATGTATGTGGTGCCAATAAGAGGGCGCATGACTAGAGGTAGTGTAAGTTGTAGGTGAAGTGTTTTCAAGTGTGAAACCCATTGTAGACCCTTTCCAGTTACTATGGTGCCCGGAAAGTCAAAGATGGCACATTGTAAGTCTTCCGAACGCATAACTATGTCATCCCATACTTGTTGCTTCCAGGGGATGAGTATTGTGTCAGGTTCCTTTCCAAAGTGTTGAAGGGTCATATTACGTAGGCGTCCTATAAGGTCTGCTATAACAGCAACTATGGTAACAAAGGCGGCCTTGTTGGTATTTTGGTAAGCCCAGGCTAAAGGTGCAGGCTTGCCATCCGTGCCTTGGAATAGGATGCCTATTGTGCCATGGTCAGAAATAAAGTACCCTGCTGTGATTGGTTGTTTTGAATCCCATCGCTGCAAAGGTCTCTGTTGTTGTAAAATACCTTGTATAAGTGCTAAATTGTCCTGGCATTCTTTTGTGAGTTTTCTTGGTTCCCACAAGTGTTCTCCTTTCAGCAATTCATAAAAGGGTTGCATAAGTCCCAAGGGAATACAGACAAAGCTGCGGAGCCACTGTAAGGCTCCTACTAATTTCTGAACATCATGTAGAGTGGCAATATGTGGAGCAAGAGCTATTGGTTGTGGACTTATAGCGTTCCCTGCAAAAGTCATACCCAGATATTGCAATTGCGTACCTCACTGGATCTTTGCCTCGGCGATATTCAAATTATGTTGTTGCAACAAGGCTTTGGCACTCTGGAACAGGTGTTCCACTTGCTGTTCTGTAGGTGCTGCTAATAGTATGTCATCCATATAGTGTATCACATAATGGTCAGTCTTACCTTCTCTCAATGGTGCGATGGCTTTGGCCACATACAGCTGACAAATAACAGGTGAGTTTTTCATACCTTGAGGTAGTACAGTCCATTGCCAACGCTGAGCTGGTTGAGCAAGGTTCACAGAAGGCATGGTAAAGGCAAATCTTTGTCGGCGGGATGTAAAAGGATGCTGAAAAACCAATCTTTAATATCAATAATCACAATGGACCAATCTTTTGGTACGGCGGAACCCCAGGGCAATCCAGGTTGCAGGGCACCCATTGCCTGCATCTGTTGATTTACAGCCCTGAGGTCATGGAGTAAGCGCCACTTAGTCTTATCTTTCTTTTGGATAACGAACACAGGAGTATTCCAAGGGCTTGTAGAGGATTCCAAATGACCCGCCTGTATTTCTTTTTCTACTAATTGTTGAAATGCACTTAGTTTTACTGAGTTAAGCGGCCACTGCTCGACCCACACCGGTGAAGAAGTTAACCATGTAAGTTTTAAGGCTGGTATGTGCTCGGCAGTGGCCTCTAATCTAAATTTGTAATGCCAATTTTCATTTGTTGCATGCAGTCACGGCCCAACAAAACTCCCTGAAAATTTGCTAATACTATAGGCTTGAGTATTGCAATCAAGGCTCCTTTCTTCTGGTCTTGGATTTTAAATGTTGTGTCGGTGATTGCTTTGTACACCGGTTTTTCTCCTCTGACACCTGCTACAAATCCCCCATATGTAGTTTGCCACTGTCCTGGCCACCATTTTTCGCCCACTACTGTTATATCAGCTCCTGAATCAATCATGGCCTGCAGCACTATTTCTTCTGTTCTTCCTGGGCAAGGTTGGCTCATCCAAATGGTGACCATGGGCTTATCGCTACAATCTAAAATGAGAGCCACGGTTCCTGACCCTGAGGGGCATCTTGTGGAAAATTGTGGGCATACTTGACTGTCACTTGGGGAGTATAGGAGAAGTTGTCTCTGATTTTTGGGGGTTGCTTGCGCGGCATTGGAGGAGCCCGGCCCCCATTCCTGGCTCCTCCCCTTTCGTTTCCCTGATACTTATACCAGCAATCACGTGCCCAATGACCTGTTTTGCCACATACCCAGCAAGGTGCAGTTATCAAGGAACGTGGTCCTTGTCGTTTCATCTGATGAGATCTTTTATGAACACCAGAGAGGTGTTTTTTTCTATATGGTACAGGTTTTTTCTGCAAGGTGGACATCACCTGGGGCATGTATCATTGCCTCCTTTTGCACCACTTGTTGTAAGAGGGTGGCAATAGGTGTATTCAAAGGAATATCCTTTATAATATCCTTGATCATTAGATTAGATTGCTGTCAGATACATTCTATTATTACAGCTTCCTTAGCACCATCAGGTAAGTCTGATTCGGTGACCGCAGTGTGGAGCCTATTAACAAATTTTAAAAATGGTTCATTTTGTTCTTGCCTAATAGAGGTCCACAGGGGTTCTGTCTTTTCTAACTTAGCTATATCCATGAAAGCTTTTTTTACCAGCTTCAGTAGTGGCGGAAAATTCCCTGGGTCTGAGTTGTAACTGAGCAGGGGTTGTTGAAAATACTCCCTGTCCTGTAAAGCAGTCGAAAGCAGTCTCCATGTGAGGGGTGTTGTAGATCTACGATTGTAGGGTGAAGCTTTACTCCTAACATTATACTGTCTTTCGGTACGAGCTGCCAGTCAGTAGGGTGTTTTTGTCAACAAGAGGAAGCAGCCCCGCCCAGGATCAGACGTCTGTTTTCCTGGGTGAAGGCTGCCAGTGTACGTACTGCCGCCGTCAGTTCCGCTAGCAATTTCGTCATTTCCTCTTCCGGTTTTTTCTCCTCCCTTTCCGGCAACGCCCCTGCCTTTCCCATGTGATTGGATTTAGGATCACTGTCGTCTGATTCGTCATCTGACTCCGCCTGAGTTTTTTGATGTCGACAGTGAGCAAACTGACTGCCTGATTGTTTTATATCGTAGGGGTCAGGAGGCTCCGCTACAATCCAAGGTTTCACTTCCTCCGGAGGAGGGGGTGGACCCGGAAGCCAGTCGAGCAGGGGATCCGGCCGAAGCCGCCCCTTTTTGTTCTCCTGCTGTTTTTGAAATGCTTGCATTTCTTGTTTACATTCTTGCATTTGTTTTCTCCACTCCTCCTCCTCTAAGTCAGCCGATTGCATTGCTGCTTCTACTTTTTGTGATGTTTCCCGAGGGTATACAGGGGAGGGTGCAGGCGAACCGGAAGGGCTAGTGCCACTTCCGCCCTCTTTGTTTTCTTCAGAGGGTTTAAATTCTATGGGCCACGCCGCCCCTAGGTTGATGAATTCCTCATCAGAGGAAATATCTTCAAGGTCCTCTGTCTGAGTAACTTTATCTGAGGAACCCTGGAATCTGCTATGTGCATCCTCAGATGCATGCTGTTCGGCTTGGGCAATTTTCATCAATGTATTTACTTTATCCCAAGTCATCAAGTTTTGTGGATTTCCCTTTTTTGCTTGCTCTTCTAAATCAGCTCTCATCAGGGGCCACAGCTCAGGCTTCATACAATCCATCGGCTCAGCCAGAATACCGAGCTTTAATAATCTTTGTAGCATCTCTTTTAAAGCTCTCGACTTCATAGAAGTCTTATATTTTCTGCCCCATATTTTTATTACCTTTATTGTGGCCTGCATGGCACACCCTGGAGTCTCCCGTCCTGCGTGAAGCTCCTTTGCCTCCTGCCGTGTACCGCCAACAGCCACCGTCCGTACACCGGGGTCACCACATGTTGTGGTAAGGCATTAGCTGTTTTCTTCCATCTGCTTAGCCACAGGGGTGTGGCGCTCAGATCACAGCTAACCCTTGCAGGAGATTAACCTCTGCGGGAAAGAAAGCACAAACGCCAATATGGTGGATGCTATCTGTTCGGTTTATTAACTGCGCAATTGCTTTATATACCCCTTTCTGTACATCGCGAGATCTTTAGTTCCCTGTTCTTTCCATGCATCACAAGATGTTTTCATGTGCTTCTGTTTTTCCCGTACATCACGAGATCTTCCGAGCGCCTCCCCCTACAGCACCATACCAAAAGGAATTAATCCCCTTAAATGCACAGGTGCTACTTTCTGAGTTCCTCCTTATTTGTACTGCCAAAGGACAAAACCATCTATTTTAATCTATGCCACAGGTAGGGGAACTAGGTTTAAATCTGTGTTTACTTTCTAAAATACCTGCATCACTGAATCCATTTCTGTCCCAGATTCCTTCTAATGGTATCCAATTAACCAGCAACAATATAACCATCCATCAGAAACTGATGCTCAGAAAATTAACTTCATATTTAGCATAAGCCCTTAAATTTAAATGTTTATTAGCAAGGTAGTACAATGACATGAAAACACACACCAAAACTGTGCGTATTTTCAAGCTCAAAAACTGAATTACTTCTAAAGCAATGAAAACTTATGTACATGTGAATGATGTGTACAAAAAGCTAAAAACTGAATAGTTCATTTAAAACCAAAAATATTTATCTTGCTTAAAATCAAAGTGAAACAAAAGATTTCTTGCCATATCCCATCATTCAGAATTCACTTTCTCCACACGACAACGCTGAAGAACAAAAAATTAAATACAAATGTTGTTAGCAAATTTGCTGGCACATCCACTGGAAGCCCGTAAAAGCACACATACTGCTAGGCTTGACATCAAGTAGTTATAAATCAATTCAACACAGAAAACAGCTGAAGGACTCTGACAGAAAGGTCTGTCAGTAAATTAGAAACTTGGTTGCAGCCACCTGCACATGTGTGGATGACATTAACATCTGTGAATGGCATGCATGCTGACACAACATAGTGGTCTGGACTTTTAACCTGCCTATCTATCAGGTTTTCTAGTTGAAAGTAGTTTTCTATTTCCAGCTAGCTCAGCTTTTATCTGTGAATATTTTAACTCTCATAAAAAATACATTACCTCCACCTTGCACTGATGGTTTTGCAGGGCTGCCTGAGGCATGTGTACAAACTACCTTATTTCTCTGAAGAGATACAAGAAACACTTATTTTAGGATTGACAGGTTTGGGTTATTTAGTGAATATTTTCTAGGTGTACTTGGTCATCCACAGAATAGGTCTGACAAGCTCTGTCTTCGTGTAAATTTTGTGTGGTGGCATTACTTTGGTATTACTTTCTAGTGCCGTGTCATCTTTTTGTTCTGAAGGACAGACATCAAGACCATGATTCTTCTGGGATCCTTATTGCAGACCCAACCATCTCAGCTTTCCATATTTCTTTGGAAAAAGGAAACGAATATCATTTATGTCCTAGGACAAAAGTTCTTTGAAGCATTTATCTCAGTCTCCACATCATCATCGCTTTCATTCACTCCAACTCATCTCCTGTATCATCACTGGTTCCTGAGGCTGGCTCCTGAGATTCTTATCAAACTTCAGCAGCACCCTCTTCCATCAGTTTCTTTTCTCAGCATGACCTTGTACAGTCACTCTTTGGCATATTGCCTCTATTCCTTCCTCTTAGTTCAAAAGGCGCTTGAGTTCTTTGCCTAGCCAATCTCTGTATATTACCTGTAGAGTAATTTTCTGCAAGCCATACAACCTGAATTACCAGAGAGGAAAAATATGAAGTATGCTACAAGATATGAATATTAGCTGTACTATATAATAATTCACTTATCATGAGGTTCTTCAGAGCTGAAAGCTAAATGCATAATTTAAGAAATAAATTTACTAGTGAATAGTATTAAAAATAAGAGATATCTTACATTGTATTGAAAAGAGCATACACATCCTCTAAGTTTAATATATTAGTTTTAAAATGCTGCTGATTGCATAAGACTTACTGCACAGTGTTGAGCTTGAGAGTTTAATCATGCTATTAACACTGAGAAAGTAATTCAGAATCTTCAGTAATTTAATAGATATGTATGGTATGATATAATTCTTTTCCCTTCCCTCACTTTTACATTAGCATCTAGCCAATTGCTTCACCTCACAAGACAGACAGTGGGTCAGAGATTGTAGAAGTGAAAGCAATCTAATTTCAAAAGTATCTGCTCTTTTTTTATTTTTTAATTTGTCCTTTATTCTTCTGGGTAGACAATTAAAATAGTTTCATGCAATAAAACTGACTGTCAGCCTGCACAACAAAAGATAAAACCAGCATTGGAATATCCTGACACATTATAAAGCCACAAATATTATGGAAATATACCAAAGCAATGACATAGGAACAACTGGCTGACTGAGATCCACCCAGTTCTTCAGCTAAGTTCTTTTAGACAAGAATATACTTTAATTTATTAAGCTATCCTAGTCCTTTCTTTAGGGGTTCAATACTTGTTCTTAAGCACTATCACACTGAAGGAGTTCTATAAAATAGCACTGGTCTTGACCTTTCATTAGCTTTAGTTCATTACCCCTACTTTCTCGGGCTGATAATTCAGCTTGTACATCAGCGGTTGCTTCAGTACTGTGTAATATCTTTATTTTTTCCCCACTAGTTTGCCTTATGAAAGAGTACTTTTTTCCTAAAAATATTTTTTAAAAATCATCCAATAATTTATTTTGATTTGATAGTTTCTCCATTGCAAGCCAAACAATGAAAAGAAGCAGCTGTTAGAATTAGTTGCACCTAAATTGTTAAAAAAATATGGAAGTCCTGGTAAAAACTGCAACATATCAAGTAAAGCAGGCATGTGCTAAAGAGCTGTCATGAAGCCCTTACATAAGTTGACTCACTCATAACAGAAAAAGATTTCTGTCCCCGCAATTCATTCCTATCCTTCCCAGCTTTGTTCTCTCCTAAAATAATCCCTCTTTCATTCTGGCCACTATGGACTGCTATAGAGGGGAGAAAAGAGCTGAGGATTGATTTATTTCTTCATTGAGATCCATGTGCTACTGAGGAAAATGAAGCGATAACGGGGCCTCCCCCTCTTCAGAATGGTGAGGAATCATTTATTTCTGGCAGCAAGTCAAGGAGAATGCACAGATGGATTTAGGAAGTGGAGTCCCCAGCTGTACTTCCAGCATATGTTACTGCAGAAAAGCCACCTCTCTCCTGGCTCCTTCATTGGGTAACAAACGGTAGAAGCAGGAGCACTGAGGGAGTTGTGATCACACCAAATTATGGAAATGGAGAAGGAAGGGAAGTGAATTCCACAGGTAATACAGAAAATGGTTTCCCAGGAAGAGGAAAGAACTTTCACAGCACATGGCTTCCTCATACTGACCTCTCCTCTTGCAGCCCATGGAAGGTGTTTACTAGTTAAATGCCAAAAGCCCAGGACTAGGTTGCTTCATAATTCAGTGAAACACTGATGTCAATAGCTGGATTCCAAGAGTGAGAGAAATGTACTTCTCTGTGCTCCTTAATAAGCCTGACTTTTTACATCTGACCTACTGAAAGGTCCCAGAATGCTGTGCCAGTTAGGCTGAAGACAACATACTCAAAGCACCTCTGCTGCCAGTAGAGAGCTAACAATTTTCTGTCTAGTCATTTCAAAAGCAAAACATCTTTATTTATTCCTTGCAGCCAGCTGGCAGCATCTAATGCTTTGACTTCCAGAAAGCATGCTGCAAAGATTCCTCCCAAAACATGGTGTAGCTAGACTGCAGGTACAATATGACTCTTGTCCCTTGTGGAGCTGCCTGTGCTGTCCCTCTGCCCTTGCATGGTATAGCGACAGCTATGGGCTGCTTGTTCACAACTGTGGCAGTTCCTGTGGCAACCATTACTTCACACTGTGTCACAGAAAAACGCTAAATAAATGTGATAGATAAGGCAAACGGGTTAAAGAGGTTACAGTGCATTCAGAGTAACAGAGGTGAGAGTGACATCTGCTCAGATGCCACCTATGAAACAGTTCCATACTACAGCATAAATATATATACTAGAGTGTAAATAACACAATGAACAATGGAAGATTTCCTGTAGGGCAGCTACAGTGAAAAGGCTATTAGATACTGAGGCTTGACTAATGTACTCGATGGTTTATACATGCTTTTTGTCCTCAGTTTCCAATGGGTAGGTATCCACATCCCCAAATTCTTAACAATTGCTACTTATATGCCTCCTCATGGGCAGAATTATGAATACAGCCAAGAACTAAATGAGCAGGAAAAAAAAAAAAAAGCTACATTTGTACTGCTGGAGGGGATCCAGAAATGCACAAGGGCACCTGGGTACTCGGGTGAGCCATGATGAAGGAGCAGAGCAGGTGTTGCTCTGCACATCAGCTGACAGTTGCTCCCTCCAGAGCTCGCCTGGCACCTCCAACAAACACCAAACTCACATGGTCAGAAATAAGAATCACTGGACCACAAAGACTCTCTATCGTGTTGGAGCACTTTTAAGTCGTTCCTAATTCCCAGTAATGGCATCTAGGACTGCCTTAGGCTCACAGCCTTCATGAGTTTGGCAAGCCTGGATCCTATGCCTTCTTCCTTTACATGAAGGTTTTTAAGAAATACTGACAAGTAATGCCAACAGAAGTTTGATTGATGTCTGCCATATTAGAGTTTTGCTGGGTCCATTCAGTTTGGACAAAGGAAGAAGGGAGAAATGCAGAAAGTTCCAAAGACATTTTTTTTCTATACAAATCTAATTTTTCTATAACTTTTAATGAGTTTTAAATCTCTTATCAGCAAGTATGTGAATTAATGCAGAGCACTAGAACGAAATGTAAAATGTGTTCAAAAAGATAAAACAGGACAGCGTTATTGGCTGTCACTTGCTTCGCTGGAATACTGCATTCCTTCTACAGTACCATGAAAGCTCATCTTCTCATTACTTTTTATTTGCTTTACTTCCCTATAATACATTTGCATAAAGAATAAAATGTCATAATTTTATGTGCTCTGAATGGGACCTAGATAACAAGGCAGGAGAATGCCTTTGCACTTCATAAAGGAAAGCTCAAAAAATATGTCTCTGAAGGAGGAAGTTTACTATAGAACACATTCATCAAATACATAGTGAAAACAGTATCACATCTGATAGGAAGCAAGCAGTTCTGGGACATTTGTCGGGCTCTGGGCCAGATTTTATCTCATTCACTCTGGTGAAATCCAGAGCAACTCCATTTAACTAATTTTGTGCCGCCATACCCACACTCAAAATCTTGTTCAGAGGTACAAGTTCCTCATCAAAATATATTGACTTCTTTCCCCTGTGATGTGATCTACCAAAGACAACACTAGATATAGTTGTAAAGCTCAGTACTTAGATATATAACGAAACTAACCTCCAACTTAAATTCCTTGTTAAATGAAGATGATACTCTTCCTCTTCCTAAATTTTTTCTGATACTCCAGAATGAAGTGCAATACATTAGGTGCATAATATTAAAAAAAATAATTAACACAATAACACAGCATCAATTATAACTTCAACAGTAATTTTACAAGATGGTGTGAGAGACTGAAATGTCACATGACTGTCTCAAAGCTTACTTGTGTCTGTGCAAACCTCCAAGAGAAGCTGCTGTGGCCTGTGAATTGGTCTGGGGGATGCTGCCCAGAGAAGCGGGAGTGTATTGAAGGATGCACCCCCCACTTCCTTGCAATTGCATTGTCCAGACTCTTTAGATAAGCTTGAAAGGGGCAGACGTGTGCTGAGCTGGCCCCATCCTGGAGCCGTTTGTGGCTCTATTGTGCAGGCCAGACCCCATGCCTGCATTGCCAATGAACTGATAAGAGGCAAACGTTCCTGCCCTTGAAGATGGATGCAACAAAACCTGTGGGACCAGAGAAAAAAAAACAAAACCTAAAGGCGAGCAGATATGCTGATTAGCAGGTATGATGGTCTTAAAAAGGCAGCAGAAAATCTTGCTTAGGGTGCATCCACCATCAAAGCCAGATCCGTGTGCACCCACCACTGAAGAACTGAAGACTGAGGACCAACGGGACGCCTCTGGATCCATGGTGGTGACTACTCTTGAAGTCCTATCCCCCATCCTTGATTTATTTCTGACTTTCCTTCCATTCTGTCCTATCACTACCCCTCTTCACCTTTTTAATAATAAAAACCTGGTTTGGGTACATGTCATTTGACCTTGTTTGTGTCTTAATCTTGCTCTTGGGATCGTATCGAAACCTCCCCCAACATTGGATGCTGAAAATAATGATGCCACCATTATCAATACAAGACTACTTTTGCTAAGTGTGTTATACAGTCCTCAGTTACCCATTGTTTCTTGGTTTGACACTACATATGAAAGACAATGGTACAAGTGGTCATGACCTGGTTTATGGATCACTAATTGATTATTCATTGAACAAAAAAATCCATCTGAATTACCTTCCTGTAGGATGGAGATGTTCATTCTGAAAAGATGGGAATCCAAATGCTACTTCACAGTCCTAGCCATAAGAAAAATTAACATTGAGAAAAGCTTTATTTTATATTAGCATAAATCCTTAAAAACTCTGCTGTGTCAACATGTAGAAAGGCGACCTGACAACAGAATCCTTTTAGCTACTTACAGATCATCATGACAGAAGTCTTCAAAGATTAAAAGGGTTGAATTCTATTGGTACTTTCTTGCACCGTGTCTATGGACAACACTGCATTCTCCATCAGAAGAGATTTTGAGGAAAAGCTTCCCACTTTCAAGAGCTGCACATAGTATGCGAATTACACACTAATTAATGTTGTGAGAGATCAGTTATGTATGAGGTTTTCTTTTTTCCACTTGCTCCTAAAAGCTATTAGCCACACGTGAAAACAGGCCAGCACTTGACTGTACACTGTGATCAATGCATAGATATCAACTCTCACCTGTGTTTCTAGATTTACTATTTCAAGCACAGCTGTTTGGAATCTTTCTTTTTCTCAGTGGAGATATCATCCTCATTTGGATTAGTAGCTACTGATTAACAAAATCCACATTCTCTGTATATGCTAGGAGATCATTTGCATTCATGGTTACTATTGAAGGTAACACAGCATAATTAATATAAGAACTTCCACAAGGTCATTTCTTCCCTTAAGTTGTGGATTTAGTATTTTAAATATCATTAATTTAAAATTATACTTGGTCTAGGGTCAGAACAGATCTTAGGAGCCAGATGTCTTCATGTCAACTCCAGATGAGTTTGACTCTGCAGAAACTGAGGTTGCAGAAATTAACAGAAATAAATCAAAAAGTCGAATCCAACAAGCATGTGACAGGAAGGGCTGGTTAAAACATACATTCTCAATGAAATTCACAGGTAGTGAGAGATGAAGTAAGAGAGGTTTTGTCAATGTCCTGTTATTAGAGAGGGGTTTTTGTTGCTTGAAAAATGGAAAACGAATCTGACTAGAGAAGAATTGTATAAAATGTAAAGTTTTCCTAAAACTACTTATTGGGACTGAATGTTCTTTCTCCCTGTGAAATCTCAAATGCATTTAATACGCTTTGATCACCAAATACTTTTTTTCTATCTGTGGAACTACATATTTGCTGAGCTGAACTGCATTACAAGAGAGACTTCCCAGAGCCTACCACTTTTCATTTTTTCTCCTTCCTTTAGATGGCCAAGATGTCAGGTTTGACTGCCTTGTTGGATGATGAGGAGTGGTTGTAGTTACCAAGTGAGCAATTGCTTTGAACCCAGTTAACAGAAATCAGCGGTCCTAGCTGACAACACAGACAGATGAAGTAAATGCGCTGATAAAGAAGGTGGTCTTCAAAACCTTCCCCATTCACAATATACAGTGTGGGCTGACCTATGCACATACACCTACTTCATGGAAATATATGCATTTTTACAACACATTAATTAGGAAGGTATTTATGGCCACAGCTCTGTAGACTCAGCTGATAGAAGAAATTCAAACTGCACTCTTGTTTAGATAAAATTTTATTATGCAAACCTGTGTACAATTTTGTTTCTGTTGCAGCACAAAACTGATAAATGTCAGAAGACTAGAAGGTGCTATGAAACAGAACCGTCTTCAGGCCAACATTTGTATCTATGCCATCAGATTCAAGAGGAGGATATGAGATTAGAGTAGTTCTAACCTTGATTATCCAAGCTCAAGAAAATTATATGGTATGACTAGGGTATTAGGCACTTAATTAAAAATATCTTCCTGAACAAACACATTTATAATTTTCCAGGCAACATTCTCAGAAGCATTGCTGATTTCTGTCTTCTCTTGCTCCTTCAGTTTCCAACTAGCATAGACATTTTGTACCTACCACAATGTGGAGGTTCAATACACTAATCAGAATGCAGCTTTAATGCATTAGCCTTTGCGCACCATTGCCAGGATTTAAATCCCAGCTGGATGTTCATATTCATGATGAGACTGCAATTATTTCTGCATCTATATTGTACTAACATGAGAACTTCACTTTCAGCAATAAGGCAGAGAGGTTGTGAATTCTCTATGTGTGAGCATCTGAGATAGCAAGAATCCAAAAGAATTTTAATTATCCATCACCCATACAATCCAGAAGAACTCTGCATTCACTTCTAAAAGATGTATTTTAAGAATCCACACAGGATTTCTCAGGGTTTTTATAATTAATAGAAATATTAAGATGAAGAACTTTCCTATATACAACACCTTGCATGGAATATTTTGCATGAGTATTGCTTTCCAATGAAATTTCTGCAACATGGAAGTTGCCTGGGTGGCAGTGAGACAAGGCTGCTCTGACAGTATTGTTACAGTAAATCCTAGAGGCAAAAGGATAGCAAATATCCTACATTTACTCTAGCTGATTGCTTTTAGGTCACTAATGTATCAAAATCAAGCTGTGTTTTAATTTTTAGACCTCTCAAATTTAAGTGTAAGTAGAAATTATAACTGGTAAATATTGAAATTTGAATAATTTATTAGACTGAGAGTCTCAGGTTGAAAAATTGAGCTTAGAACTCTAACTGTGGCTAAATTATGTTAGTGCTATGCCTTCTATATCCTTTAGATCATGAAAGGGCTGAAGAAGCCTATAATGAAGTGTCATGTGAACGAACTCCTCAAACACTATTTGTAATCATTATGCATAAACTGAAGTCTGTAAAGAATCTGTCTTAATTATGCATCGAGCAGTCACTGGTAGGTAAGTAGCTTTTAATCAGAGACTTGATTGCCAACTTCTTTGTACCCAATCCCTAATGAATTACCCTGTTACATGTCATTCTTCTAGCCAGTTAATGCATCACATGTACCTTTTTCATTTTGAGGATGTAAAACACTTTAGACTAAGTCTCTATATGCCTCATTTTATAAAAAGGATAATCACAGACTGTCTATATTGCATGTGATGAGAAATTATGACATTTTTATTTCATTATAATATCCTTGCCAGAAAAGCTGTTCTGGGAGAAGTACTCCAGCTATAGAAAGAACACAGAGAGTAAATACAAAGAGGGCAGCAGCAATTATTATGCGTAACACAAGACTTGGTATCTTGTCAGAGCCTTGAATGTAGGTGATAAATTACATTAGCAGAGTTGAAAAATTGCCTTCTTAAAATACAACAGTAACTAAAAAGGGAGCTGATCCTAATTAGATTAAATACAAACACAACAATCTTCTTTTTCAAATTAATGTTATTGCAAGCCACAACATTATGCCTATCATGTGTACCTGACTAGAAATTCAGATTTTCCATCTTTTTGATGTTTAAAGTCAAACCACAAAATATATTTGATTTGCCCTTTTCTACCCAATATTTACTTAGGTGTCAGCCTCTTCAGTATACTAGGGAGCTGAAAGACTGCGGTGCTCTAAGATTGGTTCAAGTCTTCCACTTCCAAAAAAATACAGTGGCAAAGCACCCTATTTTGTTCCTTCTTCTCTCCCACACAAAGCTGCCACTGTAGCCTGCTGGGCTCAATAGTTTGGTTTCCCTTCTCGTTAGAGAACCACCTGCCCTTCTGTCCTGCCTTTTATTTTCCTTCACAGAGCTATGATTTGCACTTGGGCTGGTTACTAGGGTGACTCATCAGAACATTTCTGCAGCAAGTCCCTAAGTCTGTAATATGAACTCTGATGTATTTCTTTCTCAGCAGAATCACCTGACAGTTCCAAGATGGGAAAATGGCACTCGTCATTATACGGGCCCTTACAGAGATATGGGTCCAAGCCAGAATCCTGAAGTACTTGGTGGCTAACACTCTGAGCTCATCTCTAGAACTAGACAATGCATCTTACAACCATTCATAGTTCAAATAAGCCTTCTCCTGGTGCTAGAGTCCTAAAGACTCCTTTCTTCCCCTGCCAACCCAGCTTTGGTAAAACTACCTGATGATATGAAAATTCCTTATCACAAACCACTAACCAAAAGCAGATTGAAATAACAATCAGACTAATTACTTTGTGATGTATGCGTGTGGGCAGGGGGTTCCTTTTGTCACTGAGCTACACAGTAGGATAGACTATTAAAAATAGCGTACTTTCTTCTGGTCTTTTTGAGTTCTGTTTCAGCATTCTGTACACCAGTTCTGCTTCCCACCTTTAGAGCTTTATCAGACCAGTTGAATAAAACAGCATATTAAAGGGACATCCCCTAGCTTAAAATGCTTACATAGGGCAAAATGACCTGAAAAATAGGAATGGTCATGGCTTCTTTTTTCTTAAACGATTTTCATTAGGAAAGCCAACTGTTCCTAAAGAAAAGTCCCCAAAGTACTTCAACACCTTTCTGAAGTACTTCACCTACTTTCTGAAAGGGGAAGTTTAGACTTTTGTGACTCTAATACAGTGAACAAAGATCGCATAGTGGTGATAAATTATGTAGATTATAGTAGACATCAGAAGCAGTGAATCATCCAGTATCTTGTATATTAGTTTCACTGTAGGCCTCTTTGCTGCATACTTGTGAGAACCCAGTCCAGTGGATCACGCAGACAGTTCTAATATTCCAATAAAAACTTTTTTCAATAGCCATAGCTTCCCCTTCCAACTGCTTGCTCAATTATACTGACAAACTATATATCAAAACTAGAGACTATTAACAATCTGGAAAATACGTGCAGCTTAATCACCCCAAGGTTAGACCAGCCAAACCCAAAGTAACTCTTTTATTGCTGCTCAACACCATGCAAACCAGTTTTAAGGAAAACAAACTTAATTACTTACCAAAAAACCCATACATATCAAAGGTTAAACAACACAGAGAGTAAACAAAACAGACTCCCACATAAGGTAAAGCATACTCTAACAAAAAAGCATAGCGCAGAAAATAGATGGGGTCACTCAAGTCACCCTCCCTACCACATGGGGTGAAGGAGACCCAAAACAAGAGCATATTGGTTCTTTAAACTCTGGTCAGCATAAATATCAGATTGCTGAGACTTAGAAAGTTTGTTAAAGAATGGTGTATTTGGGACTCAGTTTAATTCCCCATTAGTGCAGAGTAAGAGGACTGGATCCAGGAAATGAAACAGCTGCTGCTAGGTCTCAGTGAAGTCTAATCTGGACCCATGAACTGATGGCCCACTTGAGGCTGGGGTACATCTTTTAGTTCAATTTCATTCAAAAGAAATAGAGTTCATGAACTACAAGACCTCTCTGTGATATGAATTAAAGCATGGGAAGCAGAGATTCACTTCAAAACCCCAATATTAATCTGAAGTACTAACATAGAAACACCCACAGTGGTATGAAGATGAAAAAATTCCTTTATAGTTATGATGCAATCAAACAATAACAAGTTTTCTTGTTTTACAGCTTCCCTCTCCCATTACAGTTTCATAATAAATCTTTGCCCAGATAAATTCTACCTAAAGTTGCAGTTTTCTTGAGTACACAGGGAGTCACTTGCCTTAGATTTGGCTAATTGGGAAGTACAAAGAGTTAAAATACAACAATTATGTGAAGGAACTTCAATCATTCCTGTTGAAAATTGGAACAATAGCAAGAAGGCTACACACAAACATTACAGACACTTTGGCTGTGAACATCTAAAGAAAGGAAAAGACAGACAAATTCTCTGATACAGATCATCTCAAAAAATTTTGCATTTTCTTAACATCCTTGAGCTTGTGAGGGGGGTAAGCTTTGAATGCCTCCAATTTGGTAATGAATATTTCACACATCTCTAAGACTAACAACACATACATCAGAGGGGTGCTATGAAACTTAATTAATGTTTGCAAATCATTGTGAGACACAGGGATGAAAGGTGCTACAAACCAGCAATATCTCATTGGTAAAACTCTCAAAAACAGATCCTCAGCTGGTGTTAATTGTCAGTTCCCCTCTAAAGTCACTGAAGCTATCCAATTTATAAGAACCTGCTCCTCAAATCAAATGGGTTTTGTAAGAGGACAAATACCATTCTTATTAGAAAGATACCTGCAGAATAAAGCACTAGTTTATCGGCATGGTCCCTACACTGACTGAATTTTAAGACATGTTTTACTTCTGACAAGTGCCTTTCTTAAGCTATGAGAAGGTTATTTCTTTACATTTTTTAGCAAAGGTTTGGCAACCCTAAAAATGAAGTGCTGTAGGTACTGACAAATTCGGTCTTGTTTTCCTATATATCAAGTACAGATATAATGATCACCATCTAAACCAGCTTAAATTAAATAAAGAAGATGTACGCTGGCTAAGAGTCTATGTGCACTCCAGTGGGATGGAGAAGACTGGGGTAGGTGCCCTGGTCATGACCACCAAACAACCAGAATGTCCAAATAAAGCTCTTTTCTATTCTATGTGGCTTTGTCTATGACGAATTTTTGATGCTCAGAAGACTACCAAAAAAAAAAAAAATCACCCTACAGTTCCTCAGCTCTTCCGACTCATGCTTGCAGGTGCAAACGGTTACCAGGGTGACACACATTCGGAGGATACAAGCTGAAAATGGTGAATGATTTCTTACCATATCTGGCAACAAGCTGTTGCACCAGAAGCCAGGATTCCTTCTGTGAGAGCTCAAGTAATTAATCCACGAGGCATGCACTGAGAGAGCTTGTAATGGGAGGAAAGTATCAAAACCTTGTTGGTTCCCTGTCTGTGTCTTTAATACCATCTGTCAGTATTGGCTATTATGATTGCTTTCTGAGGCCAGAGTGCTTTTAAATAGTTGCAATCCCTGAACAACAGGGAGCACTTCTTGCTAAATTTATATGAGGATTTTTGAAATGGTCAGCCTTGTAACATCTTACAAGTATTTCTTGAAAACAGTTCTCAGAAGTCAGTTTCCTTCTCTCATCCGCTCTTTTCCCCCCAAACCAACAAAAACACAAGCTTTCTTTCAAATAATTACTTTTCAAGCTAAAAAATAAAATATAATCCAAAGTACATTTAAGAGTAAAATACCAATCCTTGCATATCAAAAGGTTGAAGAACACAGATAAGAAACCAGTTAAAGAAAGCAGACCAGCTTGTTACATCCATTGCTAAATCTTTTTGATGATCCTGTGAATCTCCCCTCAGGGACAATATTTGAGACTTATGCTTCTGTGGCAGCTATCACTACACCTGCAACCCTAAATTTTGACCAACTGATTCAAAACATCAGGTTCAAAACATCAATATTGTTGCTAATTACAAAAATGTCTGTAATTTTATTACATCTGTATGCATCCAAGCTGTCAGAATCTAGCAACCCTCATGCACTTCAAAAGATTAACATGATATAATAATAAATAATCACATTTATACACACGCTTCCTTAGAGGATCCCCAAGCACTTTGTGAAAATATGATTTAAGCCTCACTGTTCCTCTCTGCGGTCACATTCTTATTTTATCAAAGGGAAAATGTACAAAAAAAATAAGGATATTCCCTAAGGTGACTTGGCCAGTCAGCTGCAGCACAGGGAGTTTAATTTACAGGATCTGAATTCTAGTCAATGGTTCTGGCTCCCTGAAATAACTAAACTCTTCAAGTTACATAGAATTATACGTTCCTGCACCACCCTGTACATTTTCTTTTCTGTGCCATTTGGGAAAACACCATACATACATTTCGACTCATTACAGCACTGTTCTCAACTTCAAAGCATTTTGAGCATAATTAAGAGGTTTTCTTATAATGAAGATGATTGTCATAAAATGAAGTGCAGCTAGGATCCATGGGACAAAAGTCTAATAACATTCTATGGAGATTCTGCAGATTAAGAGACACACACCAAAACATGATCATAAATGCAACTAGTTAAAAAGAAAACTACACTTATATTGTCTCAAAAGACAATCATGCTATGGGGACTCTCCTTTTGCAGAAGTCATCACCAGTTTCTTTTTTTCTTGACACATAAATGACATAAAAAGTTAATTTTGTAGATGAACATATGTAGAGGATGTAAAATATATAATCAATAATCTCAATTATTGCCAAAATAAATATCCTTCACCCCCATCCCCCTTCATCCCCAGTTTACTAGCAGGAAATACACTGTAAAAGCCTAGCATAAAACCAAGATAAGATAGCTGCATTTTAATTTAGGCTTTGATAAGTCTTAGCACAGATAGCTTGAATGATTCCTTCTGCTGAACAGGGACATATGCTGGCCAAGAGTCAGTGCCAAAATGCAGCCCTAAGAGGAGCCGACTTAAAAATCCTTGCTGTGCCTCATTCAAAACTCCAGTTTGTTTTTCCCTTGCAGTTTTAAATTCACCTTTGCAATCCTGGTTTCTTACAAGAAGTAAAAAGAATAGTAAGGTTGTGCAGCACACATGGGTGAGGGGAATGGGAAGGCTACAAACAGAGAGCTCAATCTGCTGTGCCATATGAACAGCTGGAGAGGTTTAAAGACACCTACTACCAAAAATAATGTCCCATTTGGCCACAGAGAGGGCAAACCAACAAACCTTACTTAATGAACTATACAGATCATAAGGTTGTTTGAATTCAACTTTCATCACAAAAAGATGAAAGTCAAGATAGTAACATGGACACAGGAGCATTTTTCATGAAATCTAGGCAGATTTCCTAGAAAGGTTTGTTTGTTTTTTTTTTTTTTTTGACATTTGGAACAGATTTTAGCCAAGTTTTGAACATCCTGAGGCCAGCCTGTAGCCTGGGATTGGAAATACACAGTACTTTTAGAATGATGTAGACTTTTACTAGAAAAGCTTCCTCTGAGTAAATAAAAGCACCATCAGACTGCAAATTTTTCTGTGACATTCATATTAAATTGAAATTGCTGAAGGAATCCATTTCATATGAAGCTTCAAGAACAAGGTGTGGTGGTGCAATTCTTACCCCTCCCTGCCCTCCTTGTTGGGCTGCTTGGTGCCAGGTGTGATTCCATCCACATTCCTCCAAGCCATACACCAATCTATGGAGATAAGGACTGATAATGAGCCTGACTCCTGCCCCTCCCAATTGCTTGGAATAGGTTATAATGGCCCATCATCTCCTGATGGCCTGACACACCTGTGCCTGGGATGTGATCAGGTGGAACAATAACAGGGTTGCGTGTTATTCAAATTCTTGTGCAACTGCCCGAAGGCACCAGATAGTATTTGACAAAAGTCAATTATCTTGGATCCCATAAACTGTGACCACCAGAGAGACCCTTTGAGCTCTCCTGGATCGCAGCGGCCTGTGACCAGCATCTCCCCTGAGCTGGGATGCCTCTCAGGTGTCATCTGCTCCAGACGGAAGGCCAGGGCAAAGTCCCCCAGCTAGAATCTCAATTATCGCCCGTTGAGGAATGCCAAGGCATTGTGAGTATTTGCTCTAAACTCAAGAGGGAAATTTTCTTTGAGCTAGCTTCTATTTCACCTGTTTACTGGTGTGTGTGTGCGGGTACGTACCCTTACCCTTGTTCCTGTGTGCTTGTCCCTTTTGTGTTCATTTTACCGAATCCAAACCCCTTTGTTTCTGTATGTATAGGTCTGGTTTGTGTATGTGCATGTACATATGTGTATAAATTAAGGTACCATTAAGTAAATTAGAGTGAATATTGTCATTTTAGAACCTGAATAAGTCACTTTTCTTTCTGAGTTATTTTGTATTGACAAATAGTTGTTAGTTATTAATAAATCTAGATTATTTTTCTAAATCATTACCGTTTCAATACTTTCATCCGTGACATAAGGTCAGGGTTTTAGGCCAACAGATGTCAACTTCTTTTGATACATAGATTCCCTAACATGTTCAGTTATGCTGGACTTCTGCATGACAACCTACAGACAGTAAGCTTTACTTTTTCCTTTACTTTTCATTGGCCTCTTAGAAATAGTCTGTGGATCTGAAAGGAAACTGCAAGTTAAGATCAAAAATGCCATAAGCAAAAAACAAACTTTTATCTCCTGAGAAGGTAGCAAAGCATCTCAAAACAAAAATGCAAAGAGGAGGCATAAATCATCAGGAATCTGGTCTTAGAACTGAAAAGGTGACTCAGTTGGGGTACTTTACAATGTGACTTGGCAGACATTTCATCTGGTACATGTTATAAACTGACTTCTTAAATTTGGCTGAGTCAGAGTTCACAATTTCTTTATTTAGCAAGCGGCAACAAGCAAAACAGCACTGGGCGGCCGGGGAGTCTCCTGCTCCAACAACGGACCGCACCCTCCAGGGCACTCTGTTTCAATCTTATACTACAAAGTATTACATAGTCATTATACACATATACATATTCATTACTTGAACCCGCCTACTCCCGCTTCGTATGGTAATTAGCTTATCAGTCCTTTACGCTTGCGCAGAAGTTGTTAAAACTACGGTCAGGGGTCTTCAAATCATGGGGGGTGGTCTTCTGGGAGGAAGGTCGTAGGTCCTCCTCACAGTGTACGTTTCACCTTTGGCTTGGAATGTGATGATCCTCTGAGTTTGCAGAGTTCTTATCAGTCTAGGCCCAGTAATCTCTTTGCATAATGAGATTCATGGTCTTGAACATCCTCCTGTTTTATTCAATTATGTGCCCGCAATTCTCCACATCTTCTGACGTACAGATGCTTCCTCTCTTGTTGTTCCCCCACCCTCCTTTCCTGTCACTTTTTTTTTTTACACTATCATGTTAGTTCAATTAAGCATTTGCTGTTAGTATTACACAATATGCAATAGTTCATATTACAGTTCGCTGAATTTGATGAACAGACAGTTTATCACCTATCACAGTACATATAAAATTATACAAAACACTACAGAGTAAAGAACTTTACAAAAGGGTGCCAATACCCTAAACAGGATGGCATTAATGGTTCCTTTGCATGGATACAGGATATAATTTTTTCTCAGAGGACTTTTTCAACAGCCATGTTAGAATGTTGTCAGATGTTCATGTTTTTTAATCAATATACTTTTTATGTGGGAAATTATTTGGGAGGAAAGATTAATAGAATAGTGATCTTAAAAATGCAGATTTATGACATAGGGCATATCTGAATGTGAGGTTGCTGATCTCAGGGACTACACATTCAGCTGCTTGAAGCTGGGGCAATCTCTCAAATCATCAAAGCTTGTCCCTACTAAGTAATGATCTCAATCTTTGAATCCCATCAGAACAACAGCTATTCCTGGAACTGCAGATAACAGCATTATAATTGATTTGTCACTGGTTTAGTGAGGATATTTCGATGAGATATAGGGAAGATGCAGCAGGGCTGATTGTGTGCAGGTCAGATTAAGACAGTGGACTGCATTCCTAGGCCCATCAGTGTCATTGCCCAGGATGTGGATAAATTGTTCATACACTCTGTGCCTTGATTTCTCTGCCTAGTAAAACAGGGATGATGAGAATATGTGCTGACTCAGTAGCAAAGCAAACTCCACTGAAGTGTGCAGGAAGTACTGCCCATAACTCCTCCTGTCATAAACAGAGCACAACCATAATAAGTTTTCTATTCCATAGCTACTAATCCTTTCTTTACTAGGTATTTCACAGTTTAAAAAAAAAAAAAAAACCTAAAAAACATGGCAAAACCCCCACAACCACCAGAAATGAAATCACTCTAACAACAAATCAATTCAGATAGCATCTCTAACATGACTTGACTTTATCAAATCCCTTGTTCATATATTTAACTTTAAACCCCAGAATTATCATATTAAAGCTGATGAGATTTTTACTTGCTGAAGAACTTTGGTACACTAAGGGCTTTACTGTGATTTGCATAGGTCTTCACTTTTAATTTTTTAAAACACATTTAGTATCAATATTTAAAAAAAAAAAAAAAAAAGTATAATTCCACATGTAGCATTTGGGCTTAACATCCTCCTTCACAGGAAAAAAATAATATCCACAAAACAGAAGAAGCCTAGTGAGGTCTACCATACAGTTTGGAGATAAATATCCTTCCAGGACTAGTATTCTGTATTTCTCAGTCAAAATAAAGGACCAAAGTTTTCTGCAGCAAATATTCCATCTATAAATAAATAATTAGAGATGTCTTGAAAAGAAACTAAATTTTTGCAAATTCTGATTTTGTTAAAATATGGATCGTTGTTAAAATTACACAGTATTTGCCACCAACATCTGCTGTTACTGATTGCTTTTGGAAGGCTTGGTTAACATCTTTGTTGTCAGCATAGTGGGACCTTTTTCTGTATTCAGATTGCTTTTCTATTGTAACTAAAAGCTAAAAGTTACAACTAAATATGCTAAAAGCTTCAAGGATAGCACTGGGTTTCTCCACTATTTCTGGAACTTCATTCCTTTTTGAATGAAAAATAAAACAACAATGGTGGTTTTTTTAAACATTGAACGTGAACTCAGATTACTGGTTGACTTTACATGTCTTCTAACTCTTTATGGTGGCAGTAGTGTGACAGGCACGCTTTACATAAGTGAGGAAAAGAACTTTTGTTATTTTGATTACATCTTTCAGGTCTGATTTTCCATCTTGTTGCAACAGTCACATGTCTTATTTATAGAAGTGCAGAGACCAAAGCAGATGTTTTCCAGGTGTACTTTAACCACTGTGGAACAGCTCTCCTACACCCAGTTCTCTGTCCATATGTTAGAGCACTGCAGTTGACGGCAGTAGTGAATTATACAGTCAAGTTCAATTAGATGCTCACTCACAAATTATATCTTCCCTTACATCATTTCTCCACTTCCATCTCCTAATCATCACTCTTATACTGATATTAAACTTACATTTATACATTTGATTATCTGCTCCCAAAGGAACCACTATGGCATTTACTCTGTTTCAGCCTGTTATAATCAGACAAAGCCAATTTTTATAAAAATATATATTTTTATTTAGGTTCAATCGATCTAGGGTGGGAAGCAATAGGCAAAGCAGCACTGGGTGCATGGAGAGCCACAACTCTGCCACACGCACACCGAGTTCCAAAAAGCAGCGTTTTATATACTCTTGTGCCATCGTCTTTAACCAATTTCCTCCCGTCAAACAGTTGTCCTGCTCTTTTCCATTGGATCATTTGGGTTGCTGGGGTGCATGTCCTCCTCCTATGGGTTCTTTTGAAAGTCTCGAAGCCTTGGTCTCCTGGCGCGCTTTTCTCCTATTGGATCTCTTAAAAGCCTCATGATCTCATCCTTTTGGGGGGCTTTTCTTCAAACAGCAGTTACATGTCAGCTCTAGGTGGGGTTTCTGAGACACGGTTACATTGTTCCAATCTGAATGGCCCACTTTACATTTAATTGTTTAACATTTACAGATCATTCAAGTGTACCTACCCGCCTTGCCCAAACTAATAAATTAGTTATAATAGTTTATTACAGCACCTGTCTTGCTTAGCAAGTTAGTTACAATAGTTTATTACAGTGTGTCGTCCCCCCCCTTTTTTTTTTCTATACCCTAATTTGCTAGTTAAGCTTAAAAATAGCTTCTCTAGCAGCCCCTAAAAAGGTGGTATCTTCTAATTCAGTCTCTAGTCGGTGTTCTTCTTGTTGGGTTAAATCAGTATACTGTTGCCTTAACGTCCTGAGTTGGACAGCTTCAATCCTGTTCTTAACAAGGTTAATTAATTTGTTCAAGATACAAGGTCCAAAAGTGAGAATTAATAACAAAAAAATCAGGTATCCAGTTAAGGTTGTTTTTTATCTCCTAAAGGATGGAAAGCTTAGTTCAAATTATCATTTATCTGTATATTGCAATACCAGGATCCCATATCATTTCTCTATACACAGGTTCGATTATAAAAGCTGTTTCCATATCATTTAGCATATTCAGTTTTATTTTTATCTGACCAAAATCCCTTGAATCCTTTGCTATGTCCCTGTTCATTAAGCCATAACCACATATAAATACCTCTATCTTTGTTGATCGATTTATGTGTAAGTGTCCACTGGCATTTACTCTCCCCTACATCAATTCCTCCTTTCTGAGTTCGGTTCACACAAAATCTGCCCTGATTTGGAAACTGGATTGGCCATGTTCCGTTTTCTTCCCAGGTAGTATTGTTAATATCACTGTAATTACTCACAATCTGCAATGGAGTAAGGGGTACAGAGACCCACGGCCAGCTGAAGAGTCCTACAGGTCCTCCACAGACCCAACAGTGGCTTAGATTGAAAGTTCTGCTTATTGTCTTGGCTAATAAAACAAATTTATTATCTTCAAGGGAATCATATGGAGTACTTCGACTTTCTATAATCATTACAGGGCTGATACATATAATTAGGAGAAAAAGGAAACCACTATAGTGAGGTCTGGTATGGCACATTTTTCTGTTTGTCCCTAGACCCATTGGGTTGCTGCCAACGGTCGGGTGTATCTTCTTAACAGCAAAAATGGAGGCCAGCCTGGTCTTGCCCTCACTTTGAATTTATTTTTAGTCGTCTTCTCCTTTTTGTTACTCTTATTCAATTTCTTATTCAACTATATACAATGGCTTATACACTTATTTATAAAGCAGACACCACAACTTATTATAACAAACATTCAGGATTTTACAAAACTTCATAACAAATACCTTAAATTTTTCTTGTTACTAATATAGAGTCCTTCTAATTATTCAGTTAGTCTTAATGAGTCCATCCCTTTGTTGATTCCGCTGCATTTGAAGCTATAGGTCTCCCGGCGTTGATTCAATCTTCCACTGAGGCTTTTCTGTAACAGGTCCTTTTACCCTGGAAACTTGAGTCCACCCTCTCTCAGCAGTTCTTATAGCAGTTTTTGTGGTTAATAGTACTAGGAATGGTCCTTCTTATCTATGAGATAAGCTCTCCTCCTTCCAGGTTTTAATCATTACTTCACCTCCAGGTTGTATTTTGTGTACTGCAAATCCTAAAGGAGTTGTCTGGGCTAATATAATCCGAATTAAATGCTCTTATAATTCCAAATCGTGGTATAATTTGTGCCAGTACTATTTTAGTTACTGATTGAGCAATCGCTCTGGTGGTAGGAAAGGCTTCTACCCAGTGAGTTAATTGATCTACCATTACCAGCAAATATTTATATCTCCCAACTTTTGGTGGTTCTGTGAAATCTATCTGGACTCTCTCAAAAGGTTGATAAGCTGTTTTCCTTCCACCAGCTGCGGTCTGTCTCATAGTTCTTTTATTAATCTTTTAACATGTTAAACAACTGTATGTAGTTTGTTTTGCAATTTCATATATTCCAATGCAGCCAAAATATCTCAAGAAATGATCACTCAAAGCCTTAGTGCCCCAAGGACTTCATTTTCTACAATTTGTAGTTTAGATTTTGAAACCTTTAATCCTTTTTTTTTTTTTTCTTACAAAGTTCAGCAGTTCTATCGTCCCCATCCTGACATCATTCTCAGTTTGTCCAGCTATTAATAAATCATCTACATATTGTAAAAGCTTTATTTTTGAGGATTGCTTGAATATCTGCAGTAACTTTTTTTTTAATGCCTGCCCAAAAAGGTTAGACGATTCCGTAAACCCTTGGGGAAGCACTGTCCATCTGAGTTGTTGTTTTCTATTATTAGATGGATCTTCCCATTCAAATGCAAAATAGTCTCTGTTCCCCTTGTCCAGGCAGGGCAGGACCAAAATGCATCCTTTAAGTCAATTACACTGTACCAAATATAGTTAGGGGTATTTCGTCAAGCAGCATATAGGGGTTTGCTACCACAGGGAAACGAGCCACAGTTTGCTGATTTACAGCCCTTAAATCTTGCACCGATCTGTAAGCTCTGTCTGATTTTAAAACCGGTAAAATAGATGTATTATATGGAGACATACAAGGTTCCAATGAGCCTTTACTTAATAATTCATCTATAATTGGTTTCAGCCCCTCTCGACCTTTTAGGGGAATGGGGTATTGTTTTATCTGAATTGGTGTTTCCGGATCAATTATATCAATTTTAATAGGCTTTATTTTAAGCTTTCCAATCTCTCCTTTTGTATATCAGACTTTAGGATTTATCTGTTGCTTGTCTTTTTCCGTTAATGTATAAATTTTCTTATTTTTCTTGTACTATTATTTATTTAATTTCAGCTTCTGGTAACAATAATAAATCCCCTCGGAATATTTTTTTAGAGTTGATTTTTTTCCGCACCCCTATTTGCTAAAAATCCAAACTCTTCTCTTTGGGGCTTAATTTTATTTTTATCAAGCACGCCTTTTACGTCTTTGTCCCCAGAAAATAGAGCTCCCGACTCCCTCATTTTTCTTTAAACATCCTTTTATCCTGCTCCTGTTTTCTACAGTTCTGCTGTAAATGTCCCTTCTTTCCACAATAATAGCATGCTAATTCGTTTCCTCTAATTACTTCCCCTTTCTTTTCACCACCCAAAGCTGCAGGTAAATCCATTAGAATGAGATCTCTGAGGTTTCTCTGTGCAAATATTTTCGCCTTTGCTTTCTGCTTTTCTTCGTCTCTCCTAACATACACTTTCTGTGTTTCTTTTAATAGCTCCTGCAGACTCCAGTCTTGCCAATTGTATACTTTTTCCTGATGGCACCTCACGAATTGGCTACGAATTGAGGGGTGGTGGTGGTGTGTGCGTGTGTGTGTTTGTTTGTTTGTTTGTTTGTTTAAAAAAAAGCCTCTCCCACCAGGCGTGTGGGGTCTACCCCCGAATACATTTGTAAAATCTTTCTTAATCTTTCCAGCCAATCAGTGGGTGGTTTATCTCTCCCTTGATGTTTGCTAAAGACTTTATTAATGTTTTGCCCCCGAGGAACTGCTTCTCTAATGCCGGCCACTGTTAAATTTCTACGGTCCCTCATATTCTGTCGGCCCTGTTCTTGATGACCCTAATTAGGGTGGACACTAGGCCATTTCTCATCTGCTGGCGGCCCTGCTTGATTTTGCAGTTCCCACAAACACATTCTGGCTGGTCTAATCATTTGCCTTTCCTTGGTTGTAAATAAAATGCTTAAAATGGACTGTACTTCTTCCCAGGTGTAAGTATTGGGACCTAAAAATTGGTCTAACCTCTCAGCTACTCCAAGAGGATCATCTAATAGAGTCCCCATTTCTTTTTTTTTCCCTTTTTTTTCTTTAAATTTCGTACATCGGAGGTGTTTAACGGGACTGACACAAATCCGATGCCTCCTTGATTGCCTCCGAGGGGTACCTCCTGTAAGGGATATAAAGCAGCTCCCTCAGTTACGGCAGTTTTACTTCTTGTACATGCAGCCGGAGGTAGAAGGGGAACCGCTGGGGTTGTTAAAGCCGCCGGAGCAGTTAAGGCCTCCGGGGTCGGGGCCATCAAAACTGCCGGAGCTGTTAAAGCTGCTGGAGCAGTTAAAACAGCCGGAGTTGTTAAGGCCACCGGGGCCGGGGCCGTCAAAGCTGCCAGGGCCAGATAATTAAAGTATGGAGGCGGCCAGTTATCTAGTGGTTCCCATTCATCATCTTTCTCTATCCCTTCCTTGTTCTTATTCCCTTTTTCTTGAGATTTTTCATCCTTTTTTTAGTGTAAGTATTAAAGCTGGATAAGGACATGAAGTCCTGATCCACAATTTTGCATAATCGCTTTCTTCTCAACTAAAAGGTTTTCTTGAGTAAACATATGTACTGAAAGCCTGGCAAATCCAGTCTTCAAAAGATCCAAAAGTAGGTCAGAAGACATGTGGTTTTAAAGGTTTCTTCGGCCATTCAACCATACAATATTGGACTAATTTTAATTTACTTTTTCCTTTTCGAGGACCACTTTCATACCAATTTCTAATCATTATGCCTAATGGATTATCTGGTGGTATATCCGGTAATTTACTCATTTTTTCTGTTCCCGGGTTTTTGATTCCTTTTGACTCATCTAGGGGTTTTACTGTGGCAACTCCTACAGCCCTTGTAGGGGGTTGGATCCGGGGAGTTGGGCCTCTTACCCATCCATGTATCCTTTGGGAATTTTCTATGGCAATTCCTCTCGCCTTGAAAATTTTCTACGGCAATTCCTCTCACCCTTGGTTACCAGTGAGAGTGTCCTGCGGGCGGCTGAACCCTTTACCCACCCATGTACCCCTAGAACCCGTGCTCCCACCCACGAGTCCTATAGGATCCGCTTCGGTCCTTCACCGGCCAAATCCCTCGCGGGAGTTTGGAACTGCGGTTAGAAGACCTCCACACTCGATTCGGAACTCAAATCCTGGCTCCAAAACTACTTTCGTTTCCAGAATGAGGTTTTGTCTCAATCACACTCTCACACACAAGCAACCGGATGCCACCCAACCGAACGGTATGCCTTATACTCACGACTCCGTCGTCTACGTTCGGATCTTCGTGCACCAGATTTACAGGTATTTTATACTGCAGTCTTCCCTTTGGAGCTCCAGTTCCTTTGACTATTGCTTCTGTTTTGTCCGTTGATCTCTGGAGACTGACCCAGACTGCTACTTTCGAGCCACAAACTGTGGGGCGCCCCTCAAGAAGCCACAGTCCAGGAAAGCACACTGAGATCAAGTCAGGGTCACCAAATTGTTATAATCAGACAAAGCCAATTTTTATAAAAATATATATTTTTATTTAGGTTCAATCGATTTAGGGTGGGAAGCAATAGGCAAAGCAGCGCTGGGTGCATGGAGAGCCGCAACTCTGCCACACGACCCCGAGTTCCAAAAAGCAGCGTTTTATATACTCTTGTGCCATTGTCTTTAACCAATCTCCTCCCGTCAAACAGTTGTCCTGCTCTTTTCCACTGGGTCATTTGGGCTGCTGGGGTGCATGTCCTCCTCCTATTGGGTCTTTTGAAAGTCTCGAAGCCTTGGTCTCCTGGCACGCTTTTCTCCTATTGGATCTCTTAAAAGCCTCATGATCTCATCCTTTTGGGGGGCTTTTCTTCAAACAGCAGTTACATGTCAGCTCTAGGTGGGGTTTCTGAGACACGGTTACATTGTTCCAATCTGAATGGCCCACTTTACATTTAATTGTTTAACATTTACAGATCATTCACATGTACCTACCCACCTTGCCCAGCCTAGCAAACTAGTTACAATAGTTTGTTACAGCACCCGCCTTGCTTAATTTAGCAAATTAGTTACCATAGTTTATTACAAGCCTCACTGTTCTGATTTGTCTACTGCTCTCTACTTTTTTCTATATGTCTTTGCCTCAGAATTAAATATGCCTCCCATTATTTATGTTATCAGTATATTTCAACAGATTTCCCTTGAAAACTGCATGACTCTCAGGTAAGAACCATTGAACAGTGGAGAGAACTTTGCTCACTTCTCCTCACCAACTCTGCCAGATTTGAGGGCTTTGATTCGAGGCTTTCAATTTTTGCACTCATGAGGATTCCTCGGTCAGAGGAAGCCAGACATCCAAATTTGGCCAACTTCTCTTATGTGCAAACTAATTTGCACAGTCTCTTCCTTCTACTCAGAGAACAGGAAGCCTCTGCGGAGGATGGAGGAAGCAAGCAGTCGATTCAGTGTGAATGATGAAGCAAGCTTCGATTTTATTGAAAGAAATCACACCTTATATAAGCACTCTACAATACACTACTCACAAATCTATTGGATACATTAAAAAGGTTGCATTATAATATCTCAGCCATTGGGTACATCTAAAAGGTTACATTATAATATCCCACCCCCTTGTGGTATTTCAGGTATGCATCAACATCTTTCTTCCTCGGACTTGCTTTCTTTCCCAAGGCTGTTTTTCAATCACACTCAAGGCCATTGTGTACCTCAATTTCTCTCTTTGTTATCATAACAGTCCTTGTTAGCATAACTGAGCCCTGAATCTCCTTCCTTGTTAGCATAACTGTACCCTGGGTTTTTTCCTTTGTTTACCTCAGGTGGCTGCAATCAGCTCCTGCATGGACCTATGGCCTTGTTCCACAAGCCATTCTCCAACAATTCCCCCTTTTTCTTTTTGTGCAGCTTGCACAAGCATAACCTTACTAACATTTTTCATCATGCAACTACAAGCTGTCCTACTGATTACAATGACTAATATTACTATTCCCTACCACCGCAAACCCTCTTGTAAGATACTTTGTAGCCAGGAGGACAGTCCAAACACAGAGTGTAACCATTGGTCCCAGGGATTTTCAACTACCCGTACTTTTTGCAAGTGCTGCTTCATCCATTGTAATTGACCTTGATTCTACTGGCTACGGTCAGATAGGTTAAAGCAACACATTCCATCAAAATCCCAACATCCATGTCCCTGGGCAAGCAAACGAAAGTCTATGGCAGCTTGATTTTGTAACACAGCATGCCTCAGACTGTCCACATCACTAGCCATTTCTTGAATAATTCTTGAGGTGACATTAGACTGTTTCACTGCCCAGCAAGCCAGCTTCTTAACACTAGCCAGTGCCTGGGCAGTACCTATTAAGGGGATTATAGAGGTAAAAACACTGGCAGTCACTCCCCATAGTTCAACTGAATCATCACAATTCCCAGTAAGGGCTGAAAGACTGCTTTTATTACGTGAATTTATATGCTTTGCCCACTGATGTAATGCTGGGGCCATGAGAGTCAGGTGACCTATGTAACAAGGACCACCAAATGCCCATCGAGGTATACCTCCCCATGCTCGATCCCCACAAATCAAAAACACTCCATCAGGAAAAGCCTTAGGAGTTCCATTGTTCCATGTTGAAAATCTTCCATTAACTTCTGATTCTAATACTCCTAAACCGCTACCCAAAGTACTATTAGTTCCACAATAATCTCCCTTATTCTGGTAACCAAATCCCTTGGTATGAAAAGTTACATTGATCCAGCCTGACAAATTATACTGCTTGTAATTATGAATGCCCTGTTTAAAATTACCCAACAAAAAACATGTCCGAGTCCAATTTTCTGAGCTGTTTCAAATTGCTACAGATCCCAGTAGGTCCAGCTCCTGAGGGTCCCATGGCAAGGAAGTGGTCAGATTATTAATAATTGCAGCAACAGCCTGAGAGGTACTGTTAAACTTACAAGCAAAAACATTGAATGTTTGACAGATTACCTTTGGATTGCCAATGGGTACCCCGAAGAGACAAGTCCTAAAGGGGTCAGAAGGAGAAGCCAAGGATAGACAGAAGTCTTTTTGTCCTGTCTTATTCGCCCAAGTGATCCAAACATTTGTTTTCGGCAACATCATCGGGACAGTTTGTATTATTGGTATCATTACCAGGAACATTAGTAGCTTTCTGAGCCAGTCTCGTCCATCGTCTGGGAATCCATTGAATACCTGTAGGAGTAACGATACACATATAACCTCTGCCCACATATTTAACTTCTGCTGGACCCTTCCATATTCCTGTTTCTAGTTCTCTATACATTACATACATAGGTTCCCTCTCTTGTTTTCCCACTGCTCCTCCATGAATCATTGCAGGAGGGAGCCCTTGATCAGAAAAAACACACAGGTGATTTAAAACAAAAACAGTTCTCAACAACCTTTCTGTTACATCAGTAATATCCTTAAACTTTTGTAAATACTGTTTCAATGTTTGATTTGCTCGTTCTACAATAGCTTGACCAGTTGGCGAGTGTGATATTCCTGTTATATGCTTTATTCCCCACATCTGACAAAATTTTCTAACCCTTTCACTGCAATATGCAGGCCCATTATCAGTTTTAATTGTGGTGGGAACTCCCATAACAGCAAAGCAACTAGTAAGGTGACGTGTTACATGCAATGCTTTCTCTCCTGTTTGGGGAGTTGCCCATATATATTTGCTATAAGTATCTATAGTAACATGCACATACTTTAATCGTCCAAGCTCATTAACATGTGTCACGTCCATTTGCCGTAATTCACAAGGACCTAAATCTTGCGGATTTACACCAATTCCAAGTCCTGGGCCATGATGGCTACATGTAGCACATGTGCGAACAATGCCCCGAGCTTCCTCCATAGTGATGTTAAATTGTTGGTGTAGCCCTCGAGCATTCTGGTGAAACATCACATGCGATTCTCTTGCCTTGACAAAGTCACTAACAGGGGCTGCTACAGAGACCAGCCGATCAGCCCGGTCATTACCTTCCCCGAGCCCATCAGTCCATTTGTGACTCCTTATATGAATTACACAGTATGGTTCTGCTCACTGCACAATTGCAGATTGTAATTGCTGTAATAAACCAAAGAGCCTTCTATTATTTATGTCTCATATCCTTGCTCCCTCTATACGGCTTACAATGCCTGCAACATACAGTCTGTAACAATATTCAGTTTCTTATCAATCCATTGACTGCAAGCCCAGACTACTGCAGCTAGTTCCAATGTCTGCAGAGAGTTTTCTGGCTGTGCCTCCAATAATCGATGTTTGCATTGTCCATTCTCGATCCAAGTGGCTGCCGCACGTCGCGAGCGTCTTCCAGCGTCAGTGTAAACTGTAATAGCATCCTGAAGTGGTCTCTCACTTATTTTTGGCTTTTCCATCCAGGCATGAAGACTCACCCATTTTAATATTGGGGCTTTCAAAGTTTCAAGTTTTACGTCTGCTGAGCTAAACAGCAAGCTCAGTTGTAATTCTGGTGAGTGTTGTAAATACCAGTCCAAATCCTTCTTCTGAATCGGAACATATATTGTTCATGGCTCCTTTCCTGTGATTTGCACTAATCTTGATCTACCCTTTTGTATTAATTCAGCTAAATTAGAAATTTTCTTCTGCAGCGTCATCGCTGGTTGTATCATTGTAAATACCCATTCCAAAACAGCTATCTGATTCTCCCCCTTTTTCTTTTTGCATTGGGTCAATGCACCTATGAATTGACGTACACCTGATAAAATAGTAAGGTCTATAGGATAATCTGGATCAATCCAATCGACTGCCCTTGTTGTGACATGTTCTGCAATTTCTTGAATGGTACGTTGCTGGTCTGTAGACAATTGTACCAGTTGGGCAGGATCGGTCCCTTTTAATAGAGGACGCAGTCATTCGAGTTGATCATTATCAATACCTACAATTGGTCGAAGCCACTGTAAGTCTCCTAATAGTTTCTGGGCATCTGCAAGCGTCGTGATGTCCGTATGAATGACCAGTTTTTGAGGGCTAATCTGTGTTTCATTTATTGTCCAACCTAAGTATTTCCACGCTGGAGAATGCTGTATTTTGTCTGTTGCAATAACTAAAGGATGCTGTTCTAGTTGTTGCAAAAACTGTTCCTGCTGTACAGAAAAGGGTGTCTGCTGGGCAAATAAAATATCATCCATGTAATGATAAATAATTGTATTGGTCCAGGCATTGCGCACTTCTTGAAGGGCAAAATCCACAAATAACTGACATAGTGTTGGACTATTTTTCATTCCCTGTGGCAATACAGTCCATTCAAAGCGCATGGCAGGTGCTTCTCTATTAATTGCAAGCAACGTGAAGGCAAATCGTTGAGTATCTTTTTCATGTAACTTAATTGTGAAAAAACAGTCCTTCAAATCAATAATTAACAAATGCCATCCCACAGGAATCACTGCTGGGTTAGGAAGACCTGGTTGTAATGCTCCCATTGCCTGCATCTGGTTGTTAAATGCTCTGAGATCATGCAGTAGGGATACTTGCCTGATTTCTTTTTAATAACAAAGATCGGTGTATTCCAAGGGCTCACCGATGGTCTTAGATGCCCTTGGACCAGCTGTTCCTGTACCAACGAATGTGCTTGTTGCAGACATTCCTTTTTCAATGGCCACTGCTCAATCCACAATGGAGAATCAGATAACCAGGTCAGTGGGAAAGTCCATCCTGCAGTGACTGTCACTGAAAAGTTTTATCTGTGGTTAACACTACTCCAAATTGATTTAACACATCTCGTCCAATAAGTGCTTGTGGATCCAAAACCTCCGGACCCACGGTCTTCTACCAATGTGGATCGATCATCCATAATCTGCTGCAGTGGTACTAATTGTGCAACACGGCTGCCCTTAGGAACATGCATAGGTGGAAACGATGTTTGCAGTATTATGCTGATTTCCCCAACATAGTCTTTATCAATAACTCCAGGTAATACAAACAGTCCTTCAAGTCCAGTAGACGATCGTCCTAATAAGAGGGCTCCAGATGGTTGCCCACTTATCAGGAGCGGTCCCATAACTCCTGTGGCTACCTTCTGTGGTCGACTATCAAGCAGAGCGATGTCTACTGCTGTTGCCAGGTCCAGGCCGAGACTCCCTCTGGTGGCTGGTTGCAGCTGGGTTGGTATTTATCGATGATCGCTGGCTGCACGTAGGTTGCAGGAGCCACCATTGGGGTCTGTGTGCTGCGGCTCGGGGCACTCATCTTCCCGTTTCCCAAGCGATCGCAAACGGCAATGGCATGATTGTTCTCCTGGCAGATCTGACACCAGACGCGTGCCCTACACTGACATCTAAAATGACCCTGCCGGCCACATCTATGACATCTGAATTTATAATCTGTGAGTTTACCGTGAGGGGACTCACCTAGCCTTAAAGGCGCAAGCGCATCAAAAGCCTGCTTGTTAGACTCAATCAAGTTTTTTCCCAGGTCGTTTATGGCATCCACCAAAAATGCCTGGGGCCCAGTAGGGACCTGGACCATATGCTCTAGCATGTCTTCTATGCCAACATCCGCTGGCAAAGTAACTAGCTAGAATCCCCTTTGTGGACGAATTACAATTTTCCAGTGCACACTGGCATAATAATGTGCCCTTCACCCATTCTGGGACATCTGCCTGATTAATAGCTGCTGTAATTCGATCTACAAAGGCACTAAAAGATTCATCTCGCCCCTGTTTAATTGATATGTATGATGGAGATGGAGGCTTAACTTTTGTGCGATTCAGTGCTTCCCTAGCAAGTCTCATAGACTTCAACAAAACTCGAGGTCCTGTTTGCATCTGTAATTCCACTGAAAAAAATTGACCTGTACCCATTAATTGTTCCACAGTAACTTGAGCCAAGGGATCGTTTGGTGGTTGCGGCTGGTGTGTGAATATTTCACAGGCATGCTGCCAGTGAGCCTGCCATAATAGCAACTGTGACTGAGTTAAAATCAGCCGCATAACACCTTTTATATCTTCAGGACACAACAACCCGCAACCCCAAATATAATTTAACATTTGTCTAGTTGGTTCACCGTGAAGTCCCGACTCATTAACCGTATTACATAACTGACTTAAAAGTTTCCAATCAAGGGGTTCATGATGACCAGCTATACTTCCCGCACCATCCATGTCACACATCACAGGAAGGGCATGAGCTGGATCAAGATCTCTAAGTACATCAAACTGATTTTCTGATAATGCATGGTGAGCAATTTCATCCCAATTTATTCGCATGGACGAGAGAGGAGTTTTTCTTTCGGCTATTGGCTCTGCATCCGGCAGTGCAACCTCCCCATTTCCTTTCTCACAATTCTGTTCCGGTACCATCGGAACCGAGGGGGCTGCCCACGGCCCCGGCAGCTCCAGCGGCTCCGTTGCCAGGGGGGCTATAGGAGCCGAGGGGGCCATCCGCGGAATTTGTGGCTCCAACAGCTCCAGAGGCTCCGGCGCCGCTTGCGGCAGATGTTTTGGCTGCACCACCAGCACAGGAATACCGGATGGGGGGGGGGCGAGAAATAGTCTGTGGCTGCTGTAACACTCCCTGCATTTTTATCTGTTCCCTTCAACCTTACAGTAGCGGCCGCAGCTATTTTCAGTTCTGCTTTATGTTGTTTAATAGCATTAGCCACCTCCACCATGTCTTCATTAACTTTTTTCCCGCTTTATCCTCATCTATCACCATATTCCATAATGTATCCCCAAAATCGCGCCATTCTGACTCCTCAAACAACAAATCTGGCTCGTTAAAGTGCCCCTTAGCCTTGCCTAGAGCAATCAGCGCGGCTAAGTCTTTTAACAGACCTACCCCCCACTTTTCTAAAAAGCGTTGTAAAAGTTTTAGGGCTACCTCTCGTTCCATATTCCTTCCCGGGCGAAAATTCCTTAGATTCCTTAAAATGCTGGATCGTGTAGCTTGACGACCTTCTTTAACATCCAATCAAGTAGCCAATGACCAGGTTCCTTAATTCCTTATTCCTTAATTCCTTGGCCTTTCCTGGGTAAGTCCCCTACTCCAGCCTTTCCAGGGTAGCCTTTCTCGGACTGAACACCTGCAGTTGGCGCTGAGGAGGTGGCAACGTCACCTTCCTACTCTGAGTCCGTTCACCACTTCCCAGGTTCCATTGGGTGGAGAAGCAGGGATCGGGTAACTCTGTTCGGTGCACCACTTGCAGAGGACGGAGGAAGCAAGCAGTTGATTCAATGTGAATGATGAAGCAAGCTTCGATTTTATTGAAAGAAATCACACCTTATATAAGCACTCTACAATACACTACTCACAAATCTATTGGATACATTAAAAAGGTTGCATTATAATATCTCAGCCATTGGGTACATCTAAAAGGTTACATTATAATATCCCACCCCCTTGTGGTATTTCAGGTATGCATCAACATCTTTCTTCCTCGGACTTGCTTTCTTTCCCAAGGCTGTTTTTCAATCACACTCAAGGCCATTATGTACCTCAATTTCTCTCTTTGTTATCATAACAGTCCTTGTTAGCATAACTGAGCCCTGAATCTCCTTCCTTGTTAGCATAACTGTACCCTGGGTTTTTTCCTTTGTTTACCTCAGGTGGCTGCAATCAGCTCCTGCATGGACCTATGGCCTTGTTCCACAAGCCATTCTCCAACAAGCCTCTTTTTCTATTCTGAAACTGCAATCCATGAGAAATGATTCCCCATGAATAATCCAGGACTACTAAAAACACTGAATTGCCACTTAAGGGGCAATATCTTTCCAAGAAGGATCACTTTTCACAGGCGTAAATTGTTTATTTCCTTGCTACTGGAAGTACTTGCTTCTGTATATGTCAGCTAAGTTTGTAACAATTCATTATATGCTGCAAATGTAAATGGTCTTGTACAGGTCGGTCTTTGGTTTATCAATAATATTTACCACAGCTAGGCATTGCTTTTTGTCTTTTAAGAGCAAAGTTACCAGAACTAAAATTGATCCATCTCTTTTCTGTTTACCTGCTATTGTCTGGTTAGTTGGGTTTGGTGTTTTTTGGTTGTGTTTTTTTTTTTTTTTCCTGCTTACAGACAGGAAACAGATACAAGCACAGTTAATTGTAAAATCTTGCTCCATTAGACAGATTACAGAACATGTCAATTTAGTCAGTTTTATTACTCCCTCCTGGGTTACCCACTTCTATCATCCACAGCTATTTATATTTTTCATGGCAGAAATCTGAAATTTCAGTAACAAACTGTATAGAAACAGATCTCTTTCTGACAGTATGCACCCTTCTCAGAATCAAGATTAAAGATGTTTTGATGCCTAAAATGTGCCTTGAAATTTTCTCAGCATAAAGATACCAGCAAAGATGATATTGCCTGGCTTTTCCTGAGAGGGAAAGTGGAATTTTGAGGTTGTACATCCATTTCATATCTAATTTCTCAAATGAGAAGTAATAACAATCATGGAGGTGGGGCATATCATACCACCTTCAGCCCAGTGCTTCCCATTCCTACCTAAAGAGGACATGAACTTCCTCACCAAACGTTAATGGTGCAGAAATTTCCCTGACTACAGCAGTCTACAGCACAATTTATAATTTATTACATTTAGGGCTATAAAGCCATGTTACTGAAACTAATTGTGTCTGACACTTTCATCACATTAAAACACATTAGGCACCATGACCTTTGGATGATCAAGGAAGACCTAATTTAATAATTTAGAGACAGCATGAGGTCTGAGTAGGCCCCAAAGGGGAAAGAAATGTGGTATGAAAAATGATCCTATTTCTACAGTGGGGTTCTTTGCTTACTAAATCTGCCAGATGAACTGTGGCTACTACTTTACCATAACATCTATGGATCACATACGACACTCTAAATTCTCAAAGTGCTATATATTCCTTATAATGCTGGACATGTAATGCTCTCTCAGATATACTCTAAATTCTTAGAACAACAATCCACTTTTGCCTGCAAGGCTCAGTCTTACAACAGAAGTATTTCTTAAACAGCAGCTAACAGGCAAACAGGCTAACAACCGCCATTAAACAAAGGCAGTCGTAATCCACTTGAAGCTTATGTCACAAATTTGACATCTTTAAAGAAATAATTTTGTCAGAAGCAGCATAATCAAACTTAGCCATCACTTACAGATGACTGATCCTCATCAGCTTAACTCAATCTTCATGTAAATGCTGATATTAGGCAAGTGGACAGAAAACATGTGGGCCTAGGAGATGAACAGACAGACAGACAATGTGGCCAATTTAATTCCATTTCAAAATACTGAGTCCCCAGGAAAGCACTAAGTATGCACTTACCCTTACAGCAAATACTCATGTTCCATGTGTTTTGCAGAGAAATTACTCTATAACTTTTGGAGTTATAAAGTGGGTATGTTTATTCAGTGCTGGGCGCATGGGGGATCACTCCACCACAAGCATGCGCATCGTTTGCAGCTCCCGTCTGGCTTATATGTTACAGAATAGTGCATATTCATAAAACACCTATACATATACATAGTCTACCCCCGCCTCCCCTCGCTTCTCATGGTAATCAGGTCTCCTCCTCTTGCGCCTGCGGGATGAGCTCTTCAAGCTCTGGGCTGGGGTCGCAACCTCCTGGGGAGGGGTCGTAAAGATGAAGTACCTCTTCTTCCTCGCTGATGAACTTTTCACCTTGTCGCTCTGCGCAGCCTCAGTTGTTCTCTGGCTTTTTTCCAGGCCAGTTTATACTGATGTTTTGGGTAGTCTGTTGCTTCGAGGACTACGGGACACTTCTCTTTGAGCTAGGAGACAGTCGCCTAGCAACATTATCAACACCTGGTATGTCTTGTTCGAACAGTCCCATACGCCTCCCCTTGTTTTTGTGCAGACGTTGCACTATCAATCTAAGATTGTTTAGACTCCCTGTCTCATTCCCCCCTTTTCTTCTTACTTAGTAAATTCTTTTACTACCTATTTATCTACTTCTTAACCTATTTCCCTTGTCCTATAATATGTTAGTACTATCCTACAAATTAGTTAGTTTATTGCTAAAAGCTCGGATTGTGATATAATGCGTCATACATAGCTTGCAAGCGTTTTGTAAGTCTCCAGATCCATACATATATAGCTACAGTAAGGATCAACAAAATTGCTACAGATATTAATAAAGCAATCACTGGGTGAAGGGCTGTGTTTAAGATGCCAGTAGTTGTCGGCGACCATCCGGAGAGTATATCCCACTAATTATGTTTCCCTTCCTACTCAACCATCTTTAAGACTTTTTTTATCCTTTCCCCATCATGAAAGGTTGTGAGTAAAGTTTCTTGCCCTTTTTCCTTAACTTCTTCCAGTATCCGGTGTAAGTCTGGGTGTTTTAATAGGTTTTCTATACGACTTACATTTAACCCTATGGGGACAGGAAGTACCTTTACCATGAGGCTGCTTTTCAAGAGGGAATGTGTAACCACCGGGGCAGAATAAGTGAAATCACACCCCAGGATGATGGTGAAATTACAAATACAATAATTTAGATGCTGTATCAATTTCTTCTCTTGCCCATCTATGATTATTGTGTCACACAGTGTCCTTAAACATGCACATCCCTTTCCGGTATAAACAATAATGGTCCTCAAATTTACGTTGGGGCATGCTTCAAAGTGGCAAATCTTTTGGTTAGTATCTAAGAAGGTATCCTGGGTTATTAAGGTATTACTTTCACATATAAATCCTTGTTGTTCTTTCATGATACAGGGTTCGAGATCTACTGCTTGCCATTTATTATCAGTATTCATAGCCCAGGTCTTATGTTCAAAGGGGTACAGTAGAGTCCCGTTGTAATTGACTCCGAGACTTACAATGGGGTGTATGGTGATTAATTTTGCATCATATATGGTTAACACAAAAGTTGTTACTGTATGTGTGTCAGGCCTATAGGTGAAGTTGACCACGTTCCACCATGATTGTAACTTTGTCTCTGTGGCACTATCCCAAACTATTTTTCGAATTTCAGTGGGAAGTGCACCCTCCTCTCCTTTCCTTCTTACAGATTCTGCTACTGTTTGCATCCATAACTGGGCTTGTATGCAACTTAGAGCTATGGCGATATCACCTTGTAACGCTCCCAGGGTTTCAGCAATAAGTGTGTAGTCCTTTGTTTCTTCTTGCTCCCAATCAGGCATTACTTTTGACATTGCCCATAGATGAACCCCTAATGCTGATAGTGAAGACCTCAATGGCTGTTGTAGTTTTGATATATCCCTTGTAGTAGCTGCTAATTTGTTCATGGTTACTTCTGAATCTATTGAATTTAACACTCCCAATTCGGTTCCTAATACTCCAGTTAGGTCCCTCTGTGGTCTTTTCCGGTAGGTATTTCTCTTTTTCCTTAGCCAAGTTGTCCATCCTTCGTCTGAGGTTCATAAGAAGGGGGAACAACGTGGGTCTATATTAGAAATGTTAACTTGCATCTGTAATTCTATCTTTTTAGAGACCATTTTGGATTGATCAGCACTTGCTGTTGGTCTATGTATCTGATCACATACGGGCCGACCTCGTATATGTTGGGTGTAAGATTTACAGTGATTTGTGTGGTTGTCACTAGGGTAGTCACCATGTTAAACTTAAAGGATAGCCCTAGTTTATCCTTGGCCCAGAGACATCTCACAGAAACAGCAGATTGAGTCAAAGCAAAATTATACTAGCATTCTAGATCTTTTGGATCACATATATGACCAATATTTGACACAATATATTTGGGATTTAATATCTTGATCTCAGACACTGTAATATGACTCACTGACCAATGGGTGATTTCATTCATTACTCAACACCCTACTCTAATCTTTTGCCCTACCGTTCCCCATAATTGCGGTACTCCATTGACGTCTTTCCATTCAGTTTTTGTATACACCTCTGTTCCCTGCATCACTACAGTATTTAAACTCAAGGTTGAGTTAGTATTGGTTATACCCATGCTTCCAGTATACCCAATGTACGCTTGGGACCATGGCCATTCAGCGAACCTTTGACCAGGCATTTGGGGAAAGGAGATTATTAGACCTATCGTGAGAAGTGTAGTCTTCCCAGCTGAGTTTGTGTAACCTTCCATGGGGATTTGTGGGCCCTCTTTACTCGGGAGTGATGAATCCAGGCTGAGTATTCTTTAATCTTGACGGCCATAAAAGTTGTGAGTAGCACTTGAAACGGCCCTTCCCATTGTGGTTCCAATGTCTTTTCTGTGAGAGACTTAACATACACATAGTCTCCAGGCTGAATGTTATTTACAGGCTCATCTAACCCTCTACCGCGAGTTCCAAATACATGTTTCCTAATTTAATTGAGTTGTTTACTTAATGCTATTATGTATGAAGTCATAGTTTCCTCCCCAATTTGCATCGATGTTCCCTTCTGTACCACGTAAGGTCTGCTATATAACATTTCAAAAGGGCTCAACCCTTCACTGGCCCTCGGTTTTGCTCATATGTGCAAAAGTGCCAGAGGGAGAGTCTGGAGCCAGGTCAGGTTTGACTTCTGCCCGAGCTTCACAATGGTTCATCTTTTCTACTTGGCCACTAGATTGGGGATGATAAGGAGTGTGAAGTTGCCAGTCTATACCCAGACGACAACTGATTTGCTGAACTACTTTCGAGATAAAGTGCGGTCCTCTATCTGAGGATATAGTCGCTGGGACCCCAAAGTGTGGAATTATTTCTTGTACTAATATTTTGTCACTTCCCAGGCTTTGGCAGATCTAGTGGGGAATGCTTCTGGCCAACCTGAAAAGGCATCCGTTAATACCAGTAAATATCGATACCCGCCTTTTCTTGGAAGTTCTCAAAAATCAATTTGCCATTGTTGTCCCGGTCCATTTCTTTTTCCAATCTGGCCTACTTCTAGAATAGGGGTATTCTTAGGATTAGTCTGGAGATAAAGGTCACACTGTTGAGTCACCTGTCTTACTATGATATACAGATTTCTAGCTCTAATACTCTTGACTAAATATCGGTATAGGGCCTCCGCTCCCCAATGCCCTTTCCTGTGTTCCTCTCGTACCAGGTGTCTAGCTAAATAAGAGGGAATTACTACCTTCCCTTGGGGAGTGATGGCCCAACCTTCTTCATTATATGATCCTTCCAGGTCTGTAATTAACTTTTGATCTTCTTTAGTATAATTAGGCTTACCTTCTGGGATGATTTGCCCATCAGGAACTAAAACTCCCTCTATTTTTACCTCTCTTTTGGCTTCTTGTTTTGCCTCTCTGTCTGCCAGTTCATTTCCTTTTTCCAAATCCGAGTTCACCTTTTGTGGGCCTTAATATGCATGATTGCCACTTTTCCTGGAAGTTGTACAGCTTCTAGTAGTTTCAGAATTTCCTTCCCATGTTTGATGTGTTTCCCTTGTGAGTTCAACAGTCCTCTTTCCTTCCAAATTGCTCCATGAGCGTGGACTACCCCAAAGGCATACTTCGAGTCTGTGTAAATCACTGTCTTACCTTGGGCTAGTCCTAAAGCACAAGTCAGTGCAATTATCTCTGCCTTTTGTGCAGAGGTATTCGCAGACAGTGGTCCTGATTCCAGTATTTCTTGGGTGGTACTAATAGCATACCCAGCATACCTCTTGCCGTTCAAAACATAGCTGCTCCCATCTGTAAGCCAGTTCTCAGCATTTTCCAGAGGGGCATCCTTCAGATCTGTGCGGCTTGAGTATGTTGCCTCGATGGTCTCCAGGCAATCATGTTGCACTGGTTCTCCTGTGTTTCCACTTAGGAAAGAAGCTGGGTTAATAATGTTAGTTACTACAATCTCCACATCATCTTGTTCTACTAATTCCGCCTAATTTTTAAGAACCTTTGGGGCGAAAGCCAATGTCCCCCTTTAATTTCCAATACTGCAGCCACTGTGTGAGATACAAATACAGTCATTTTCTGGCCTAAAGTGAATTTTCGTGCCTCTTGTATATTTAGGATCACGGCTGCAACCGCTCGTAGGCATCCAGGCCAACCTTTAGCGGTTGTATCTAGTTGCTTGGAGAAATAGGCGACTGCCTGATGATACGGGCCTAAGTCTTGTGCCAGTATTCCCAATGCAATTCCCTGTTTCTCATGTGAAAAGAGAAAGAATGGCTTACTTACATCTAGGAGTCCCAAAGCCAGAGCTGACATCAGAGCCTTTTTTAACAGGTCAAAGGCTCGTATAGCCTCCTTATTCCATTGGAGATTTTTCTGTTGAGTGGTGGTTAGTGTATATAAAGGTTTAACAAGCAATCCATAATTATAAATCGGTAGTCTGCACCACCCAGTCATTCCCAGGAAGGTTCGCAGTTCTTTCACTGTCTGTGGCCTCGGAGTCTGGCAGATCGTCTCCTTCTGAGCTCGTCCTAGAGTTCTTTTTCCAGCACTGATTTCATAGCCCAGATAAATCACTTCGCGTTGCATCACCTGGGCCTTTTTCTTGGATACTCGGTAGCCCTGAAGTCCTCAAAAATTTAAAAGGCTTACCGTCTAGGTCACACAGGCCTCTTTTGTCTTGGTGGCAATTAGGATGTCGTCTACATGCTGCAGCACCTTTCCCTCTTCAGGTGGAGTTGGGGTTTCAAGGTCTTTTGCTAGCTGGTTACCGAATATAGTGGGGCTGTTCTTAAATCATTGTGGCAGCACTGTCCAGGTTAACTGGGTCTTCCGCCCACTCCTAGGATTTTCCCATTCAAATGCAAATATTTTCTGACTGGCTTCGAGGAGAGAGAGGCAAAAGAAAGCATCCTTGAGGTCTAAAACAGTAAATCAGATTAGCTCAGGAGTAAATTGTGTTTACAAAGTGCATGAGTTTGCCACCACTGGGTGGAGATCTATTTATTAATCCTATTTGTAAAAATTTTTCTATAACTGGCTGGATCCCTTCCCGATCTTCCTTTTAAAGGGTATTGCTTAATTCTTACCGGTTGTTGTCCTTCCTTAAGTTTTACCTCTACAGGTGAGGCATTCTTTGCCCTTCCAGGCGTGTCAGTGGCCCACACTCCGGGATACACTTGATTGATAATTTCCTCACTGATTTCTCCTCCTGTGGGGATACTAGTTAGGGACAAGGTCATGATTTGTATAAGTTCTTGGTTATTTACCTCCAGAGTAATCTCTCCATTGTTAAAGGTAATGGTTGCTCCTAATTGTTCTAGTAGGTGTCTTCCTAGGAGCACTTTTGTGGAGTTAGGCATATACAGAAATTTGTGTATGCCTAACTGCTTTCCCAGTTTATATTTCAAAGGTTTGCAAAAATAAGCCTTTTCACTTTGGCTAGTAGCTCACTTATAATCTTTTCCAGGGCAAGCACTAAAGGATCTTATGGTGGAACTAGTCCACAGTCCCTCTGCCACCCCGGGTGATTTCGGAGGGTAAAGAACATGTCTGCGTTATAAGACACCTCATCCTACTTCCCTTCCCTCTGTAAAAATAACATTAATTGCAAAAGCGTGTTATAGTCTAAGGTCCCATTTAGTGGCCATTTAGCTGCTTCTTCTAGTTTGTAAAGTGGCCACCACTGATTACAATATTTAATCAGGATTTTCTTGCTTTCCATGCTTCCTCTCCCCGCTATATCTTTCCAGTTCGTGAGTATGCAATCCAATGGCCATTTTTTTACAATTTTTCCCTGCTTATTTCCCATTATTATCCCTTCTTCCCAAAATCCTTTCTCTCCACTTATAGCAGTTTCTACACTGTCTTTTAACCTTCTCTCACTCTTCCTCCTTCACTTCCCAAAGTTCCTTTATCTTATGACTTCTTCTACACAATAATTATCGACTCCCGTCTTTTGACCAAGAGGTCTAACGACACCGCTTCTTCCCAGCACTCTGCACACCTCGACCTCCTCTTATCAGACGCATAATACCACTTACATTGACAATATACGCACTCTGCTAATACCCAAGCTTGATGAAAATTACTAAAGGTAGGAGCATAGGAGCACAGGGAAAGCAGGGGATTCTCCCACGAACCCAATCTGGTACTACTAGTTGCCCAGAAGGAGTGTGTACAATCCTTCTAGCAGGTATAAATCATTTCCCCGTGCCGACCATTCATTCCTTCTACACAAATAATTCGACCAAATCTAACTCAAACCGACAGAGAAGGGATTCACTTTCCCATCTCCAATTCATACAATGTTTTCACAAGACATACAAGGACAGTGTATTATTTAAACAAACATAAACTTCTCATTTATCTTGCAGCAGCTGCCTCTCACTCACACAGCGGCATCAGCGTCTCACTCACACCCTGCCCCTGCAGGCACGCAGGCACACAGCAGCGTCTCACTCACGCAGGCATGCAGGCACACAGACACTTAAAGGGCCCATCACACTTTTCACTCATACCACAAAATATACTGAGTTTAAACAATCACCAAATCCGTTTGTAACATATATCATAAACCATTAACAATTAGCAGTCAGTTCAAAGCCAGTATATCCACAATTAATGCACTATACAATGACCTGAAGCAAGATCCTGCAGGTGACGGTAATTACCAGTACCCTGCCCAAAATGCAAACTGCCTCTTATATACCAGTCATCGGTAGTTTGCCCCAAAAGATCTTACTTTCCCACGGATTCCCAAAACCAAAACCAAACGGGTATATCCCCTCCTCGGGACTGAGCCGTGCGCCAGATGTCTCTGCGCGTCTTAGCAGCAGCCCGTTACCCTTATAAACATACCTCTGTCTGCGAACCAGATGGTCCTTGTCTGCTCCCGCAGTGGACAGCTGGGAGCGGAGTTCCTCCGAGAAGAGCTCAGGGGGCACCTAGGAAGTCCACCCGTCAGCAGTGTCCCGGCAGCCGAGCAGAGATAGAGTCCCATCTGGGGTGCCAAGATGTTTTGCGGAGAAATTACTCTTTAACTTTTGGAGTTATAAAGTGGGTATGTTTATTCAGTGCTGGGCGCATGGGGGATCGCTCCACCACAAGCATGTGCATCGTTTGCAGCTCCCGTCCGGCTTATATGTTACAGAATAGTGCATATTCATAAAACGCCTATACATATACATAGTCTACCCCCGCCTCCCCTCGCTTCTCATGGTAATCAAGTCTCCTCCTCTTGCGCCTGCGGGATGAGCTCTTCAAGCTCCGGGCTGGGGTCGCAACCTCCTGGGGAGGGGTCGTAAAGATGAAGTACCTCTTCTTCCTCGCTGATGAACTTTTCACCTTGTCGCTCTGCGCAGCCTCAGTTGTTCTCTGGCTTTTTTCCAGGCCAGTTTATACTGATGTTTGGGTAGTCTGTTGCTTCAAGGACTAGGGGGGACTTCTCTTTGGGCTAGGAGACAGTCGCCTAGCAATGTTGTCTTGTTCGAACAGTCCCATACGCCTCCCCTTGTTTTTGTGCAGACGTTGCACTATCAATCTAAGATTGTTTAGACTCCCTGTCTCACATGGGGGTACATAACTTATGGAGGTATACACACTTCTTGTCTGAAGCAAAATGCTCTCCAGTATTGGGGCTTGAGTGACCTGCAAAAACAGACTGCCAGTGCCTTGCAAGGGAAATTGGAAGCCTACTTTTCTTCCACTTGTCCCTTTTTTTTTTTTTTTTTTTTTTTTAATAGTTTCAGTAATTATTCCTTTGTTAATCTGTTTTTTTAAAAATCCTAAATTCAAATTTTAGTTTAAATTAAGTATGACAATTATTGTATGTTACTCTCTCAAAATACTTTTTACTGAAGGTTTAACAACCGTGTAATAGTTAGAGTGCAGAGTTTAATCAGTATGACTAGGAGAAGAAAAATAAAAGCCAGCCACAAAATCATTTTCTGCAATAAATTTTAATACCTGACAGTATGTGCTAGATTAAGTGAAAAATGAGGTCTTATTTATAGACAGATATGGGGCTATACAACTATCCCCAGATTGCATCTGAAAAACAATTCTTCCTTGTTGTGAATTCTGTTTAGGTTTTCTTTTCATACCTGGACAATCCTTTTTAAAAAGCTCATCAGAACACAAATGTTAAGTGTCACATACTCAACTAATCTGCTGTTGGGGACTGAAGACCTGCAGTTTTTACCTGTGGGCCATGGAGGAAGCAGATCACAGCTCCTAGCTCCTCTTGCCAAAAAGGCAGCTAGGTTACAACTGCTCCTGGCCCTGCCTCCCAAACCCAAAATTTTTAAATAGCCTAATCCAGTGCATCAGCTCCTGCCTACCACGAGCTAATTTTCACAGCTGTTAAATCACCAAGCAGATATCAAAAAGGCATCACAGATTTACAAGTGTGAAAGTAAGTAATTTTGCTTTGTCTGAAATTAGTTTCTAACTCTTTTGCCATGAGGATTTTAAATGTGAGATTAGTAAAATCCAGAGCAAAATAATTTTCTTGGTACATAAAAACAAGCTCTGCTCACTGTCATCCTCAGCTATGTCCTAATACACGTTAGTAAGTAGTAATAAAATAAGAAAAAAGTAATTTAAAAAAGCATTCAAACTTAATATAAGCATTAATTAATTTCTGACTGGTTAGGGAAGGATGGGTAAGGCTGTGAGATAGTAGGAGATACAGAAAGAAGAAGAAATATTTTAGGCAGGGAAATGAAAATGAAATAAAGAAAGATGGACCATGATAGGGAAGCTGCAGCGGATACCACTATATTATACCAGAAGAAACCAAACAAATGATGAAGACATTTAAAACTCTTAGTGCTAAGTGACAACTATATATTTATGCAATGCAAGTAATTGTTGCATAGATGTACCCACAACATCTCTGCAATATATTTGTGTAAAGGCCCGCTAACATTAGCAGAAGTGACAGTTTCTCGATAAGACTATAAGGTTTTAGATGTAAATTAGTACGGGGGATCAACATTAAAAATATAGTCTGTTTTGTCCCCCTGCAGTGAATTTAACACTTTCAGGCTCCAATAAGAAACACATGGCTCAAAAATCTATCTAAAAAGGAAAGATGGTACTTTCCCAGCGTGTCGACTGCTATTAATCCATTTCATCTGGGATGGGACAAAAGATTGAAAATGCACAAGCAGGTAAAATATAAAGCTATTTTAGCTTCTGACCGTACGTTTATAGACTTAATGAACCCTAAACATCTTGATAAATATATAGCCTGCGAACAGTAACTTGTTGATACAATATAGAGTTCACCATATAAAATGAACAGCAAACACAGCCAAATTAATTTCTTTCTTGTTAAAAGAATTAAGATTCATTCTAAGGTACTAACAAGCATGTATTTACTTTCTGCCACAGCTGCAACATCAATGGTCCTCTAAAGCTATTAGCAAAGTGACAAGAAAACAGTTATATTCACTTTACAAGCAGTAGACGGTATTTATACTTACACGTAATTTTCACACCTTGAGCAGGGTGTCCTAGTTTTCCAATTTTCCTGCCTCTCCACACTATTAACAACTGTGTCATGCTTGTCTCTCCGTAATGCAAGAAGTTTTGGTTTTGACGCAGATTTACAGTCCTCAGCATTTAGTATACTTTCATGAACAGTTTCTATGCTGGTCAGACTAGAATTTCATGCAATTTCCTTGTAAATGAGTTTGTAATGAGCTTACAAATTCCTTGTAAATAAAGCTCAACTCATCTTTGCTTGTGGTGTTTGCTAAAACAGAGTTGCTAAGAAATCTTCATTCCAAAGTAGTAGTTTGCAATGCTATGAAGTGATTCAGGACACATTGTTTCTCATTCTGCCTCTCAACCTACTACAGGCCTGGAGAAGGAATGATGTATTCACAGGCATGGGGTTTATTTGTTACACTCTCCCACCATTGTCACTGCAGAGATGCCATGTGCATACTCTGCCTGTTTCCCTTCCCTCCTTCTGCCTTTTCCCAGTTGGGTGGGTATTATTTGATCATTTATGCACACACTGATGCTTTATGGAGAGAAAACAATAATAAATTAAGATTTCTATCTCATGAGATGCTGTCTGTTCTCTATCACTCAGTGTTGTGAGAACCTCTGATAAATTAAGGCTTAATCGGAGGGTAGGAGTAGACACTACTTTTTGTGAACTACAGGCATGGGGCACTGCTTACAGTCCCTTTTAGATGGCTTGTACTAGGACAGATTTACTACAGGACATACTGGGGACACAGAAAACCTACTCAGTTTGTGCACAGTGGATTCCTATGTCCTAGTCATACAAGTACTGTGTAAGAAGTATGGATATGCAGCATCCCTCTCCTATGCACAGCTCTCCCCATTACTGTTTGTATTAACTACTCACTTTGTGTTAACTAACACGAGAGTAGAAGGAAAAAGCTGCTGCAGTTAGAAAGTGAATTGTTTCTACAACCGCAGTCAGTGCTTATTCATCCACATCCTTGGTTTGCATGGTAAAACATGATGCTGTGGAATGTTAAATATACAGGCAGAACAAACAATTTACTTCTGTTATGAAAATTTAGAAAAGGTTTTGGTTTAAAAACCTATTCTTTTGTCTCTCTAAGCATTCACATACTGGTGGGGAACTGCTGCTCTGCTGGGAACACAATCAATTAAAATGAAGCACAGTTTTTCTGTCATATGAACTTCTGCTGGGAATGTAAATATTATTCAAAGTGAAGCATAAGGTTTTTCTGCAATGCAAACTTCTACTGTAAGTATCTTTCTTGGCAACTGCTCTTCTTTTTTTTAATGAGCACCTAACACGAAGGGAAAGGAGACAAGATATCCTTGATCTTCTTTACTCATCCCACTCAGAGGTGCTTCTTTTAATTGTTGCATTAAAGAACTTGTCCTGATCCAATATCGGGGAGGGTTCTTAGATGATCCCAAGGGTGAGATTAAGACACAAACGAGGTCAGATGCCGTACAACCTTGTGAACTTTATTTAGCATACAACTGGTAATAGTGATAGGACAGAGAGGAAAAGGAAGGAAAAGTCAGAATCCCTAAGCAATAAAAACAGCAGAGATGCAGCAAGGCTAGTTACCACCACCACGAATCCAGCGATGTACCGTTGGCCTGATCCTTGTGCAGATGATGGTGCTCCAAGCTTCGGAAGTGCAGAGATGTGAAGAGATGTGGAGAGATGTCCAGAGAGAGATAAGAATGTGGAGAGAAGTACATAGTCCTTTTATGGTCCCAGATTTCTCCAAACAGTCCACCCATTTCCACAGGACTGTTATCTCATGGTCCTTCAAGCGTGCATGCCCAGGTGTTCATGGTGGTTGTACTGGCCTGCACATCTTCTTCATCCCGATTTAACTTTGGGCAGATGTCGTGGTTTCATCTGGGACAGTTCCTCTTCTCCTGAGTGTACTTCTCCCTGTCCACGGGACTCCAAAGCCAGGAAATAGTGGTGGTGTGATAGCAATGTTGAGACATACAGTCCAACACAGTCCCTTACACCACCCCGTGGCTCAACATTGCTGTCTTCATAGTGGTGTGAAAGATAACAGTGCAGAGAGAGAGAGAGAGAAAGACTAGAAAAAGTGCTCAATACAATAACAAATAAAATTTTTGTCAAACTCTTCATTAATAAACATCTTTTAACCGTATTCTTAACAACAATGCATATTTTTGTGTAACAAGTATATATTCTTAACAATATTAACAACTAGAAACATTTTTATTTAGCAAACATATAACCTTAACAGTATTTAAACATTTCTATCTAACAAACATATAACAAAAACCAATTTTAACATGTTTAAAACTGACTTCATAAAACCAGAACATTTTATGAACTAATTTTGAGGCTCAGATGAATCAGCAGAGGGACACTGAGACTGTCTCCATGGAAGGCATTTACAGGGACAGAACAAAAGTATAACAATAATAAGCAAGATAATAACCAACAGGGCAGAAAAGGCAACATGGATTAAAACTAATATTAAAACGCAATCCATTTTTCTGCAATCGTAAACAGAAAATACCACAAAATGGTTGGAGCCCTGCAAGTCCACACGGTCAGCTGCTCCGGTCTTCTGGGATTGGGATCAGCATGCGCAGAGGGAAAAATGGCTTTCCACCCCCCGTCTTGGTCCTAAAGCGCATGTGTCATGTGAGCCTAGAAAATTCTATTCTAAATTCAAACCAAAACAAGTAAACAATACTATTATTTATAACAATATTAAAACTAATTAACTTTATAAAACAAAGACATCTTACAAACTAAACTTGAGATTCAGAAGAATCAACAGAAGAACATGAGGGCAGTTGAGGTTCAGGTAAAGCAGTGGAAAAAGATGATGGTTGTTGAGGAGACTCGGGAATCAGCAGAAGAATGCAGTGGTTGTTGCTCAGGTGAAACAGCAGAGGAAGGTTCAGGTGAAGCAGCAGAGGAACGCAAAGGTAATTTACAAAACTGACATTCACAGCGACAAAAAAGAAACATTATGGTAACAAATAAGGCAATAGCTGACAAAACAAGAATTAAGGCTAATGCAGAAATGCAATCCATGTACATGATTGCAATAAACTCCAAAGCTCCAAAATGGTGGTTCAACTCGCCTGAGTTAGGGGTCCATCTACACAGCAAGAAAAAGGATTTCCACGCTCCCAGCCCAAAGCGCATGTGTTGTTTAGGCCTAAAAGCACCTCTCCTAAATATAAACAAAGACATATATATATTTTTTTAAAGTTTTAAATAATTGATACAGAGGCAGACTTTGATTGGTGAACAACACAGACCTGTTTTCACCATCAGGTGAGGCCGCAGAGGTAAATTGCATGTTGGATACAACATGTTGGATTAACTGAACAAAGCAAGGAATGATACAGGGCAAAAACATCAAGGCAGCAAATGCACATAACCGATAAAATAAAATCTGTTTTACCCATGGTGCTCCGGGTAACCAAGACCATAAATGGGGGAGTTGGTTTCCCTTCACTCTCATAGGTAAAACCACAAAATACTATAATAAAAGATAGCATATACATCCTAACCAAATTACACTAAGTCTGCTTCACTTCTTCTGTGGGTGTGTCTGTGTCACCTGCTTCCTCCTGAAAGTGAAACAAAAGACAAATTCGCTTCTCGGGTTAGAAAGAAGGAACAATCCATCTAGTGTGAATCTTGTGAGTTTTCCCACAGGCATCTTTTGCTTTCCAGGTGTATTTATTAAGAGGGGTGTCCAACACCAGTGGCACTTTGCCCACTGTGGGGAGTTCAACCAAGACAAGTTGTCCTGGGAAATGGGATGAGTTGCTGGAGTGGTCAGGACCATGTGGGTCTGGCATGATTGCTGGAGGTTTAGGACAGAATGCTGTGATCTTTGGGCACCCATTTACCCCCCAGCGACTATTGATGCTGGTCACTGCATCCCACACTCGCTCAGCCCATCCTGGCTTATGCGGTTTGAGGAAGCGTTTTAGTAGACCATTTGTTCTTTCCACAGTTCCATTCGCTTGTGGGTAATACAGAGGATGAAACACCACAAAATTCCCTCCTGGGCTGCCCACTCTTGGACCACTTGGCTGTGAAACGTGAGCCATTATCTGATTGGATTGACTGTGGTTTAGGGAAAATTCCAAACCATTCTTTCAAAGCTTTTATAGTGTTTTCTCCTGTTGCCTTAGCACATGCTTTAGCTTGCACTAGCCCAGATAACTATCTCTATGCCTATCAATATATACTATTTTCCTTCTGATTTTTGAAAGGGGCCAATGTAATCAATCTGCCAGGCCTCCCATAGGCCTTTTCCCTCTCTTAAGTGCAGGGGGTCACTCTCCAGCGGGTGTCTGTCCAGATGGACGCAGCATTGTTCACAAGAAGATACACAAGTTTTACACTCTTCCCTGATAACTGGCCACTCTCGGGCTTGTGCCTCACAATACAGGTCTTTAATTCCTGAATGTTTCCGTTTTACATGTAGCCTTTCTAACAGACATTCCCAACTTTCTGCTATTTGGGTGCTTTGTAGGGAAGCCAGCTGGGCTAATTCATCCACCTCAGCATTCCATCAGCTCACGGGGGTGTCATCCTGCTGATGAGATGCTACCTGTGCTACTGCAAATTTCCCTTGTCTGGCAATGGTAAGGATATCTTGCCATTTTTCCTTTTGCTACACAGGTATTTTATTGACCTTCCACCTGTTGTGTTCCCAGAATGGAAGCCACTCAGCACAACCTTTGAACACAGCATAAGAGTCAGTATAGATATAGACAGAAGAAGCAGACTGAGCCTCATGCTGGAAAACACTCCACACAGCAATTAATTCTCCTACTTGTGCACTACCTTCTCCTTTGGTAATGACCTGTTCCTTGGTGTCTACCTGAAGTGCCACAGCTCGGTATTTCCAAATTTGTCCCTCTCGCTTTGATGAGGCATCAGTAAACCAGACATTTTGCAATTGTTCAGAAAATGGAGGAACTACTTGTATTACAGGCAAAAGCTCAGGTGTTTCCCTACTCGGGTCTGCTTCATCCTGTATATTTAACACTTTTGTGGCTCATTCAGTAACAGAAAAGATTTCACAATAGTGTTCTATTTGTGCATACCATTTTTGCATGGAGGCTCTCTGGGCCACCCCGTCACGGGGTGGAGTTCCTGCCAAAACTGCTTTGATCACTTTAAATGGGCCTCTGAGAATTATAGATTGTTACCGGATGGTGCGTTCGGCTTCTCTTAAATCTAGACTGACTACAAGTAGACCTTTTTCCCAAGTTGTGTACCTTTTTTCAGCATCTTTAAAACTACGAGAATAAAAACCAATGGGCCTAACAGGACCCTCTGGACCCTTCTGCCATAAGTGGATGGACAGTCCAGTCTTGGCAAACCC